>NC_072403.2:113543653-113852500 GCF_028858775.2 Pan troglodytes
ATTGAATTTCATAATATTTTGGCAGATGATTTCTCACATCAATGTATTTTTTGCAAACGAGAGAGTTAAGTGTCCCATATTTGCAAAAGACTGGCATTTAACCAGATCTGAAATTCAGAATCAGTATTCTTCCACAATTTACTGTGCAGTTCTTAAGGCAGTTTTAGAATCATTAAAGTGTTATAAATCTCTGATATTCAGCTCATTTCACCTGATCCCTTCATTTTGCAGAGAGATAATGGAGGTCTGGGGAGTGAAGAGGCTTGCTCATCCAGTCACTTTTCGCCTTTTCTTTTCATTTGGTTGACCTATTTTCTTTTAAATAAGTACGATTAAGCACATGCTTTTTACCTTCAAATTGTTGGTATTATTTATACTGTTTATATTATAATTATGTGACTACCTTTCCTGTTATCTCAGTTTGATCAGTTCTATTTATATCTTGATACTATTCAAGCGTCTGCCTTCCCAATCAGTATGCAGGCCTTCTTGGTTGTAAATTGCTAACATTTAAGTAGCCATTTCCCAATTTTCTTCTCAGTGTGTAGTGCCTCTACTTTAAAATTAATATTATTTGCATGTGTATTTTGAGGTCCTCCCTTGGATTTTAATGGTCCGTTTATAGAAAGAAAAATCAACACTTATTTTCCATCCACTACTGAAAAATAATGTTGGAAAGTGTAGGAGCTTTGTCAAGTAAAAGCTTATTTATTTTTAAAATAAGAAAGCACATTTACATGCCAGAAAACAACCAATCTTTGTCTAATGGGGCTATTACACTATTTCCTGCAACTTGATTTCAGTTTATATACTGACTTCTAACTCATATTCTTTATTCTGGACTGTATCAGCAACTTCTTTTTTTCGAATGCCCAGGACAAGTCTGAGAATATGATAGATGTAGGAAGATGTATGCAAGTGGACCTTTAACGTCTTCTCTAGTTGAAGAACTGCAAAGAGTGCTAGAACTTCGAAAATTCCAGGACATTCTGCAGACAAAATTTTCATTGGTTACATATTTGTATAGTTTTTATTTCACCTGAAATATTGACGAAGTGCTAATATGTATGCTTTGATGAGATAACTTAGCAACAATGAAGAAGGTTATTGTCATTAGAAATAAGGTTGAAAATACTGGAGCCAGTCTTTTTATTAAATCAAAAATACCTGTTGTTTCATGGCTCAAATGACTCAAAAGCAAGTAGGAAGGGTGGGAGGTATTTTTCAGCATGAAGTGGAGACCAGACACTCCTCCTCGCCTGGGAAATGAGTACATTACGCTCTATACTTTCCACATAATCACCTTTTGGGAAGCTATCAACTACTTATTTATTTTTCCATGGTGTGTCCACGGGTCACATGTATATATGTTTTGTTTTTGTTTTCGCTTTTTAACCAGCATACATTTAGGCACTCACCAACTTCACACAAAGTTAATTTCAAATTGTTATAGTCATAGTTTATATGGACATAAAACTCTTAGAATTTGTTCAAAGAAACAAAGTATTTACCACTTAGAAAGAGGAAAGTTATTGAGAAAATAGCCAGAAGTTGAGGATAAAGAGTGGCAATATTACCCAGCAAGAAGCAATACAGAATGGCAATTAAAAGATGGGGCCTGGACTGAGGTCCCTCGTGTCCTAATCCAGCATCCATCACTTGCCAACTGTGTAACTGACCTTAGGAAGACACTGAGGATGCTAGATCTGTTTCACAGTCTTGCTAAAGCAGAATTCAATAAGCTCAGTGAAGCAGGTTCTTTGGACTAAGAATTAATCTACCTTGCAGGACTGAAACATAAAGAAGCAAAACAAATCTTAGACTCAGTAATTGGGACAACTTAAATATTATTATATTCAGACTTAAAATATAAATTTTATTTGATGGGAAATAGATTAAAGACAGAAAACGTGAGTCAAACTTTTTGATGACTTTTTATTAATGTTTGTAAAATACACAGTGCCTGATGTAGCGTATGATGTCAATAAATGTTGACTGTTAGGAACTTTCATTCTTCAATGAGATTGAGCTTAGGTGTAAACATGTTTCATACTTATTTAAATTTCTTTAGCTTCAAATTGCAGGAGTTTGCATTATGTTTGAAAGGGGTCTGGAACATTGAGCACATAAAGCAGAGACACAATTAGTTCAGTGCAGTTAGGACCAGTGAGGAATGTTTTCCCAGAAAAGGTGACTATTTCAAAAGCTCACAATGAGAGATAAATTTACAGATGTATGTGTTAATGTGTGTGTGTGTGTGTGTGTGTGTGTGTGTGTGTGTGTGTGTGTGTAGGTACATAGGTCAGTAAGAAGAAGCTGGGCTCCTGGGCAGATGAGCCCTGTTTGGAAAGCAATGGAGGCATTTGATTTTGGTTCAATCAGGTAAAGGTAAGTGGTTTAATATGGCTGTATGACTGGGGAAGTGGGAGTGGTAAGAAAAGAGGTTGGAAAGGAAGGTAGAAGACAAATTATGAAAAACTTTGTAAATAGCATTAAGCTTAAAGATTAGTCATTGAAAGATTTTAGGAAGTTGAATAATAAGATCAATGTTTCACGTTATAAAAATGACTTTGATTGTAGTAGCTATAAACTACTGAAAAAAGCTAGAATAGGTGCAAGTATCCATGAAAAATCCAGTGAAGATGCATTGTTGTGGTGTGGAAGACATAGAACTTCTGGACTTAGTCAAGCATATGAAAAGGTTTACAGTGACATTCCTGTAGAAATGATGGGAATCTATGAACTGTTAGCTAGAATAATTAAGAAGACCATTACCTAGTTTAACAATAGGGACAGACTCCAGTGGGGTATCTATGAGGTTATGGTCTAAAGCTTTGCTTGGTCTTTAACTCTTTCTGGCTTATGATTTTTATCACTGACTTAGATATAAAAGCAAAACTGAATATGACCTAAAGGCAGAAGGTAAAGAAACACATTTCACATACCTTTGTAATATTAGTAAATTACCTTGATACATTAGATGTTGAATAAGTTAATAATAGCAGTTGATGATAGAATTAGGCCCCAAGTGGTTTTAATTAGAAAATTAGACCAACTGTAAGTAAAAGATATTAATCAGGGATACTTGTAAAAAAATTTTTAAAAAGTACATCACAAACATAAACTTTTTAAACAATAAGCTTAAGATGAATGAGCAGTGTGATACTGTACTGTTAAAAAAATCCAGTATTAATTTTATCTATAATACATTAACTTATGGAGCTGGCCACTCTCTCATAATTTGCTTTGCTTGGATACACTTGGAGTATAACATTGAACTGTGGACACACTAGGCTGTGTTCAGAAAAAAAAAAAAAAAAACTAGAAAAACGAAAGGATCAGATTAGTCATGTGACAAACAGTTAAACAATTTCAAAGTGTTAGGCTAGATGAAAGAAACGCAGTAGGAAGATGAAATCTGTTTTCAAATTCTGGAAGATAATCATGTGAAAGTTGGGATTAAATGTATCTCAATAAAAAGATATGATTAAAAACTTCAGGAAAACAGAGGATGGATTAATATATGGGAGAACTTTGTGCTGGAGCTCTCCAGAGAGGTGAGGGACTGCTTCAGATGATAAGTTTGTCATTCCTGGAGGCCAATGTGTAGTAATAAAGGCAATCTATGTATCTGAATGATGGGTAGACCAGATGATTTATAGATTGTATGATTCTTAGACTCCATCTTTTACACTCAGGATAATAGTGCAATTTTAGTGCATAGTACATGTAAATATTTGCAGGTTAATTTAATGGTCATTTTGAGAAGTCTGTTAAAAATATGCATTAAGAACAAAATGAGTATTGGGGTTTTATTTCTTCTTGTCCATTTTCTTTTCCCCCCAAACTTTTATTTTGAATTTTTAAACATACAGAAAAGTTCAAACAATTGTATAATAAACACTCATAAGCACTTTGATTAAACAATTGCTTATATTTTTCCAGTTTTTTGTTTATGATACTTCTTTCATACCTAAAGACTTGATCTCCTAAGAGTCAGGATATTTTCTTATATAACCACTATATCATTATTTTGCCTAAGGAGAAAAAAATAATACCCTAATGTCATTTAATATCCATGGCATGTCATTTAATAGCCAAAGGCCAATGTAACATTGTCCTTTGGCATTATATTGTATAAAAATTAAAGAAGCTTGATGATTTTGTCCTTTGGATAATGATTTGTACAAAATTAAAATGCAGAGGAACCTTTTGCAATTGTTTAGACAGGAAATAAGATTAGTATAACATTTGATGGAGAAAATCAACATATCTTTTGGGAGGATAACAGATGGTGTGCCGTTTAGAACATCAGTTTCTTTATTAAATTAAAGTCTATAAAACACAGATTGTACTCACTTTAAGGTAAGACCTATTTGAAAAGTCTCAGAGGTTAGATGTGACGTTGGTTGGTACATCCATCATGGGTTTATGAGTCATACACTCCTCAGTAGTAGTTACAATTGATTTAAAAGAGAAAGGCATTGACTAGGCTTTAGCAGTTGACTAATAAATCTTTTATTTCAAGTCTTAAGTAGTGATGTTCTTTTGTGAGTCAGAGACTGTGATGTGAAAAGTTTCAGCACTGAGTGTTCTGTGTAAACCAGGGATCACTTGACATTTGGTTTCCTATATCTACAAAACAAAGGAGGGCAATTGCGCCCATGAAAAAGAAAGGTATTCTCCTCTCCTTCTTTTTTTCTTCTTTTAACAAGCCTTTTATAGTGAAGAGAACTGTTAACTTTTAATATAAGCTTGGAAAAAGAATTGCGGGCATTTTATGGTTTGATATAGAGGTTATGTGAGATATGATGGCCCTTCCTGAATTAAGAAATAAAACAATGATAAAGCTGTGAGAATGATTTTCTTAGATGATGTTTTGAACCTAAAAAGTTCAAGGTAAGTATGAGAAAGCAGTATATTTTGCTTGTGTTGTATGGAGAATAAGGAATTAGATGATAACTACATAGGAGTCTCTAGATTCTTGAAAATGTGAAACTGGTTGAATTTTGGTGTAAGTCTAGAAAGAGCACAAAATTATTGATTACTAAGATGCTTCTTTAAGATCATATAGGTCTTATGAGTCCTTTATTATTCTGAGATATATTTTATCCATCAAACATGATTTATGAACTCTCAGGAGAGCAATTCTCTCTTCATGGATCACATGCTTATGAAATACTATGTACAATCCTGACACTATAATAAAAAGAATAATTCTAGGAGAAAACAGTTTTATAGAACATTCCCAGTGCAAAATGGATATTATTTTTTCAAGTCATAGGAAAGAAAAACATCTTGTTTAAAATCATGTGAACAATTATCCTTTTGCAGGTTCATGAACAGGTGGAAAAAATGCTTTGCCATTCAATTTTATAATAGCAATTTTAAAATCAAAGGTGTTCTTTTAAAATTATAAAAACGAGCTGAGTTCTTCCTCAGAGAATCAAATATAGAGAGCTTTATATTTCACTTTACAAAGAAAACACATAAAGTATATATGCCCCTGATTTCCTGCCCATCTTCACATCTGCAGATTACAGATAATTGCTTCTTGCTGGAGTGAATAAGGTGTCCTCCTCCCCTAGGCTTAGCCTATTTGCCATGCTTTGGATTTGATCCTCTCTTGTTCCTGAGACACCTGGCTCCATCACTAATACCTTCTCTTTTCTACCTTTTAGCTTTCTCTTCCTATTGGTTCTTTCCCTCTGCATATAAATATGTTAAGTCTTTCTCATTATAAATGAAGCAAAGGCACAAACACCCTGAGATTTTATCTTCACCTTTCACTGTCCTGTTTTCTGCTACTCTTTAATATTCTAGCTTCATTTTGAAGAATATTCATTTTTTTAAATAACAAGATTAACATATTTCCATTGTTAGCTATTTAAATTATACAAATAAACAAAAAATCAGAAAATCAAAATTAATCAAATGCCTATCATCTAAAATGAACCAAGGTTAATATATTGTTATGCATAAGGGCATATTATAACTACTTCTGAAGCATTTGGTCATCAAATACCTTCTACAGAATAATTTTAAAATGGCTAAATATATAGTATTTTATTAAGTATATCTACCATAGTTTCTGTAAAAAGTCTTTTACCATTGTATACTTAGAAAAATTTGAATCATTTTGTTCTTATAAATAAAGAAGTGAACATCCTTGCAGCTAAATCAGTGACATTTTCCTTAAGTTTCCATCCTGCAAGTAGAATTAGTGCTTTCAAGTGTGTGATATTTTTAAAGCTTGATAGATTTAAAAAAAGGACTTCAATAAAGTTTGTGTCGATTTATTTTTCTATTCAGCTGTGCTCTTTCTTACACCTCAGTACATTTGATTCATAAAGATTCTATCTCATTGTTTTAATTGACCTTTCCCTTTTCCTGTTTTTGAACATTTTCTTACATTTAGTGGTTATTTGCATTTATTATTTATGAATATTATCTACTTACGTTCTTTGCCAATTTTTCTACTGGAGTTGTGTTTTCAGTAGCTAGTTCTTTTTATTGAATATATTATTTTCTTGTAAAATGTATTATGATATTTAATATACTTTCATATATTTTCATATTTGTCTTTCTTTAGTTATATTTGATGCATAGATGTTTTTCAAATATTGAAGCTACATTTAGTAATATTGCCTTTATTTTTACTGCTTGTGTTATCAAACTCAGAAAGGCCTTAGCACTTTCATACAATTGTTTTTTAAAGTAAAATTTTATTAAAGAATGATCTATGTAAAGTGCACACATGATACAAGTAAAGTTCTAGTAATAAGTATCCAAGCACTCAGATTAAGAAACAGATCATCACCAGCATCCCAAAAGCACATCATGCTCTCTTCTTACTGCTATTCCCACCACTAACATTTTTTGAACTTTTCAAATAATGAAATCATGCAGCAGTATTCTTTTGTGTCTGGCTTCTTTCACTCAATCATTTGTTTGTGAGATTCATCTCATGTTATTGCATGTAGTTCTTTATTGATGCAGGTCTTCCATGTTGTTATAAATATTCTTGCACATATGCTTTGATGAACTTATGTACAGATTTCTGTTTATCAGCTATCCCAGAGTGAAATTTCTGTGTCACAGAGTTTGTATATTTTCAGTGGTAGAAGATTCAGACACTCAATTTTCAATGTTGATTGAGCCAGTTTGTCTTTTTCATTTTAACCATGCTGGTGTATATAAAATTGTTTCGAATTGTGGTTTAAATTTTCATTTTCCATAATACCATGAAATTGATCACTTTTTTATGTACATTGTCCATTTCAATTTATCTTTTGGGGAATGCTTGTTCAAATTTTCTACCCATATTTCTATTGGTTTGACTGCCATTTTCTTTTTTTGTAGATTTTTTAAAAGAGAAGTCTTTTCTATCTATCTCTCCCTCTCTCACACACACACATGTGAAACTATCTACTAAATGTGTGTATATATGTGTGAATCCACTAATTCTACTTATAGGATATAAAGAAAATGTCATATATATGTGTGTGTATATATATATATGTGTGTGTGTGTTTTGTCCTCATTTGTTTATGGCACACATATACACGTGTGTGTGTCTGTTGAGTGTGTGTCTTGTGTGTGTCTCTGATTAGGAAGTTCTTGATTTTAAGAAAGTCTAATATGTCACATTTTTACCTTTATAAGCATCACTTTTTGTTTTCTTTTAAAACATCTTTTCTTAGCTTTTTTTTGAACTTTATTTTTTAATGTCACATTTCAATGTATGATTGAAATAATTTCTATATAATTATCTACTTAATCCAGAAATATTTATTGAAAATACAATCCTTTTTTATTAGAACTGCAGTATTATCACTTTAATATTGTTGTCTATATAGATGGAAAATTGTTTATGGATTCTGTGTTCTACTTATCTATTTTTCTCTATTAATTTTTCATCAGATACTATTTCATTATTTGTTTAGTCTTTGTCCTAGAATTCAAAATGCATTCTTGAATTACTATGTTCAGTTATTTCTGAACATAGTATTTCTCCAAATACTGCTAAAACATTAAAATCCTTTAATTCTATTTATGCATTTTTTGCTTTTTTAATTATACTTACCATACACTTTAATTCTAAACATAAACTTCATCAGTCATTCCTATTCTTTCTTTTTATAGTCCAAATTTATTGATTTTCACCCATGTGTTTGTATTTTCTCTTATACTTCACATGTTGAAGCAATGTAGTGGCTTCCTCTGTAATCAATAATCTGCCTATAGAACTTGATTTAGTTAGTATTTGTTTTAGTGGAGGCTTGTTGGTGATAAATCCTTTCAATTTTGGTATTTTCATTGATATAGTCAAACATATTTGGCAAAACACATTTGTATCTCTTCTCTATATGTTATGAAATGAAAATAAATACTAAAGAAGAGTGGATATTGTAGACATTTTATCTTTTTCCTGACCTTAATGGAACTTCCTCCTCTTTATATAAAATTTACTGTTCATTCGTGATTTTTATCTTAATAAAGTCTCATTTTATTGTTTTCAAAAAAAGTATTTTTAAATAAAAATAATTATCAATTGCATTTATACTATCTAGTATGGTGAATCTACTTTTTTCTTCTTGGAACAATTACTAAGTTGGATGATAGTAAGACTTTCCGAATTTTTAAATAGAATTAAAAAGTTCTTTCTCCTCAATAGTTTGTAACACCAATCTAACTTTATTTGGAAACCAATTCTTTACTAGATTTTTTTCATCTCCTTCCACATACAAGGGGTAATAAGCTATTCTTGATTTATCTCTTTTCTTTAGTTAACGTTGTTGGGTGATTATATTTTGTCTTAAAAGGTTGCGTTATCTGGATGTTTTTGTTTGTTACAAAATTTTAAACTCTGGCTTGGACTAATAACATATAGCTATTTATTTTTTAATTTAAGGTGGAAAATGGGTTATCCTAAGGAAATAAAAAGATTTCTTTAAACATTCAAACTTGTGATAAATATGTAAACTTAAAGTGGAATTTGAATTATTATTTTAAAGATTGATAAAGAATAAGAAAGTTTCAATTCAGTATCATCAAATATTAATTCAATATTATAACTGGGTAAAATATTGATCCAATATTATAAAATATGATCTTTATTGCATACTTTTATTACATCGAAACTACCATTTTGAACTGAAAAAAGTAGAAGATTCAGTTTTTTATTTTATTTGCCAGCAAGAAACCACTTAAGGCTTGCATTTCTATAATTTTCTCTTTATTTCTACTTAACTTTACAAGTACCTTACAATTAGTTAACTATTTTTCTGTTTCATATATAAGATCTTACATTTTTAGTTACGTCTTATTAAGTCATCTTATCTCACATTTTAGGAAGTTTTGTATATTTTGCCTGACTGAAATTTTGCAGAAAACTACTAGTTTGTAGTGGAACAGGCGAGGGTTTTGAAGTCAGGCATGAGCAGATTCTACCAGTGGCTCTATCACTTGATAGCTTTGTGATCTTTGACCAAAGGGGTAATTTCTGTAAAATGCTATTTTGGATGGCTTTGAAGGTTCACTGTGACCTCAAATACTTGTTGAGTGCTTAGTCTGTGACAGCCACTCTAAATGTTTTGTACATGCTAACATTTATTCTTTATTGCAATTCTATGCAGTAACCTCCCTTGTCATTCTTTTTTCAGAGATGAGGCAGCTCAGACTGAGGTTTTAAGCAACTGCCCAAAATTATACAGATAGCAATTGGCAAATCCAGAATGTAAACCCAGTCTAGCTCCAAATAAATGTTATATATAAGGGTAGAGAGTAAAGAAGAATACCACTGTTCTTCTCCACATACACAGAAGGAATCTAGGTTGGTTCTTTATACCCATTAGACACATATAATTATTATCCTTTTGCTTAACATAAGTCACCAAAGACTTCAAATATATTGAGTGCCATTTCACAAGTTGATTGTTTTAGTAAGTACACCCTTAAATTGGTTAAAATCCAGAATAAGAGAAATATTTCAAATGAATATGGTATCAAATAATATTTTTTATCTTGTTCCTGAATATAAATTTGCCTCACCCCTCTAGTCTATTCTGAGTCCTAATTCCTCATAGTTAGAGGAATTGTTACAACATTACGACTTCTTACTAATTTATAATAGGTAGTTTGCTAATAGTATAGTCACCTGACATTCATGTGTCAAAATATCTTTGATGAGGTATGAATTGCTAGATGTGGAATAGCTTATTCGAGAAAGTTTAATTTATGAATGACTGTACTGGGATACATGGTGTGAAATTTGAAAGGAAGAAAGATAAATGTTCTGCGTTTTTAAAGTACTCGTTTCCTAAGGACAGAGGTTGGAGGGGATTAGGAATCAGATGCTCCACCTTTTATTTCATTCTCCAAACCAACAATGATTCTTTTGGAAGCAAAGGCCTCAGTTGGGTCACTCCCAGCTAACGAGAGAGCAATGATATTCGAGAGAAGGAAGGCTGTGACAAGAGTGAGGGAACTGGAATGAGACAGAGCTGGTGGAAGGTCACAAATTGAAGGGACATATTTTAAAATTATACTCTATGGCCAAAATTATATACTACAGTTTTATTCATTGACTAAAGGAGTTGCATTGTTTTGGAGAGGCATCCTTCATAAATGTCAAGTGTCTTCTTAAAAGGGACTTAGAATAAAGCAACTAGCAAAATGCTAACTCTCTTTTCTCGCAAGTAAGATGCTGAAATTTGCAAATAATTTGGGCTTTTAACACAATAAATGCACGGTGGCTCACTCCTGTAAATCCCAACAATTTGGGAGGCCAAGGCAGGCAGATTGCTTGAGCCCAGGAGTTTGAGACTAGCCTGGGCAATATAGTGAAACCCCGACTATACAAAAAATACAAAAATTAGCTGGAAATGATGGCACACGCCTGTAGTCTCAAGTACTTGGGAGGCTGAGGTGAGAGGATCACCTGAGCCCAAGGAGGTCAAGGCTGCAGTGGGCTGTGATCGCTCCTCTGCACTCCAGCCTGGGCAAGTGAGTGACTGTCTTAAAAAAGAAAAGAAAGTTGTGCAAAAGAATTTTGATTTCTGAATGGAGACGGAATTTAACACATTTTTTTTCAATGCTTAATTTTATAGTATATATCAATGAAGGGGATTGATTATTCTGGAACTGTTTACAAATTTTGGGGGGATAAATTTCAGTACTTAAGTCAAGACCTCTCTATACCTAGGCCCTAAAATAAGTAATAACTAAAGAAAAAAAGTCCAAATCATATTTGTATCATGTTAAATTTTGGCAGCAATACGAAGGCAATTTTACCAGTATGGCTGTGGCTAAAAGAGAATATCCCAAAGTTCATAAAGTAAGCACAAACCCCATGTACTTAAATCTCTCTCTCTCTCTCTCTCACACACACACACAAATGCACTTGCACATATATAAAAGTACAGAAAACTTCTGATATTTTCTTTATCTTGTGAAAATTATGTTTATTCTTGTAAAATTTATGATTTTTCTCTTTCTTTTTGCCAGGTGGTATTTTTGAATATGTGGAATCTGGCCCAATGGGAGCTGAGGAACTTGCATTCAGATTTGCTGTGAACACAATTAACAGAAACAGAACATTGCTACCCAATACTACCCTTACCTATGACACCCAGAAGATAAACCTTTATGATAGTTTTGAAGCATCCAAGAAAGGTAATTGATAGATTTTTAACAGCTCTGTTTCCTGGAATTCAAATTTCTGGGTATTCTTAAGAGATTTTTTTATTTTTCAACATACAGTTAATAAGTTGTTAGGAATATTTGCATGCAAAGATTTATTTTCAAAATGCATATAAATTTTGTCAGAGAAGATAAAGTGGTACAATTCCTATTGCAAAAAATCTGCTTATAACGTGAAATAGAATTACATCTGTTAGTGAATTTTTTTTTCTATTGATCCTTCCATCTTATTATTGAAGCATTCCTATTTTTAAGAACCCACAAATATAAAACTTATATGAGTGGATTTTACCAATTTTGCAATCCATTCTTACATCTTTATTTGCATTATCTGTCAATCCCATTATATTATTACTGTGGTCTCAATTTATTGGCTACCTTGAAAGTTATGTGGTTCTGAGTGACTTCAAAATGTCAGCATATATTGAAACTTAAATGGAAAATTTTAAACAACCATTAGTTTATGTACATTCCATGCTCATATTTTAACCATCTAATATTTCTTTTTGTAACTGAAAATAAATGGCTGATTATGTAAAAACTGAATTATATAAGGACATGATTAGAATACTTTATGAGTTTTATTTTCATGTTATAACTGTTTTAAATGTCAAAAATATAGAAAAAGAATAAAAAGAAAAATAATTTGGTGGAATAAAAATTTAATATTTATATATGAAGGAAGGCAGTAGAGAAAACTATTATTAAAGCATTTATTTTAACCAGACAGCTGTCAGTAGTAAATGTGTTTGAGAGGTGCTTCTATAGTCTTATGTGGGTGATCTTTTCTTATATATGTAGATAATCTTATAGTAGGTGATCTTTTCTTTTGCATAGTTAGCATTTATATAATAGGAATTAAATTTTATAATAAAGATTTTTCTCAAAGGAAAAGGCTTACAAAGTGTTTGTTCTAACATTATATTTTAAAACAATGTTTGCCTTTCTGTAATGCTAATATGGTTTTACTGTAGCTACCTTATATTGGTGGAAATGTACATAATTATTTATAATTCCAGGTTAGTGCAAATTGTTTAAGCTCATTAATATTAATGGTAGCTGACAAGGTACAGTATTTCTCAAGATGAAAGTATCCTTCTTTTCCCCCAGCAGCTAAGTAGTGTTTATCAAAGCCATATTTTGCATGCCCTTTGAATTCATATCTTTATGAATACAAATAAGTTTCCACATTTCAGAACCATGTCAGGTGATGAAAGGTTTTGAAGACTGAGAAAAAGGTTAAAGGTAACTGTGAAATATTACATTTGTCATCATAATTGCAAAATAAATCATTAATTCAAGACTATTACATTTGATTAGTGGCATAGTTCATGATTGTTTCCATTAGGAAGAAGAAGTTCTGCCTCTAATGAAAGCATTTTGATCAAAGAATATGGAGTATGAGTGCAGTATAGATAAAATATTAGTAGATTTCTTAATGGTGATTTCAAATGAACAGCATAAAAAAAACACAGGTTCGGATGTTCTCACAACAAACAGAGTACTATCCTGGGAATGCCCTAGCAAAATTATGAATTGATAAAGTCATGTCGTTTGACCAAAATATTATAAGAAATTTACAAGCTTTGTTACCCAATAAAAACTCACTGGGAATCAAATCCATCATTTCACTTTGGCTTGAAGCTAGGAAAAGCTCAAATAAGTGTATGAATAACTTTCTTTGTGAATGTCATGGTTTGGATTTTATCTTCTGAATCTCTTGTTTGTTGAGTTATTACTGCTTGGAGGACACAGCAATACATAAAAACATAATATAACAGAGCCAATATGTTTTTTTAACTATCAAGAAATGTATATATTGATAATATTGTTAATGATTAATTATAAAATAACTTTAGATATTTTAAAAATGTAATTATTTATCCAATGCAAGAAAATAATAAGAAATGAGATGTTACCTTTTGACATTTTATCTAATTTTTTTCTGTTATAGTTTTAATGGGTAGTATTGTTCTGCTCAATTAATAAATACTTTGATGTATTAGAGCTTGAATTATTGTTTGAATCATATATTTTTAAATAACTCTTCTGATAACTGAAAGCTCTAATCTTGCTTGAGACACACTTAGAAACATTCTAAATAACCTAATTCAGTGTTTTTAGCTTTTCTTGGTTTGTGATTTGTCACAAACCTGGTGAAGGAAGATCGTTTATCTTCAGTATATATGAATTAAAATCTCATGTTGAGTGAAAAATTCTAAAGTCTAGCCACCATTTATACTAATTTAGAATTCCACATGTTATCTAAAAAGTAAGAATCCATGTATTTAAAAACAATTTATTTAGATCATATTGATTTTTAAAGAATGTTTAAACAAGTGTTCTGACAATAATTTACTTAATTATTAAATATATCCATGCCTAATTCACCTATAATATTATATTTTATGCAGAAAACTGAGGGAAAATAGCAGAAATTTTCACATAGAATTCACATAGAATAATAAACTATCCATTTTGGAGGAATTGAGTCTGAACACCTAATTTATGCCTAAAGCTCAGTAACAATCCTTCTCTGTCCTTTAAATATTTGCAGTGATGGGCAAACCATTGCCTCTTGGGGAAGACTATTTCATTTTTGAACATGGTTTACTTTTTTTTTTTTTTTTTGACACACAGTTTTGGTCTGGCACCCAGGTAGGCCAGGAGTGGCACCATCATGGCTCACTGCAACCTCAATGTCCCAGGCTCAAGTGATTCTCCCACCTCAGCCTGCCAAGTAGCTAGGGCTATAGGCACACAGCACCATGCCTAGCTGAATTTTTTTTGTTTCTTTTTGTTTGTTTGTTTTTCTTTTTCTTTTTGTTTTAGTAGAGAGGAGGTCTCACTGTGTTGCCCAGGCAGGTCTCGAATTCCTCGTCTCAAGCGATCTTCCTGCATTGGCCTCCCGAAGTGCTGGGATTACAGGTGTGAACCATGGCATGAGGCCATATTTAGAATTAAAAATAATAGCCGGGTGTGGTGGCTCATGCCTGTAATCCCAGCACTTTGGGAGGCCGAGGCGGGTGGATCACGAGGTCAGGAGATCAAGATCATCCTGGCTAACACGGTGAAACCCTGTCTCTACTAAAAATACAAAAAATTACCCAGGCTTGGTGGCATGTGCCTGTAGTCCCAGCTACTCGGGAGACTGAGGCAGGAGAATCGCTTGAACCTGGGAGGCAAAGGTCGCAGTGAGCTGAGATCACACCACTGCACTCAAGCCTGGGCGACAGACCGAGACTCTATCTCAACAAAATAAATAATAAATAAATAAATAAATAAATAATAATGAAGTGGGTAAAAATTCAGGGGAACCTTCTATTTTTTTTCTAATTCCCCTTTGCCCATCAAGTGAAACAAACTTAAGCTTCTTTCACATGCCAGGTCTTCATATATTTAAAGATAAGTTTTGTGTTCCCAATAATTACTCACTTTCTAGGCCCAAGCTCGCTATTTGTGTCAGTGTGCCTTATAGAAAGTTCAGGTCATGGCACAGTCTATTTTAATCTGAATACCCTCTAGTTTGTTCATGCCTTTCTTAATTACTGTGGTTATTATTGATATGAATAAAATTTTCTGTGAGTAAATACAAACTTTAAAAAATAGAATAATAGAAAACACTTATAGCATCCAAAAGCCAAATATATAAAGATGACTGAGTACTTGTCTAATGACTTTGCTGTTTTTCTACTCAGTGAGACTGATCCATATGAAATCACTCTCTAAGAGCTATAGCAGGTTTTGTGTGGCTGAGTGTTCACATAACCTGACCTGTATCATCAGATATGTGGAAAAGTTCATCTGTGTGTGAGCATAGCTAATTGCACGAGTAAAGGGGGAACCACGTGGCTTTTGATTAAGAAATGGAAAATGTAAAAACTGTTCAGTGAATTTGAGAAGCTGCACTATTCCCTCATTCCCCTCATATAAACTAGTCTTCCAAAACAAGCACTGCCCCCTTAAATTAAAAAATATTCATCCTCTCTCTCCTTGCCTGTCTCCCTCCCCTGACATTATTTATAGAATTATTTGAACATTGAGCCGCAGGGTGAGTTAATTCCCTTGTAGCAAACGGAAAATGCTCGGAGTCAGACAAAATTTTAAATTAGTGAAAAGTAGATATATATATTTTTAAAAACACAAATCTTTCTTGAGAATGATACCTTTGGGTTTAAAATAATAATGTGGTATCTGCTGGCACACTGGCACCTCTCCTCTCATTATTGACAGACCTTTATCTCCTCTTCAGCCTGTGATCAGCTGTCTCTTGGGGTGGCTGCCATCTTCGGGCCTTCACACAGCTCATCAGCAAACGCAGTGCAGTCCATCTGCAATGCTCTGGGAGTTCCCCACATACAGACCCGCTGGAAGCACCAGGTGTCAGACAACAAAGATTCCTTCTATGTCAGTCTCTACCCAGACTTCTCTTCACTCAGCCGTGCCATTTTAGACCTGGTGCAGTTTTTCAAGTGGAAAACCGTCACGGTTGTGTATGATGACAGCACTGGTAAGAAAAATCAGTATCTTTTGGAGCTATGCTTTAAATATAGATAATTTTCTGAAGCCCATTCCAGGTTCTTATTGTATTCTTATGTGCTTTATTTTGAGTTTTGAAAATTCAACTAAGGGGTAGAAAGACAGAATCAAACACCAATCCTAATTTCACATATCCAAACAAAGAATACCTATGTTGAATACTTCTTCTCTGTATTTGTAAAATAAGCATTTTTTTTTATTCCTGTGAAAGATCAGCTAGTTTGGTAGGTTGGATGAAGGATAGATGTAGTAAACAATATTATAGATAGATAGATAGATACACACACACATACACATATACATACACACACACATATGTATATATATATTTAGAATTCCAGTCATTTAAAAAGTAAGAATCCATGTATTCAAAAACAATTTATTCAAAAACAATATGGTCTAACAATTTAGATCATATTGAATAATGTGTGTGTGTGCGTGTGTGTGTGTGTGTGCGTGTGTGTGTGTGTGTGTACATAGATAGATAGATAGAGTCACTCTGTCGCCCAGGCTGGCATACAAGGGTGCAATCTCAGCTTACTGCAACCTCTGCCTCCCAGGTTCAAGCGATTCTCCTGCCTCAGCTTCCCAAGTAGCTGGGATTACAGGCATACCCCACCACTTCTGGCTAATTTTTGTATTTTTAGTGGAGTCAGGGTTTCATCATGTTGGCCAGGCTGGTCTCGAACTCCTGACCTTAAATGATTCACCTGCCTTGGCTTCCCAAACTGCTGGGATTACAGGTGTGAGCCACTGGACCCATTCTGAAATATTTATTTAAAGAATTTTTCTGCCATGAAGTTTTTGCTAGGGTCGTTTCTCAAGGCAAAGCCTTGTGATGAGTCAGTGAAACTTGCCAAGAAATTCAGAATTATGCCTTACTATTTTATCTGGCTGTTTACGTGCAAAGAATGCATATAAAACGTAACAAACTTTATAAGGCATGTTAAGGTTAGAAAAGTTTTTACTCATATGTGGAACAATATAATATTCACTGAAACACTCAAGTTTGTGGAACTGCTTTTGTGTAGATGTCATTTAGAGACTTAGAAAATAGAATTTACTAAATGATATTTATTTCAATGAGTTAAAGGAATATTTTAATAAATATTTGCTAACTACAGGTTGTCTGCTTTCTTGTGTTAATGCATTTTATTATTTTTGCATACAAATGTTATCTTGAATTATCAGTTAAAAACAAATCTCAGAGAAATACAATAAAGTAACAAAAATGAAATTTTAATTTTCATTGGAAGTTACATTGGTGAAGCAGCTGCATACTATTTTGCTTACTATAGAGTGATAATTAATTTTACTTTAAGATGTTTATCAACAATATAAACAGTGCTCTTTAAATTAGAACATAAAAACATTTTATTTTAGGACACTTCGCTATACTTTCATAATTACATTGAGATTGAATTTTATTTGAATTTAAATTCTCTCAAAGTATGCCAGGAACACATTTTGTTCATGCATGCAGTATATAGAACTCTGTGCAGAAATTTGCCCATTTGCCAATAAAATTGGTCATCTGCAAATTGACAGATAAGAACTCTTTCAAGGGAATAGGAAACTGGGAGCTACAGGATTAAAAAAAGGGAAAATAATTTCAAAAACATTTTCATTTAGATAAGAAAGAGTGAAATGCATCTAGATACAAATTAGAGTAATTTTGTTTTCTTATTTAAAATATGAAATATTTATAAATAATTAAAAATTAGGAATACATCATTAAGAGTCCTTAAAAATAAGTATGTTTGATCTCTGTTAGCTCAAATTAAACCTATTAAATTTATTATATTGCTTTCTTCCTAAATCATTACTTCTTTGTCATTGGTAAAGTTCTGTGTTCCAATTTTGAACGTCAGGTTCTATATGAATGATTTCTGTGAGTATGTGTAATCAAATGATCCAAGGGATCCTCAGTTGCAAATTGGTCCACTTATGTTTATGGATGGTCATCTACAAAACTATATAAACGTAGATACATGTGCATCGTTAATCTGTGGATTGTTTACTTCTCCATTCCTTCCTGATGTAATTCATGTATAGGTTGTCCAAACATCATATATCCTTATAATGTATACATTATATACATATGTGCATGCACACAGATATGTACATCATACATGTGATATTTTGAATTAATTATCATCCTTAAACTCCTCATAGGAAGAAGAAAATTGACAAGTATTCAAAATGTTTATAGACATATTACCTTTATTCACAATCCTACGTGTATGCACATGTGTGGCATTTTTATTTAATATATGTGGTTCTTAAGTGATTCACTAAATAGATAATGGGATTTGCAATCAGGTCCTACAATAATTTGGTAAAATACAGCCTCATGTAATTGATCTATTCCTGCTTTAAATTATATTCTCAATTATATCATTGAGGCAAATATAAATAGGGACACATGTATAGCTAGTTGATTATATACATTTAATGGAGTCCTGACCTCAAATTTATTAAAATGCTTACTATTTAGTTACTCATTACTATTTAAAGGAAACTTTGCCACTCCCTTGGCTTTGAAGGTGACATAGACAGTTGGATATTTGAAAGGTCTGATTAGTTAAGTGGTAATGCTAACTTAGAATTGTTACAGAATTATTCATAGAATAAATATGTCTTGAAATCCTCTGAAGAATAAAACATATTGCTGTTCCATTTTATGCAACATTTAATTCAATGAATTTTGATTATCAACTGATACATGCCAGGGAGAGTTATCTGCCACGAAAGGAATTATATGCCACTAAAGGAAACAAAGGCCCAGCCCTTGTTGAGCTTCTAATCCCTATTGAGGGACATGTAATAACTCATATTTTTAATACTATTTGCAATGGGATAATTGCACTTGTAACTGACCGATTGTTGCCTCTTACTTTACAGCATTTTTGAGAACTTTGATTATTTAATATGATAGAACTGACTCGAAGGCAGAAAAGTCCCTTTGAAATGTATTTATAAATATATAGTAGACTTTTTGTCTTTTTGTTTATGTTTCAAAGTCTCAAGGTAGAATTTTTTTCAACTTTCATTTTAAAATCAGGGAGTGCATGTGCAGGTTTGTTACAAGGCTATATTGCATGATGCTGAGCATTGGGTACAACTGAACCAATCACCCAATGAACATGGTATCCAATAGATAGTTCTTCAACCCTTAACCTCTTCTCTCCCTCCCCACGCTTGTAGTCTCCAGTGTCTATTTTTTCCTAAATTTATGTACATATGTACCAAATGTTTATCTCCTACTTATAAATAAGAACATGCAGTATTTGGTTTTCTGTTCCTCTGTAATTCACTTAGGATAATGGCTTTCAGCTACATCCATGTTGCTGCAAAGAACATAATTTTGTTCTTTTTTATGGCTGCATAGTATTCCATGGTGTATATGTACCACATTTTCTTTATTCAATCCACAATTGATGGGCATCTTGGTTGATTCCATGTCTTTCCTGTTGTGAATAGTGCTGCAATGAACATATGCATGCATGTGTCTATTTGATAGACTCATGTATTTTCCTTTGTGTGTATACCCAGTAATGGTATTGCTGAGTCAAATGTCGTTCTATGTTTAGCTCTTTGAAAAATCTCCAAACTTCTTTCTACAATGGCTGAACTAATTTACATTCCCACCAAACTGTACAAGCATTCCCTTTTCTCTGCAACCTCACCAACATTTATTTTTTTGACTTCCTAATAATAGTCATTCAGACTAGTGTGAAATGGTATCTCATTGAGGTTTTGTTTTGCATTTCTCTGATGATTAGTGATGCTGAACGTTTCTTTCATATGTTTGTTGGCTGCATGTACATCTTCTTTTGAGGAGTATCTGTTCATGTCCTTTGCTTACTTTATTAATGGGGTTATTTGTTTTTTGCTTGTTGATTTATTTCAGTTTCTTATAGGTTCTGGGTATTAGACCTTTGCTTGATGCATAGTTTGTGAATATTTGCAAGGTATAGTTTTAATGATTGAATTCAGCAAAGAGAATTTGTCAGCTTCTCAAAAGAGCAAGATGACTATTTGATGATGTGATAGGAAATTTGATTATAGCTTGGACTGTGAACTGAAATGGGAAAAACTCCACCTCATACACAATAAAATAAACATTACTGTCTTTATGATGGACTTATGTATCTGCTTTTACTGCAAAACACACATGTGCTTTTTTTTTTTTTACATATTTCCTTTTTCCTTTCCATATTTATTTATTATGTATGCTGTTGCTCCCATTTGTATTCATTTCTTTTTTGTTGTGTTGTCCAGTTTGATACATGATAATTATACTTTCATCCAGTCTTTGTTCCCACCCCCAAAACAGATGGGATGATAAATGAAATATAGTGCTGGAATAGGATAAATTCTTAAAATGATGTTAACAGGAGCTATTTATTTTTTACGATAATTAGCATTTGTTGTTGTCATGGATGAATGCTTTTAAACACCCTGAAAGTCTGTTATAGCTCTGAATGATGTCCAAAAATGATGGAAAAGAATTGGCTTCAGAAACAAAGCTGTGTTTCTGTCAGTCATTTTGGAACATATGATTCATTTTAAATATAAACTAAAAATAAGTTGGCTAGATGACAGCTTGTAAGCAATTCCAGAATAAGTTGTTCATATCTGCTTTAAAATCCCTGTGTTTCATCTTTGTTTATAGATCAGCAGTCCATTAACAAAAAAACTCTGGACTGGTAAACAGAAGCATGGGATTCTATTCCCAGTTTTGCTACTAAATTACTGGTACAACTTCAGAAAAGACAAGAAGGGAATGGAAATGCCTGCAGAAATGAGCTATAATGCACTATGAATTGACATTGTGTTAGTTGCTGTCGCGTAAACTATTTCACTTAATCTTCAAAACAATTCTGTGTGTCCCAAAGGAAACAGGTGATCATGACATCATACCTGTTATCTCCAGTGACTGGCTCTCCTGCTCACCAGAGCCTAAACCAGAAACATGAACATCTTCCTTGATTCTTTTCTTTTTTTGGCTCAACAACAATCGGTTGTCAATTCTATACTTGTATGATCTCTCAAATCTTTTATTTTTTTCCTACCCCTACCACTTCTTAGGTCAAAATCACCTCCCTCTGTCAGCTGGATGATTAACAGCCTTCTAACTGGTCTCCCTTTTTCTAGTCTCTCCATTGCAGTTAGTGTAATTTTTTTAAAAAATGCAATTCTGATCTATTTCCCTCTTAATAGCTTCTCATTCCTCTAAGGCATTTTTAAGAAGACTTACAATGCTCAGTGTGATGTAGCCCCTATACTTGTGCAGTGATATTTGAGTCCAAATCCCCCACTAATTTATTTCAAATTGAGCCAGTAGACACCTTTTAGTTGTTGAAAATAATATTCTGTTTACCTGGAAAGCTCTCTTTCTGATCCTAGTCCTCCTAGCCACGAAGTGCACACGTACATGTGCACATTTGCGCAAACACACTCAGGCATACCATGTGGCTTGGGTGTCACAAAGAAAGGCTGCCCTGACCCCTGCTTTCAAGTCTGGAATAGGTCTCTCCAAACACATCCCAAAGGACCATGGAAACGCCCGTGACCATCCCCACCCCCATGAGAACTCTTATCACACTCTGAATGGCTTTTCTTGGGTGGATCTTCTACTGGATCAACCACACATCTGAGCAGGGTGAACCCTAAGGCTGCTCACAGTTTTATCACCAGCATCTAGAATGTTGCCTGGTTGTGGAAGTACCTTAATACTTCTTAATAATAGGAAGATGTGTTATATCCATTTTTAAGCAAGATAATTCCAATGAGTTAAGTATTCTGCCAAAGTCAAATTTGGTTAAGTAGCCTTTAACTACTTGCCAAGGAATAAATAGATTCAGCCACAATTTTCAGATATATGGACATGACTCTTTTATGGTTTCAAAAATTTTATAAGAAAGCTCGAGTGACTTGTGTTTCTTTGATTTCAACTGCAGTTAAACATATATATGTGTGTATATACGTATATATGTATTCTTATTTGAGCAATTATTTATTAAATTTCTGTATATCAGCTGCTATCTTAGGCAGAGGGGACAAGAATTATAGATAAAACTTTGACCTTCTCCATGGGCTCAGAGTACAGTAAGTTAGGAGAGAATAACACTACACTCTAGTGTAACAAGTGCACAGAGAGGCAAGAAAACAGCATCATGACATCTCAGGAGAAGAAGGGCTCAGGAGAAGAAGCTGCCTGGAAAGGATGGAGAAGAGTTTTAGAGAAAGTGACATTATAAAATTATCATGAAGGATAAGTAAAATGCTGCAACTGGAGAAGAGTCTACAGTGTGCAACATGTGTAAATGTGAAGATGACTGAGGGAGCCAGTTTGTCAGGAAATTGCAAGCACTTCATTATGACTGAGTAACAGAAACAAGGAAGATGAGGAATGATCAATGGATTTTATAAAAAGCTAGCGTAGGAAAGATCACAGAGAGCTTTGTACTACCAAGTCCACCTTTTCTTGCCCACCCTGCCCTGGAATCTACATGGTTATAGCAATATCAGTGATGTTTGTGTGATGTGAGCCTGCTTTCAAACCACCATGGAACGCCTCAAAAATTGGCATATATCCATTCACCTTTTTCCTGGAAACTCAGAAAAAGACATAGAGGGCCATCTGTCAGCCTAGGCTATTGTGGTTACTACGGTCTTTGGTATCAGGACATTCCAGACTGAAATCCTGACCCTGTCGTGTAGTTTTTAGCAAGGGATTTGACCACTAACAGTCTGAGAGTTGATGCATGTATAAGGTGAGGATAATATGTATCATACTTCACAGGATTGTTGTCGTGTAAAGTGCCTCATAGAGGAAACATAACAAGAATTTAAAACTTTCAACAATATAAATGCTATGGGCCATGTGCCATTTTTCTTCACTAAACTCTATGATAAAGAAATTATTAATCTCACAATTTTTGAAATCGATACATGTTTATTATAGGAAATTCAGTAACTACAATAAAGTTTAATAAAAATAAGATAAAATAATCAAGATTTTTTGCTATCAAGTTAATCATTTTAGATTTCTTTCCAGTCTGTTTCTCTGCAAATACACATACACATACACACATACAGCATATTATTTAGAGTTCTGAGAAAGAAACAGAAGAAACATGTAGCTTGTAATCCCACTGTTTTAATATGAGAAAACTTAGATGCAGTGAGTTGAAGTAATTTGCCCAAAGTTACATAGCACATAAGTGATAGATCTGGGTTTTGAAACTAGGCAGTCAACTTTAGAATCTACTCTGTTAAATACTGTCACATGATGTTAGTTGTCGTTTTATTTTGTGGGTTTTTTTTTTTTTTTGGCTCTTTTTAAAAATCATTATTTTAAGCAAGATAATGGCAAGATTAGAATTATTTTTGGTAATGGCTTTCTGACTGCAGTGTGGAGAATGTGTTGGGGATATGAGATATGGAGAGCAATAGGGCAACACTGGAAGCAGGAGAATTCCTGAATTAGCCAAGTTGAAAAGAGATGACAGTTTCAATTAAGAAGATTTTGATGGAATAATGTTGACATGAAGAATTCTAAGAGGACTTAGGAGATACAGATTGTAGAATTTAGTAAGTGGATGCCAGGAAGGAGTGATGAAGACAGGAAATAAGAATTACTCTATGTTCCTAGTTGGGGATACTAATCAGTGGCACATTTACCTAGAAGGAGAAAACAAGAAAAACAGCTTCAAGAGAGAAGACGATGTCTGCTTCTTAACATATGAAGTTTGAAACATCTATGAAATATTCACTTGCTATCATTCAGTGGTATTGTATATATCATAAATTCATCTTAAAAATAGGAACTTGGTCTGGGCAGGCATATAATGCTTCCATTGGCATTTTGCTGTGCCCTTCATTTGAACTTCTTTGTAGTATTAGGAAATGAAGAAAATCAACAAAAAACAATGAAATAAAAATAGGGTGATAGTACAAAAGAAATGAGTTAGTCGGTGGGCAGCCATGGAGATAAATATAGACATGAGAAGAGCTTACAGACAGAATGTCCATTCTTTTCATTAGTGAAGGAAAAGCAGTAATATTTTTAGAAATAGTAATATTTACCAAATTGAGCCTAGACTAATTTCTATGATATGATCACAGGAAAAAAAAAAGCCAAAGCTTTTATCTTAAGCAAAAACAAAAACACTTTCTTAAAACACTAACTTTATTCATTTGGATGAAGTATACTTATAGACTGCTTTAGATACATTTTTGTGTGCTTTTGGAGTTAGCATAATATAATGGAAAGTCAATTAATAGTGAAAACTCATTTTATTTTATCTTGCACGTATATTTAAATAGGATAAAATAAAATTAAAGTTAATATAAAAATGTATATTCCTGGAAGACACTAATTTTTGAATAAGATAATTTTTATATTATCAAGCATACAATAAAATAATTTCAATTTTATTTCAGGGAGTGGGGTAATTTGGATCTCAGATGATTATATGTTGTACGTTTTAAATACAAGCTTCAAGTGCTGTGTTCTCTAATTCCAAGTGCAAATACAATTAGCAATTATGAGTTAAACTTAATTATTTGGATATACTTGATTACATAGCTTGGTGTAGTAGTATTTCCACACAGTTGGTTATGCTTGAACTTATTTTTTTATTCCTATTTAAGCAATCATTAAAATTTTTTTAGAAAAAAATTAACTCAAGATGGATTAAAGACTTCAACGTAAGACCAAAAACCCTAAAAACCCTAGAAGAAAACCTAAGCAATACCTTTCAGGACATAGGCATGGGCAAAGATTTCATGACTAAAACACCAAAAGCAATGGCAACAGAAGCCAAGATTGACTAATGGGATCTAATTAAACTAAACAGCTTCTGCACAGCAAAAGAAACTATCATCAGAGTGAACAGGCAACCTAGAGAATGGGAGAAAATTTTTGCAATCTATCCATCTGAAAAAGGGCTAATATCCAGAATCTACAAGGAACTTAACCAAATTTACAAGAAGAAAAAACTCTATCAAAAAGTGGGTGAAGGATATGAACAGACATTTCTCAAAAGAAGACATTTTTGTGGCCAACAAACATATGAAAAAAAGCTCATCATCACTGGTCATTAGAGAAATGCAAATCAAAACCACAATGAGATACCATCTCACACCAATTAGAATAGCAATCATTAAAAAGTCAGGAAACAACAGATGCTGGAGAGGATGTGGAGAAATAGCAATGCTTTTACACTGTTGGTAGGAGTGTAAATTAGTTCAACCATTGTGGAAGACAGTGTGGTGATTCCTCAAGGATCTAGAACCAGAAATACCATTTGACCCAGTAATCCCATTACTGGGTATATACCCAAAGGATTATAAATCATTCTACTATAAAGACACATGCACACGTATGTTTATTGCAGAACTGTTCACAATAGCAAAGACGGAATCAACCCAAATGCCCATCAATAATAGACTGGATAAAGAAAATGTGACACATATAAACTATGGAATGCTATGCAGCCATAAAAAAAAAGGATTAGTTCATGTCCTTTGCAGGGTCATAGATGAAGCTGGAAACCATCATTCTCAGCAAACTAACACAAGAACAGAAAACCAAACACCGCATGTTCTCAGTCATAAGTGGGAGTTGAATGATGAGAACACATGGACACAGAGGGGGCACGTCACACACTGGGGCCTGTCAGGGGGTGAGGGAGTAGGAGAGGGATAGCATTAGGAGAAACTCCTAAGGTAGATGACGGTTTGATGGGTGCAGCAAACCACCATGGCACATGTATACCTACGTAACATACCCGCATGTTCTGCACATGTACCCCATAACTTAAAGTATAATAAAAAAAAGAAAAGAAAATTATTTCTTGGGTTCTGATTAAATAATAGTGAATATTTACAAATATGTTTATAGGACTAATTCTCAAGTTTTAAAACCTTTAAAATATATGCCAACACTGAAAGACAAAAATCAAATTTTGAATCTGTAGCAATCACACAATTCATGTTTCTGTAGATAGTGAAATAAATCCACACTAGATCTAAAAATGTAGAAGGAGCAAGTCTTATACTAAACCTCAATAATATTTGCATTTTGGGGGGGGGAATGTGAAGGAAGAATAATTCTGGTGATAGTCCAACACTGCCATTTTTTAATTTACATTTTTCTAAATTTAAGCATATTGGCATGCACATTTTTGGTAGGTAGTGCCCTCCTGCCCCCTACAGCCTTTCCTTGTTCTTGGCTATCTTCCTTTCTATGTGGTGAAGTGGGAAGGATAGTTCTTGTATCATCTCTCTGAAACACTTGAAAATTTTGACCATTCCTTTTTTCAGGGCAAAAATAAAATTCTTTTGCTTTGGCTTCTGCACTGTCATTCTATCTGTGTTACCTCCTTCTTTTTGGCCATTTATTCCCATTGTCATACTCTTAAACTCCTTTTTCTTTTCCTATTTCTTAACTCATGATGTTGTTCAAGATTTTATTTCCAGTCTTGTTTTCTCATTGTTTACCTCGCTCTCCCTAAAATCTTTCACTTGACTCGTGTTTCTGTACCTATATGCTGTAGACTCACCAATCTACATTTTCAGTTGTTTGTACTGACCTCCATATTCACAGTTCCAGCCATCACTGATCATCTTTATTTGAATGTCTCATAGGTACATCTAACGCAACATAACAAAAGCCAAACTCAGTATCTTTGCCCCAAATTTGCTTTTTACTCCTGAATTTCCCTCTTTATTGGGTTGCCCACATCAGATCCCTAGTGATCATTCTAGATTCTTTCCTCTCTCTCACCCTCTATTTTCAATTGATCACTTAGACTTCCCATTTTTATCTCACATTTCTCAAATTTACTCCTAGCTTCTATACTTGTCTTAGTTAATATCATTTAGTGCTGGAACCATGCCCTGCCTGCTACTCTATTTAAATGCGTTTACCTGACGTAGAGAAAAGGGTCTTTTTTTGAAATGATAGTCTCATGAGGTCATTCCCAAGCTTAAAGCTGTTCATTGTCTCCCCAGTTCAGAGAAAAATGAATTGTTCCTCGGCATGACACATACAGTGTCCATCATTGACACTCTCATGCCTCTCTGATTTTAAATTTCTGGTATTCCTTCTCTTAATATTGTGCTGCAGCTTTCCTTGAATAATTATAGCTCTCTCTTACCAAGCATGCTATGCTGTCTCAATCTCTTTGCTGTGCACAAGTTGTCCTCTCTGCCTGATGTGTCTTTCCCATTTGGTGGCCTATTCATCACCTGTAAGATGTACCTTAAAATATAATATCATTTCTAAATATTTATAAATTATTTCTAAATATTCTAATATTTAGAATATTATTTCTTGATGCAAGAGTTACTTTAGTAGATAAAATAGTTCATCTTCATTTCTGTAGTAAGTCTTATTTTTAGCATCCTCACATAAGTAATTTAGCAGGAGTGATGCTGTCCTGGTCATGGAAGCTCTAAATATCTTACAATTTATTTACCTATTTATTCATTTACTGATTTGTTTGTTTGTTTTATTACTTTATTTACTCCACAAGTAATTATCAAGTATCTAGTATGTGTCAGCACTGTTCTAGGTACTGGAGATATATAAGTGAACAAAATAGATAAAAATTCTTTGCCTTATGGAGCTTACATTCTAATGTAAAGTGATAAACAATAACAAAATAAATATGTGTACGCAATAGTATCAAACGTGATAGGTGTTATGAAGAGAAATAAAGCAGGAGAGATGTGTAGGGAGTACATGGGAAGAAATATTGCAGTATTAAGAAGGGTTGTCAGAAAATACCTTATTTAGAAAATGGCATTTGAACTAAGACTTGAATAAAGTAAGCAATTATGCCATATCCAAAGAAAAGTGTTTCAGAAAAAGCAAGGAGGAAAAATATAACCACGGGGAAAATAGATTAAGAATTTTGAGCTAAAGGAGCCACGTTTTAGTTTTGCTGATGAGTTTTGGGAAAAATCTAAAAACCAAAGAAGACTATTGAGACATCTGTCATTTGTTTTGTGTGTGTGTGTGTGTGTGTGTGTGTATGTAGATCTGTAGATATATGATGACATATGTAGATGTTTCATTACTGTTTTAGTAACAATAATGTCATTTATTTTAAAATAGCTTTGTGTAAGCCTGGGCAACATAGTGAAACCTAGTCTCTACAGAAAAAAAAAATTAATTAGCTAGGTGTGGTGGCACTTACCTGTAACCCCAGCTACTCAGGAGGCTGAGGTGAGATGATTGCTTGAGCCTAGGAAGTTGAAGCTACAGCGAACCATGATTGCACTACCCTATTCCAGCCTGAGCAACAAAGTCGATTCTGTTTCAAACAAATACACAAACATAAAATAGTTCAGTGTAAGGACTTGTCCACATAAAAGTTCATTTTTCTTGTTATTAAGAGGGAGTCTCGCTCTGTCGCCAGGCTGGAATGCAGTGGCGCAATCTCGGCTCACTGCAACCCCCACCTTCCGGATTCAAGCTATTCTCCTGCCTCAGCCTCCTGAGTAGCTGAGACTATAGGCACGCGCCACCATGCTCGGCTAATTTTAGTATTTTTTAGTAGAGATGGGGTTTCACCATGTTGGTCGGGTCGCAAACTCCTGACATCAAGTGATCTGCCCTCCTTGGCCTCCCAAAATGCTGGGATTACAGGCATGAGCCACCAAGCACAGCCAGAAAACTGATTTTATAAGACAGTTATGTTGACCTAGTGTATCACATGTATCAAACCTAGGTTTAAATTTAATCCAGATAGGATCTAGACTTTTTAGAGGTATTTCTGATACAGAATCACTTATTTTTAGTTAAGTATTCAATAAATGACCATGTTAGACTTATTTCTCCTCTTTATAGTTCAGTGTAAGGACTTGTCCACATAAAAATTGAGTGCCACTGCACTCCAGTCTGGGCGAGAGAGCGACACTCCATTTCAATACATACATACATACATACATACATACACACAGTTTTCTGTTTTCTGGGACCTAATATTTGCTGCTCAACATTCTATAAACTTTACTTTGTTTTAAATATATAGTATATATGGTGTATTCAGAGATAACATTATCTAAGAATCTAACTTTTTCAGAATGCAAGAAAATAATTAAAACTCAAATTCTAGACAGGCTAATTGTCCATTCCAGAGTTCTTCCAAGTTAGAAGTGGAACAGTGTCCACTAGGATAGTATTTCAGTGACTCAAAAAGGAACCAAACAAATAATTTTTTTGCATGAATGCATTAAATGCGTACTAATAATATCTTGTTACAAACAGAATTCTGACTAACAAACCCTAATGAAAATACAAAGCCTAACATATACCTCTTCTTATCCCCAAAGGAATTATTTTACTATTCATAAATACTTGTATTTTTGTAAGCCCAGTAATCTTTCTATTGAGAAAACAAAACTTATTGTGTAACATATATTACAGTTATAACTCAAAGCACTTGTTTTTAAATTTAATTCATAACACAGAATAAAATATCTGGGCTACTGTTAAAACTAAAGATTCCTAGGCAAATCTCTATGATTCAGTAACTCTAGAGTTATATTCAGGGGCTTGCATTTGGAAACATAGCTAATTGTAGTAGGCATTCCTCACATTTACCAATATCTCTGGTTATCTTCACTTCTAAACCTCAAAAAGTTGCAGTTTCCAAATCCTTGCTGTGGCCAAGTGGATTGCTTTAGCTGATGAAATGTGATAAGTGGCATTGTTCACTTCCAGGTGGATGCATTTAATTGCCTTGCTCTTCCTCTCCAACTCATTCATTTCCCAACATAGCAATTGTGCTCAAGTTCAAAGCATCCTAAAATACCACCAAAATATCAAAGATTGCTAACCTGGAGAATTATCTGGACCTACAGCAGACCTGGCTTTTATGAGATATGAAATCTTGTTCTGTTAAATCACTGTGATTTGGGAGGGGGGATGATTTTTACTATAGTATAACCCAGTCAAGTTGTCGTTGAATTTCCATGTGTATTAAAAACATTAGGAAGGCTTGATAAAACACTGCTTGCTAGACTGACTCCCAGTTTCTGATTTTATAGGTATAGTTGTGGCCTAATAATTTCTTTTTCTAATAAGTTTCTGGGCAATCGTGATGCCATTAGTTTAGCAACTCCACTTGAGAATCACTGATCTAGCCAATCTTGACCAATATACAAATTTTCATATTTTGAAACAAATTGACATTAAGTCAAACTTATCAATATGATAAACAAAGGCATCATTTTTGTATGTAAAACAAATTTAAAATGTTTAAACAAGCATAATTTTTTAGTGATTTAACACTGACAAAATTATTAATCACTTCTTAAAAACACTTAATTGTCTGAACTTCAACACTGAGTAGCAATTATTCTGCTAAATATTCTTGTCCTTAAGAGTATTCAAAATGGTTTTGAATTAGCTTTAATATGAAGGAAGAACATTCCTCTGTAAATACAGTAAAAATTGTGAAGTATAAATTGAGATTTAAAACAATCTGGTATTACTAGAATGTTTTATAATATCCATTTCATATAAATTTAAAAATAGTTTTACTTTTTACTTTAACTTTTAAAAAATGTACAAAAAGTACTAATTAATTACATGTGCAATGATTCTGACTTGTCATTTAAGTATTTTTTTTCAAATTCCCCATTCCACTCTCACAATGAACTTTTTATCCAATTGAAATAATTGAGTTGGCATTACAGAAAGAAAATTAAGTCAGCTCTTAAAATCTTAACACTAACTTGTTAATTACCCTATTAATAACACAATGAAAAATGACAAGCTATAATTCCTTTTCCAAAAATATGGCTGAAGGTCAGAGAGCTGTCTTGCTGGCATATTGAGAGACCGAAAATTACAAATGATGAGCTTTTTTTTCTTTTAAATATCATCAGATGCCATTAGAAATTCAGCGAAGAGACTAGATCAATATTTAAAATATAATTTTAAACATAATTTTCCTATTATTAAAGAAAACAACTGCTATATATTAGGAAATAACCTAGCAAAGATACTTGTATTTGTGTGTTAAGAAGACAAATCTAAAGGGTTTCCAAACATTGTCCAGGTCTGAGCTTTTACACTATTGAAAAAGGATTCCATGTGCTTTTAGCCTACAGCAAAGATCAAAAAGCATTCACAGAGCCTACTGGCAAACCAGAGATAAATAGAATGGTTTTCTCTGCCATTAAACAATAATTCTTGAAAATGACTTTTTTCTTTTATGTGGGGTACAGTAAATCCAAATTATGCAGGACAAAGTTTACATGCACAGTGAGTGATCTAATGTGGTATTGTTTGCATATTTATATATGCATTTTTCTTGGTACAGTTTAATTTATTGTTGTACTGCTTCGCTATTTAGGAGAATAGAATTGGTTACCAAAGACATTGTAAAACTGTTCTATAATATTGTAGTACTCATTTAATATACATATATAAATAGTTTTACTTTTTAATTTAACTTTTAAAGAATTTTGCAAAATAAAACAAAATTCTGTTTCAGAGTAGAGACACTTAAACATTTGTAGTTTTCTTAGAACATGTATAACAATACCATAATCTTGTATTCAGATTTTTGAAATTTGTAATTGTGGTAAAATACACATACAATTTGCCATCTTAACCATTTTTAAATGTACAATTCAGTAGTGTTAAAAATATTCACATTGTAGTGCAACCAATCTCCAGAACTTTTTTATTTTGCAAAACTAAACTTTTGTATGCACTAAACAACCATTCTCCATTTCTCTTTCCATAGTCTCCAGAAACCACCATTCTACTTTCTGTTTCTATGAATTAAATACTCTAGATACTCACAGAAATCGATTATACAGTGTTTGTCTTTTTGTACTGGTTTATTTCACTTAAAATAGTATTTTCAAGGTTCATCGATGTTGCTATGTTGTAAAGTGTCAAAATTTTCTTTGTTTTTAAGGCTCAATTATATTCCATTGTATGTATGTGTCACATATTATTCATTCATTCATCAAATACTTGGGTTGCTTCCACCTTTTAGCTATTATAAATAATGCTGCTATGGACATGGGTAAACAAATATCTCTTTGAGGCCCTATTCTCAATTCTTTTCAGTATATACCCAGATGTGGAATTGCTGGATCATATATTACTTCTCTGTTTAACTTTTTGAGGAACCATCATACTGTTTTCCATAATGGATATAACATCATTCCTACCAACACTGCACAAGAGTTCTAACTTATCCGTATCCTCACTAACATATATATATTTTTAAATTGTACTCATGTTGATGGGTGTAAGGTGATATCTAACTGTGGTTTTGATTTGCATTTCCCTCATGATTAATGATGTTAAACACATTTCTATATTCTTATTGATCATTTGAATATTTTATTTGGGGAAATGTTTAAGTTGTATGCTGATTTTTTTATTTTAGCTGTTTGATTCATTGGTTGTTGAGTTTCAGTAATTCTTTCTATATTCTGGATATTAACTGACTATCAGATATATTATTTGCAAATGTTTTCTTCCATTCCATGGATTGCTTTTTCACGTTGTTGGTTGTGTCCTTTGATGCAAATTTTTAAATTTCATAATCCAGTTTATTTTTACTTTTTTTAAACCTATACTTTTGCTGTCATATTCAATAAATAATTGCCAAATCTAATGTCATGAAGATTTTCCCCTATGTTTTTTTCTAAGGGTTGTATAGTTTTAGATCTTACATTTAGGTTTTTTATGTTTTTTGAATTAATTTTTTTTCTATCTTGAAGAGTAAGAGTCCAACTTTATTCTTTTGTATGTGGATATCCAGTTTCCCTATCTCTGTTTATTGAAAAGACTATTCTTTTGTCATTTATTGACCACATATGTTAGAGTTTATTGTTGAAAATGAAAATTATTTTACCACATATGTGAGAGTTTATTTCTGAGCTCTCTATTTTATTCCATTGGTTTATATGTCTGCCTTTGTGCCAGTATCATACTGTTTTAACTAGCTTTGTAATAAGTTTGAAATCAGGAACTATGAGATCTCCAACTTTGTTCTTTTTTAAGATTGTTTTGGCTAGTCAGGATTTCTTGAGATTCTATATGAAGTTTTAGCTGAGTTTTTCTGTTTCTGCAAAAAATTTTATTGGAATTTTGATAGAGAGTACATTAAATCTATAGATCACTTTGAGTAATGTACTCATATTTTTAAAACCAAGGAAATTTGAGTTATATTAAAATATACTTTATAAATAAAACAACATTTATTTGTCAATTCATTAGTCTATTTAGTAGCCAATCAACTAACATAGATTCTTTCTATAGCAGTACATTTGCTGCTTCAGTTAGGGTCCATCACATTCTTTAATTTGAGCTCACTTCCTTATTTGTCTGAAAATTATTTTTTCTTTATAAACTTTATATACTGATGACATATACAACTATATAAAGTAATATCTTATCAAGCACTTCCTTGGCCAAAGAAGAACCAAATGTGAATAAGATGTTTTGATTCTCCAAATACTTAAACACTAGTGTTACAAATAAATTACAGTACAGTATGATAAATGCTAAAAGAGAGTTATATAAAAGTGTTGTGGCAAACTGGAAGTTGAAATCAAGGAGATCCAGTTGGTTGGAGAACTAAACAGAGATGACATTTAAACTGGGTCTCAAGTAATGTTAAGGGTAGGTAAGATAGGAAATGCAAGTGTACAGAGCTGTGAAATGGTATGGTGAACTGGTAGCATGATGAAACATCTACCGAGGTTGATACACCAGACATCATCTAGAGATGCCCAAGAATAAAGACAAATGGATCAAAAGAGATCATGAAGGGACTGGCAAGACTGAAAATCAGAGCATATAACCATATAAGACTAAAGTAGGTTAGTCACCAGCAACCCTGTAGAAGAGGCTGTGGCTGGAATTTGAAATTATTAAATATCACTGGACAGGTTGGAGGCATAAATAGGTTCCAAAGAACAGTCTTGATTTAGGCCTCATAATGCTGCTTACCAAGAATCAATTAACTTTTTAGGAAAAAGTGACATAATGAATTTTTGAGTATGGAATTTTTAATTCGTATAATGTATTTAGAACATTAAAAGGTTATTAAGTTTTGTAGTTATTGGTGCTATTTACCAAATATATCTAGCTCTGGTCTCAGGCATAGAACAGAATTGCATTTTCTCACCCTCTTTGAGGTTAGGCAAAGCCATGTGATTTTCTTTTGCCAGTGAAATGTGAGCAAAGTACTGAAATATTTCTTGATGACTATTTCAAAAGTCAGTTATCAGTTTGTCACATTTTCTTCTCCATGCTATAGTAATGATGAGAACATGACTCTTGATGGAGGTACTGGAGTAACTATAAGGTGCAAAGCCACCCTACCAATCCATGCTAGACAAACAATAGGAACGGCAATAAACTTGCCTGTTGTTTAGCCCCTGAGACATGTAAACATAACTTACCCTATCCTGACTGTACAACAAGTAAGACATAATAATGGCTGTAGAAAGCCTTGATAACAGAATAAGAAGAAAAAAAAAAAACTAAAATCAACCATAATCTTACCCAAATGAGTCATTGTAACTATTTTTATATTTACCTCTTAAACTATAGTGTTACATAGAAGCTTAATTCATCATGTCAATTATTTACTTAATTGTGACAGATGTTTACTCTGCTAAAGGTATATGCTGTTGCTCTCTCTCTCAGGAGATTAGCTTCCCTGTCAGTAGCTATTGTGTTATAACTAGCCATCATCAAATTTTCTCTTAAGTGGGAAACTACAATACATAACAAGGTTGTTTTGAATCTCATATGAGACAAGGTATGTAAAATAAGTGGCACATAGTACGTTAAACAATAAAGATGGGAGAGGCCGTTTGTCTTTCTAAAGGTTTGCTTATCAAAATTTTAAAATACTTGATACCTTTAAAATATAAACCATTTTTGTTCAACAAAACTAGAGCATAATGTAATAATTCTCCATCTCCCTTAAGCAAGTGTATGCCATTTGTCATTTTCTTTAAAAATAAATGAACTTGTTCAATTAGTTGAAAATTTTCTTTTATAGATCTGATTTTACAAGTTGATGGGTTTTTATTGCAGCATTATGTAAAAAAGCTTGAACTTTATTGCTCTTGATTAGTCCTTATCCTTCTAAGAATTTTAATGATAATAGAATATTTTAAGATGCATCAGTGCACATTTATGTTGAATGTTAGTATCCTTTCTGCTCTTCACTGACTAACACTACAGTTAATAATAAAAATTTATCTTTATTTTTGAAGCCTTATTATGCATATGTGATATTTATACATTTTTGGTGATAAATTCTATCACCACCTAGTGCTTTGGACAACATTTTATATTTCTGCCATTTCTTTTTGCATTACATTAAGATGTGTAAACTGTGACTGCCCATTCATCTCATAAGACTTTTAGTTTATTGCTTCTCTCCCCAGTAAGCTGTTCCACAAGGGCAGAGAATGTATTTTCTTTAGAACTGTGTCCTCACCTCCTGGATCAGGGCATGGCTTGTAGTAGATGCTTAATGCACATTTGGGGAGTGAACTAATAGATAAATACTATACAGTTCTGAGTCCAATAACCATATTCTGACACAACTACATCCCCTACTTGGATTTTAAAAGAGAAAGTTTCTGTATCTTCTTGATGATCTAATTATAATGCTGCGCATCTAGTTTAGCCAGGACAAGATTTACATATGTTGCTGAATTTAGTAAATTCTTACTTCCTGGACTTCAGATAAGGTAAAAAGTAAGCATAATTACAAAGGGCAGGAAAAACCCTTAGTTGTGAAAATATGTATTATCTTGACTATGGTAATTATATCATGATGTCAAAGCTAATCAAATTTTACACTTTAAGTACATATATTTTAGTTTACTTTAATTAGAATAAAATTGAAAACAAAAGCCAAAAAAGTAAGAATAACATATCAAATTGCTTTATATTACAACAGCAATATTTCTGTAAATATTCTTCCTCTACATTTCAAAATTTGCAAAAGATATCACCACAGGCAATTGGGCATTACTTTTGAGATTCTTTGTCAGTGGAATACATTAAATCTCCTGCCTGATAGAGAAATTAAAACTGCCACATTTCTGTCTCTGCTAGCATCATCTTGAAATGTTCATCCCTCAAACAGGAATAGATGGAAAGGAGAGGAAAGGAGAGATGAACAGAGTTTGGAGAGGAAATTACCTCATTACTATGAGCACAGAGAAGAGAGACAAGAAAGAGATATAAAACATGAGAGGTAAACATAATAATCATCATGACAACAACAGCTATTGAAAGCTCGCTGCATGCCAGTAACAGTCTAAACACTTAGCATGCATTTCTCGTTTTTCTGTTTTCATGGCAACTCTGTTTAGTGTCCCTATATAAAAAAATGTAAAATCTGAGTCTTAAAGATGTTATGAAACTTTTCTGAGGGAAAGTACAAGTGTCAGAATAAGGATTTAAACCCAAAATGTTGAATCTAATAGTCAGGTTCTTCACTGAACGCTATACCTGTTCATAACAGACACAAAATGTAAAAAACAAAGAGGTAAAACAGAAAGAAACAAGCTTCTGTGTGTATTGGTAGATGAGGAGAGACTTTGCAGCTGATGCTAAACAAGAGGCTAGGGTCCACAGCTATCTACACATCTCCTCAAGACAGAGCTCCACTGTAGACAGTTAACTCCAGGTAGACAGAAGTTAAGACATGTGGAAAACATTAAATAGAAGCAATTGTTTGCTATAATCTTTGCCACTTTTGCACTGTATGCATTTTTGAAGATCCAAGGCCTTTTCCCAGGCTATAGAAGTGCACTTTAAGCCAATCTTTTGTTTTATGAGATATAAGAAATCACAGCCATATAAATAAGGCACAAGCAGAGATGAGTAAATGGTATATAGTGTCTCCAGTTTTAGAAAGGATGCAGATTATATCTGAACCAGCATAATGTCACTACAAGAAGGATGCATAATGTCATAAAAATGTACTTCATACGACTCAGTTATTTGTGTTTTTTATTTATTTGTTTTTAACTAAAGATGAATAGCCTCTGCCATATTTTAAAAGGGCAGGCAATATAAAGTTCAATATTAGAAAATGTACCTAAATGACTGGAAAACACATCTTATGAACTAGTATATTAATCATTCAGTGTAGGAAGCAGAAGGCAACATTACATATCACTGTGATGTGCTAAGTGCTAGTCTCAAATATTCATGGCTTAGGCAAGAGTTTATCAACCTTGGTGCTGTTTAGTTGAAGTCATGGGGGGCTATTTTTTGTAAAATGTTTACCAGCATCCCTAACCTTTACCCAGTAGATGTTAGTAGTAGTTCTCATCCCCAGTTGTGACAATTAAAAATATCTCCAGACTTTTTGCCAAATGTCCCCTAGAGGCAACATCACCCCTGATGGATCACTGGCTTCATTTGAGTATATTTCTAATCATTATTTTTCATTAAATAATTATGTTTCAGACTTGCAGTAAAGATATGCTGTAACTTTAGATATGATTTAGAAGTCTATATCTTAGAAACTACTATAAATAGACTCAGTACAATTGGAAGTGGAATTGGACTACCGATGATTATATTCATTCACATAACCATTTGTTAAATACACACTAAATGCCTGTCACTGTTCCAGGTTCTAGGAATACAAAAATAAAGGACACATTTGAGATCTGCATTACACCAAAAGTGATATAAACTGTTTATTGATCCAGATTCTCCAAGATCTACTTTTGTATTCTATTAATTTAATAATCAGAAACCATAAATTGTTAGGCCATATTACCTTACATCTATGTAGAAATATTTTTCCTAAGTTATGGTTTCTCTGGGAAATGAATATAAAAATTTCCTTTGAAATATTTTTTAGTTTTTTTTTAAAGTGATGAGCCAACATACCATGCACCATGCTATTCACTGTCTTCAATCCAAATAACAATTTACATGATAAACTAAAGATTGAATTCAAAGCATAAAGATTGTTTATCAACCCTTGATTTCATTTATTTATCATTTGAGATAACAATTCTACTTTTTAAATTATTTATATCGTTAGAGAATTAGAGAAGAAACTATATGTATTAGTCTGTTCTCATACTGCTAATAAAAAGATACCTGAGATTGGGTAATTTATAAAGGAAAGAGGTTTAATGGACTCACGTTCCACTTGGCTGGGGAGGCCTCAAAAACATGGTGGAAGATAAAGGAAAGATATGTCTTACATGGTGGCAGGCAAGAAAGCTTGTGCAAGGGAATTCCTATTTATAAAACCATCTGTTCTTGTGAGACTTATTCACTACCACAAGAACAGTATGGGGGAAACTGCCCCATGACTCAATTATCTTCACTTGGCCACACCCTTGACACGTGGAGATTATTACAATTCAAGGTGAGAATATGAGTGGGGACACAGCCAAACCATATCACAAAATGTTCTGAGTACTTACCAGAATCATTCTCTCCAGAAGCTTCCTTCTAACTGTGCTCTCTCCTCTCTTCCTTTCAAGAAGGTAGTTTAGGTCCTGGGATAAAAACAAAAGACAAACAAGTGACATAATACTAGCTCCAGAAACTGTGATAGCATATTTTATTTCCATCACCTCAATCCCCTCAGGAAGTACAGAAAACTCACAGAGAGCATTGAAGAAGTAAAGAAGTTATGCAACGTGCCCAAAGTCACACAGTGCTTGGTACCCATGTTTGACTCAATCTTAAGTCCATGCTTTTGTCATGCCACTGCTTTTCCTCTGGATCACCTGGGTTGGAGTAATATTAAAAATGTTTAACAAGTGATCTTACAGACAGCAACCAACAGCTCGTACATCATAGAGATGTTTACTAGCTGATAATCAGCTTTCACCCTTCTAGAAGACCCAGTCTACATACAAGTACAAGCCACATTTAATTTCCTACCTGTATTCTCATAAATTAGTTGAACTGAGTCGCCTTCCTAAACTCTGGATACCCTCCTTATAATAATCTTGGAGATTTAAGATTATAGCAAACAGGTAAATGAGTTTATAAAATGTTCAAGGCACCAGCAGTGTTACTGTGCTTCAGGGTAGAGTCAGGGAAATTAGACCAGGTGCCAGCTAAGAGTAAAGCGAGAAAGCCCAGAGTATGATTCTGGATCACTGACAACTGATGCTGTGGGCTGAGGAAGGGAAAGGTGCAGAAGGGTGAAAGTGGGTGGAGTTTGGTACCAAGTCTGAGTGGAAACTACACATTAGGACTGCAAAGGAGATCAGTAAAAGCCAGATGATCCCTTTTGCCATCTCTAGATCTTCTAGAAATTAATTTCACACAGTTAAGGCTCATTAAGTGCTCCTAGACAAGCTCTTTGCAACAGGGCTTCCTGGGGAGTCCAGACAAATTACTGTTTCCTTTGACCAAAGCAGCCTGAAAGCAGGTTGGACCTCTTTATTAGAATGAACTTAGATACTTAAATTCTCCTTTCCCTTCCAGAGCACATAGGATTTTTCTGACCATAACTAAAGAGCAAAGGTTTAAAATACTAATAATTCCAAGAAAGGAAACATTGGAAACCAATTAGTAAGGATATCCATCTAAATGACCAGAAAGATATTTTCCACTGTTTGGCTGGAAGGAGAGGAAAAAGGCGTGCTGACCACTTGGTTCCTGAAGCACCAGAGGGGTCACCAATGTGAGGAAAAGGATAAGAGAGGGGAATCTTGGAGCAAAGATCAACTTTATCCACCTCCTTTCCAGTTTAAGTCCCCAAATTCCCCTGTCAAAGAATACTTAGTCGACAAAGAGAAGCTGTACCAAAAACTGTTTCATCCATAATCAGCTGTGCCCAGAAACAGCTGATGCAGGGAGTGAGGTGCATTAGCAGAAAGTCAGGTCAAGCCCCAAGCAAAAGTGATGGTTGGTAAGCCCAGGGTCTCTTCGAGGAGACTCCAGCCTGAACCTCCCATTATCTGCCCTCCCTCTTTGCTCCATTAGAAATAATCACTCCTAAGTGGCCCATTATCAATGCCAGCATGATTTTTTCACATTTGCTAAAAGCTTTTCCCTTTTTCTTTTGTTTCTAAGGAACTATTTTAATTCCCTCTCCCCTTTATTTTGCAGTTAACTGACTTGAAAAATATCTGATTTGAAATGGGGCTTACAGACCAATTTCTTCTTTCTTTCAGTACATCCCACGACCCATTCCCCACCCCCTAGCACCTAGTAACAGCCATCGCATATGCATTAAACAAAAGACCCATTAGTGGAGCATTGTTTTGCACTTCTGCAGACAAAGAAGAAAGAGACCTCCAGTTAGAATGAACTCTTTTTGTATTTCTTTTTCTTTTTCTTTTTTTTTTTTGGGCAACAAATAGCTTTCTTTTAAATTCAGAAATGAAATGGCATTGAGGCCCTAAATTGCTCTCATCTAAAATGTTTCACTCTCATCTTCACTTTCCTAGATTATGATCAATTTTCCCCAGAATGAATAATTCAAATTGAGCCCAGTCTTCTGAATCCTTAGAAAAAACAATGCCTTCGCATTTTGGGTCTATTCTACTCACTTATCACTTGGCACATTTTGTCTGCTACTGGCAGATATTCTTTTTGTAACATATAATTTATTTTTCCAAATGGACTACAAGCTTCTGAAGATTAAAGACCATTTCATTCATTCATTCATTCATTCAACAAATGTATTTGAGCTCCTACCATGTGTTAGACATGTGCTAATCACTTGCAATACAGCCAAGAACTAATCAGACAAAAATCCCTGCCTCCCTGGAGTTTATATTCTAGTGGAGGGAGACAGAGAATAAGAAATCAGTGTCATAAATATGTAAATTATAGAGTATGTTAGAAGGCGATAAGTGCAACAGAAAAAAATAGAGCAATGCAAGAGGAATCTGAAGCTTAAGGGAGGGCTACAATTTTAAATAGGGTGGTCATGGGGGATGAGAGAGTAAGCCATGTGGATAAACAGAAGAACATTCCAGGCAAAGGATATACATTAAAGTGAGAACTTAATAAATGGAGTTGCCATCAGCTGACTGGGAAAGCTGTGTTTGGATATGTTAAGTTTTGGGTACCTGCTAACATCTCACTGGAGATCTGATGGAGTAGGCAGTTGGATATAGGCGTCTGAAGATCCAGTAGGGTCTGGGATGAACTATTCATTTGAGGAGTAGTTTTAAAAACATGAAATTGGATGAGATCATCACAGAAGTGAGTATAAACAAAGAAGACTCGGAGATGACAGGAAATGATCTCTAAGATAAGAAGAAAACTAAGAATGTGGGACATCCTAAAAGTCAACTGAAGAAATCATGACAAAGAAGCAGAGAATAATGCTGCTGGTATGTCATGTAAATGAAGGCTGAAACTTGGCTGTGGAATTTAGCAATCTGGAGGTCATTGGCAATCTCGACAAGAACAGTTTCCGTGGAGTGATGGAGGTTAAAACTTGATTAGAGTGAGCTTAAGTGAGAATGCAAGGTGCAGTCCACCAGATGTTTGTGTTCCCCCTAAATTCATATTGAAACTCTCATCCCAGTGTTATTGCACTTAGAGATGGGGTCTTTGGGAAGTAATTAGGTCATGAAGGTGGAGCCCTCATGAATGGAATTAGTGTCCTTACCGTAAGAGGCCAGAGAGCTAGCTCACTCTCCTTCTATCTGTGAGGATACAAAAAGTTGGCCCTCCACAACTCAGAAGAAGATTCTCACTAGAACCTGATGATACGGGCATCCTGACTTCAAACTTTCAGCCTCTAGAACTGTAGGAAATATCTGTTGTATATAAGCCATCCAGTCTATGGTACTTTGTTATGCCAGCCTGTACTAATTAAGGCGGGGGCAAGGATTTGATGATTATATATACAGACAACAATTTTTAGAATATTTTCTACAAAGAAAAGCAGAGAAATGAAGTGATAGATGGCAGGGGAATTGGTGTCAAGATAAAACTTAATTAAAATTAAATAAATAACAGTATGTTAATATTCTGCTGGGAATACATCAGGAGAGAAGGAAGACTTAATAATGCAGTATTGAGAGAATTGTGACCAACTGTAACAATACAAAGGAAATGTTATTTTTTATAGCAGGTAGCAAAGCGGTTTCCTCAAAGGAGAGACCCTATTTGTGATTTATTTCATAAGCCTGCTTAGTGGATAGGCCTCCAGGACTTCTTTGTCAGCTGGTGCTTAAGCTTGAGGAGTTGAAATGCGTTTGTGTTTGCCATAGGAAAGAGGAAGAGAACTGGACAAGACATGAAGGGAAGAAGACTACATATCACGTAGCCAAGAAGACAGATGTGGGGAGTGCATTGTGACTTGTGATATAAACCTTGTCCTCTGTCTCTCTACCTTTTCACCGAAATCTACACTTGTAGTTTTGCTAATGGAAAATGTCAAGATGTGCTGAAAGTTGCCTTGAGGTTGTAAACAGATTTAAAGAGTGAAAGTAGAGCCTGCCCATGGAAGGACAAGTCATGGGGGTTACAGAGTGGACTCTCTCTGACAGACTTCTGTTATTATTGCTTGCCCCAGGCAGCTCTCACTTATTTTGTATCAAATTATCCCCTCAGAACATCATACCTGTCTCATTCTACAAAGTCTTCCCTGGCAACACACACTCTAGATTCCTAACTTACTTAGCTACCTGGTCTTGACCTTTGGAGCTGTCATCCTATGCCTATATAATGGCCCAGCCTCTGCTTACTCCTCACCCCCACCCTGCACCCTCACTCCCCACCACCTGATCTCTCACTACCATGTTTCCTCCTTGATCAATGCCAGGCAAAGTGAACTATTTGCAGTTCCCCAAACTCGTCATGCTGTCTCATTACTAAGGTCTTTGTGCATTAAGTTCCCTCTGCCTGAGTATTTTTCTACTCTTTCAAGAGTCAAGCCCTCCTCTTTGCTTACTTAACTCAGAGTCCTTTAAAATTTTGCCTAAAACATCTTTATTTTCTTTCTTTTTTTTTTTTTCCTCACTTGTTGCCCAGGCTGGAGTACAGTGGCACTATCTCAGCTCACTGAAATCTCCATTTCCCAGGTTCAAGCAATTCTCCTGCCTCAGCCTCCTGAGTAGCTGGGATTATAGTTGCCCGCCACCACGCCTGGCTAAATTTTTGTAGTTTTAGTAGAGATGGGGTTTCACTATGTTGGCCAGGCTGGTCTCAAACACCTGACCTCAGGTGAACCACCTGCCTCGGCCTTTCAAAGTGCTAGGATTGCAGGCATGAGCCACTGCACCTGGCACTTTAAACATCTTTCTAGTGGAAAATTATACCGGCTTATGCACTTCTCTCATGGTGATACTTTTCATAATGTACCACAACTGATGGTTTGTTTTCTGTCTCCTCGTTTAAACTGTGAGGTCTCTATCATCCTGGTATTCTTTGTACCTAGGATAGCATCTACTTCACAGTAGCTGCCTAATAAATATTTGTTGAAAACTGAATAAATATCTAATGTCAAAAGTTGTGAGTACCAGGTAACTTAGCATAAGCCTTGACCCCATGTGAGTGGGGCTTAGAGTTCATCTGCTGCTGTAAAATCAAGGTCATTGTATCTAGTAGTGACCCCCTGGTACTCGCAACCATATAAAGATACAACTGGGATCCTGATGTTTGTTCCTATTTTATTTTACTTTTTTTCCCCAGTCCTGTATTAGAACTAGAAGCTGATTGGTCCTGAATCACAACAAATTTGACTGGAGTCCTATCCTTCAGATTAATTCTTCTGATGTCTGCTTCTATACTTCCAGCTAATAGAGCCTTTCCCAAGGTCAGGTAGTTGGCCTACGTTCTCTAGAGCCTGAATGGCTAGGAGACTGAGATTGCACAGCATCTGCTGCTATTTGACTCTTTTCTCCCTACTCCTCTCCCCATTCTGTAACATGTTCAATACCAGCACCAGTCTGTAATAAGGTAAATTTTATGACTCGATTTAGGATCCCATTTGGGAAGAAATATTACTATACTATTGCATTGGTTTTCTATCTCAACTAGGCTACTTCCAACTTACACTTCACCCGTGTCCCACCCACCCAAGATGTCAGGTACGTCTCACAGCTGAGACCTGGGTTATTGTTCCACTTTAACCTCTATGCCAGATGTCTACCTGCTGAATCATTTTGCATGCTCAACCCACCCTCCTATCCACCTCTGCTCTGAAATCTTTCCCAATTCCCACTCTTCATCTTGCATGTACTACTCTCAGCTCTTCCTTGTGTTAACAACTTAGTGTCTTTTACTGAAATTAAAAACTTTATCAGGAAGTTTGCAGATGACATATGTATGGGGATTGAGTGTCCTGGTACAACTAACTTTGACCTTTGAATACTATAAAACTATAGCTATGGAACTTTGTATGACAAATCAGTGATTCTTCTAGTTCTGGTTCCCAAATTACTAATAAAAAGTTAACAATTTTCCACATTTCTCTGATTTTAAGGTACTCATTTAATGCTCATTCCTATCCCTAAAGCTCAAGTTCATAGGTTTCCTCCAACTGTCTAGGAAGATTAAATCACATGTGTAAATGTGATAAGAGTATTTTAGGTTTGAACACATGGATTGCAGAATTTGTATGCTGGCCAGAATTTCTGGTGGAGTAAGAATTTCTTGTAGAAATTTATTCCACCCATCATGTAAATGGCTAAATTCTTCTTAAAGCAGATCATTACCTAGATATTTTGACAGATTTGGCAAAAAGAAACAGGACAACCCAACCTAATTCAATTAATCTTACCACCTATTCTTAAGGACAATTACTCACAAGAAAAATACAGCTGCACCAAAGAGTAAAATCCATACCTGCCACTTATTAAAGTAATTTTCAATTTGCTTAAGTCTCTGTGCCTCATTTTCCTGTACGAAGAAAAAAAACCACTTCCTTGTAGTAAGTTGTCATTATCAAATATCATTCTCAAAAATCCTGAGTTGCATTAAAGCAAAAATAAATCATGAATGGTATATTTTTATTTTCTTTTTAAAATGTAGAATAAAACACAATGGACTACAGACATGTACTTAGGGTACCAACCAGTGGACATGACAAGATAACATAATGTTGATAGGGAATAGGAGTAAGGAACAATGTATAACTATCTAAATGTGTATGGGAAGGGGTGCTAACTAGCCCCAGTTTTTAGGAGTTCCCTACAGAATTACAAGGACCACTGCTTAATATCAGTTATGAGAGAGGCTGTGCAATGCATCAGCTTATTGTTTGGGAAGAGCTTAGTATGAGATGGACCCTTCTCTCATCTTATTAGGACTGAAAAATTAAGTTAGTTGATTTACGGGAAAGTGGTAAAGATTTGAAAAGTGATAGATATGATAAATGACAGGCCGGGCATGGTGGCTCATGCCCAAAATCCCAGCACTTTGGGAGGTCAAGGTGGGTGGATCACTTGAGGTCAGGAGTTTGAGACCAGCTTGGCCAAAATGGGGAGACCCCATCTCTACTAAAAATATGAAAATTAGCTGGGTGTGGTGGCAGGTGCTCATAATCCCAGCTACTTGGGAGGCTGAGGCAGGAGAATCGCTTGAACCTGGGAGGCAGAGGTTGCAGTGAGCTGAGATTGCAACATTGTACTCCAGCCTGGGTAACAAGAGAGAGACTCCATCCAAAAAAAAAAAAAGAAAAAAGAAATGATAAATGACAATAAGAAAGGCATAAGAGAAAAATATTCAAGACAATAGCAATGAAGAAAATATTTAAATGTTATAAAATATTTTGGAATAGGTGTTTAGAAATTTAAAAAAATGATTTATGCTTAAATACAAGGCTAGACTTTTCATTTCAGCAAATAGGATAATTCTACTGCCCAAACATATAGGTAGATAAAATTCAACCTTTACCACAAATTTAGTAGCCATTGTCATTGTTAATGGCAACAGTAAAGTATTTTGGAAACATTTGGAATTTAAATTGCCCTTTGGTAGTTAAACTGTGAAATTAACACATAATGAATATCTATGAAAAGTTGCAAAGCTACCTTAAAAAACACAGAAAGCTTCCCACTTAAGGCTGTATTACATCTTTACTGAAGGTACCAATATAACCAAAGAAAGAAGAAAGAAAATGTCCATTAGAAAGAGGACTTAAGTCAGACATTTAAGTTTCTTAAAAGCAGAGGCTTGCAGAGGAAACCAAACACAACACTTCTCCAAAAATTGTTAACGGGAAATAGATCCTTAACATTTACTACCAATAAGGCCAGTTATATTGCACTCTGGAGGCAAAGACTGAGTACTATATTTGGAGAAAGACTTCCAGGGTTTAAATCTGGCTTTGCCATTTAATAACCATGGGCCTTTCAAAATAATATCCCAGATATCAGTGTTTTCACTTCATCTGCAGGTGGGGCTGACAATATTGCTTCTTCATAGAGTTCATGTGGATAAAATACACACTATCAATAAATGTTATCTATGATTATTACATTTACTGAGTGATATTGATAGGCTTTGTGTCCTCACCCAAATCTCATCTTGAATTGTAATCTCCTTAATTCTCATGTGTCTGGGCAGAGACCCGGTGGAAGGGGCACTTTGCCTTATGGTGTTCTTGTGATAGTGAGTTCTCACAAGATCTGATATTTTTACAAGGGGCTCTTCCCCCTTTGCTCCTCACACTTCTCTGTCCTGCCGCCATGTAAGATGTGCCTCTTTTCCTTCCAACATGATTGTAAGTTTCCTGAGGCCTCCTCAGCTATGGGGAACTTAAAGTCAATTAAACCTCTTTCCTTTATAAATTACGCAGTCTTGGGTGGTATCTTTATAGCAGTGTGAGAACAGACTGATACATTGAGCCAATTCCCTTTGCCCTGATTTCAAATTAACATTAAGCAACCTTCAGATTATGATATGGTTTCTTGTATAACTCAAGAAAGCAATGGCCAATTTGAGTATTGGCATGCCTGGAACAGGTTTTGTATTTTTATTATAAATTAATGGATTGAATTTCTCCTGTTATATTCCAGTCTTATGATCTTGATTATTATGAGTCTATTATGTTAGCAGTGTGACATATGCTTGATAGCAACCCAAAGGTCTTTTGAGCTAATGTCAAGATTCAAAAATTCAACACAGGATGCCTCAGTTAAGGGTGTGAATTTTTTTTCATAAGAAATTCTGTTTCCAGGGAAATAAATAATAGAGAATGCATATAGATACATGGGAGGGCATCAGTCAAATCTAGGATGAGGGGCAGTATAGAGAGAATTATCCCTGTTCTTCTTTCACTTATGCTGATAGAGGCTAAAATGCAAGATGATCTCCTTTCTATTAGTAACTTGGACTATTTCAATATACCCTAGTTTACCAACCCATCCTTAGATATGCAACCAAAGTGATCTCTTTTTTAAAATTTATTAATTTATTTATTTTATTATACTTTAAGTTCTGGGATACATGTGCAGAATATGTAGGTTTGTTAAATAGGTATACACAAGCCATGGTGGTTTGCTGCATCCATCAACCCATTGTCTACATGAGGTACTTCTCCTAATACTATCCTTCCCCTATTCCCTCACCCCCAACAGACCCTGGTGTGTGATGTTCTCCCTCTGTGTCCATGTGTTCTTATTGTTCAACTCCCACTTATGACTAAGAACATGCAGTGTTTGGTATTCTGTTCTTGTGTTAGTTTGCTGAGAATGATGGTTTCCAGCTTCATCCTTGTCCCAGCAAAGAACATGAACTCATCCTTTTTTATGGCTGCATAGTATTCCATAGTGTATATGTGCCACATTCTCTTTATCCAGTCTATCATTGATGGGCATTTGGGTTGGTTCCAAGTCTTAGCTATTGTGAATAGTGCCACAATAAACATATGTGTGCATGTGTCTTTATAGTAGAATGATTTATAATCCTTTGGGTATATACCCAGTAGTGGGATTGCTGGATCAAATGGTATTTCTGTTTCTTGATCCTTGAGGAATCACCACTGTGTCTTCCACCAACAGTGTAAAAGCATTGCTATTTCTCCACATCCTCTCCAGCATCTGTCATTTCCTGACTTTTTAATGATCTCCATTCTAACTGGCATGAGATGGTATCTCACTGTGGTTTTGATTTGCATTTCTCTAATGAACAGTGATGATGAGCTTTTTTTCATATATTTGTTGGCTGCAAAAATATCTTCTTTTGAGAAGTGTCTGTTCATATCCTTTGCCCATTTTTTGATGGGGTTGTTTGCTTTTTCCTGCAAATTTGTTTAACTTCCTTGTAGATTCTGGATATTAGCCCTTTGTCAGATAGATAGATAGCAAAAATTTTCTCCCATTCTATAGGTTGCCTGTTCACTCTGATTATAGTTTCTTTTTCTGGGCAGAAGCTGTTTAGTTTAATTAGATCCCATTTGTCAAAATTGGCTTTTGTTGCCATTGCTTTTGGTGTTTTAGACATGAAGTCTTTGCTCTGAATCATATTGCCTAGGTTTTCTTCTAAGGTTTTTATGGTTTTAAATCTTATGTTTAAGTCTTTAATCCATCTTGAGTTAATTTTGTATAAAGAATAAGGAAGGGATCCAGATTCAGTTTTCTGCATATGACCAGCCAGTTTTCCCAACACCATTTATTAAATAGGGAATCCTTTCCTTACTGCTTGTTTTTTGTCAGGTTTTGTCCAGATAGTTGCTTGCAGATGTGTGATGTTATTTCTGAGGCCTCGTTCTGTTCCATTGGTCTGTATATCTGTTTTGGTACCAGTACCATGCTCTTTTGGTTACTGTAGCCTTTTAGTGTAGTTTGAAGTCAGGTAGCAGTATGCCATCAGCTTTGTTCTTTTTGCTTACATTTTAATATTGTTATGTGTGAATTTGATCTCGTCATTATGATGTTAGCTGGTTATTTTGCCTATTAGTTGATGCACTTTCTTCATAGTGTCGATGGTCTTTACAATTTGTTCTGTTCTTGCAGTAGCTGGTACTAGTTTTTCGTTTCCATATTTAGTGCTTCCTTCAGGAGCTCTTGTAAGACAGGCCTAGTGGTGACAAAATGTCTCAGCATTTGCTTGTCTGTAAAGGATTTTATTTCTCTTTCGCTTATGAAACTTAGTTTGGCTGGATATGAAATTCTGGATTGAAAATTCTTTTCTTTAAGAATGCTGAATATTGGCCCCCACTCTCTTCTGGCTTGTAGGGCTTCTGAAGAGAGATACACTGTTAGTCTGATGGGCTTTCCTTTGTGGGTAACCAGATCTTTCTCTCTGGCTGCACTTAACATTTTTTCCTTCATTTCAACCTTGGTGAATCTGACGATTATGTGTCTTTGGGGTTGCTCTTCTCGAAGAGTATCTTTGTGGTGTTCTCTGTATTTCCTGAATTTGAATGTTGGCCTCTCTTGCTAGGTTGGGGAAGTTCTCCTTGATAATATCCTGAAGAATATTTTCCAACTTGGTTCCATTCTCCCCATCACTTTCAGACACACTAATCAAACATAAGTTTGGTTTTTTCACATTGTTCCGTATTTCTTGGAGGCTTTGTTCATTCCTTTTCATTCTTTTTTCTCTAATCTTGTCTTCACATTTTTTTTATTAAGTTGATCTTCAATCTCTGATATCCTTTCTTCCACTTGTTTGATTCAGCTATTGATACTTGTGTATGCTTCATGAAGTTCTCGTGCTGTGTTTTTCAGCTCCATCAGGTCATTTATGTTCTTTTCTAAACTGGTTATTCTAATTAGTAATTCCTCTAACCTTTTTTTAAGGTTCTTAGTTTCCTTGCATTGGGTTAGAACATGCTCCTTTAGATCGGAGGAGTTTGTTATTACCCACCTTCTGAAGCCTGCTTCTGTCAATTCATCAAACTCATTCTCTTCCAGTTTTATTCCCTTGCTGGTGAGGAGTTGTGATCCTTTGGGGGAGAAGAGACATCCTGGTATTTGGAATTTTCAGCATTTTTGTGCTGGTTTTTCCTTATCTTAGAGGATTTATCTACCTTTGGTGTCTGATGTTGGTGACCTTCTGATGGAGTTTTTGTGTGGACCTCCTTTTTGTCAATGTTGATGCCATTCCTTTCTGTTTGTTAGTTTTCCTTCTAACAGTCAGGCCCCTCTGCTGCAGGTCTTCTGGAGTTTGCTGGAGGTCCACTCCAGACCCTTTTTGCTTGGGTGTCACCAGTGGAGGCTGCAGAACAGTAAAGATTGCTGCCAGTTCATTCCTCTGGAAGCTTCATCCCAGAGGGGCATCTGCCAGATGCCAGCTGGAGCTCTCCTGTATGAGGTGTCTGTTGACCCCTGCTGGGAGGTGTCTCCCAGTCAGGAGGCATGGGGATCAGGGACCCACTTGAGGAGGCATTCTGTTCCTTAGCAGAGCTCGAGTGCTATGCTGGGAGATCTGCTGCTCTCTTCAGAGCCGGCAGGCAGGAATGTTTAAGTCTGCTGAATCTGTGCCCACAGCTGCCCCTTCCCTCAGGTGCTCTGTCTAGGAAGACAGGTGTTTTATCTATAAGCCCTGACTGGGGCTGCTGCCTTTCTTTCAGAGATGCCCTGCTCAGAGAGGAGGAATCTAGAGGGGCAATCTGGCCACTGTGGCTTTGCTGAGCTGCAGTGGGCTCCAGCCAGTTCAAACTTCTCAGCGGCTTTGTTTACACTGTGAGGGGAAAACTGCCTACTCAAGCCTCAGTAATAGCAGACGCTCCTCCTGCCCCCAGGCTCAAGCATCCCAGGTTGACTTCAGATGGCTCTAGCAGCAAGAATTTCAAGCCAGTGGATCTTAGCTTGCTGGGCTCGGTGGGGGTGAGATACACTGAGCTAGACCACTTGGCTCCCTGACTTCAGCCCCCTTTCCAGGGGAGTGAACGGTTCTGTCTTGCTGGCTTTGCAGGTGTCACTGTGGTAAGAAAAAAACACTCCTGCAGCTAGCTCAGTGTCTGCTCAAATGGCTGCCCAGTTTTGTGCTTGAAACCCAGGGCCCTGGTGGTGTAGGAACCTGAGGAATCTCCTGGTCTGGTGGTTGTGAAGACTGTGGGAAAAGCATAGTATCTTGGCTGGAATGCACTTTTCCTCACAGCACAGTCTCTCATGGCTTCCCTTGGCTAGGGGAGGGAGTTCCCCGACCCCTTGCAGTTCCCGTGTGAGGCGATGCCCCACCATGATTTGGCTTGCCCTCCGTGGACTGCACCCACTGTCTAACTAGTCCCAGTGAGATGAGCTGGGTACCTCAGTTGGAAATGCAGTGCCTTCTGCATTGATCTCTCTGGGAGCTGCAGACTGGAGCTGTTCCTATTCGGCCATCTTCCCAGTTACCAAAGTGATCTTATAACAAGAAAATTTGTTTATATCATTCTTAATTTCTTCAGTGATTTCACAGTGGGCAGGGTAAGTATTTACCTAACTCACAGAATACTCCAGCTTCCTCACCCTCAGAGGTAAGGCCCAGGCAGTAATGTTCATACATTAAAGTAAATCTATGCCCCTGGCTACAGTTGATTATACCAAGGGTTAAAACAGCTGGGCCAATTATATTCTGTGTTCTAGAAATTTGGAATTGTGATGAAGAAAGATTAGTCTCTTCCAATTGCTGGACTCAGTAGTTGAATAATGGCTATGTCTTCTGTGTGAACTGTGAAGCAGAGAAAGCTGGTCTAGTTAGAAAGAAAATAATGAAACAGAAACACTAAGAAGAACAGAAGTGAAAGAAGGTGACATCTTCATAGGCTCGCTTCTCCTTGTTTCTGTTTCTAAGGACTTACTGAATTGCCACACTTGTGTTTCAAGAAACTGCCTAGATTTTTCTGCTTAAGCCAAATTATTTTTTAGCTTAATCCTGAATTATGTTTTAACTGATTGCAACTATGAAACTCCTTCTCTTGGAAAGTGCAATCTAACATGATACCCTTCAGAAGTGTTTTTTACCAGCTACTGGTCAGCCTCACCTTCTACTGTCACAGCTTCTGCTTGATTCCCCATCTCTCCACCAAACACCACAGAAGACATTTTAACTTTTTATGTTCTCATACCATGGTGCTTTCTATATGCTATTTTCTATTTCTACAGTAATCACCCATCCTTGTCCACTTGCTAAATGGTTACCCATTCTGAACACTTCTATCGTGCTTTGGAGATTCTCACATTATTGTACATAAGTCATTGAAGAAAAATGATTTGCATATCTGTCTCACCACCACCACCCTATAATCTCACAGGTGGTGAACATATACCATTTATATTTTTAAATTTCACTTCTGTATTCTCAATTCAAAATACACAATATGTGCTGTCATGTATTCCTGATACATTTACATCTTTTAATCATTCATAAGATAAGATGTATGTTCAATAAGCACAACTACTAAAGACTTTGGGGTTGATGATATTATTTCTGGGACAAGAAGATAAAATAAAACCTGAGATTCTAAAGAGTTACGTTCTACTTGGCATTCCCACCAGGACATAGAAGTTCTGATAATTGTTAGTCATGAGCCCAGCAACATAAAACATCATAAGCTCTTTCATCAATGTCAACGTTAAATCATATTTGATGTATTAAGTGCCAGTATAAAACCAATAACAGCAGCATCCTGGGACATAGCCAGAATAAGAGCTGTGAAGGATCATTTGCCGTTCATAACTGCATTGACTTGAGCACAAGTGGAGATTAAAGAACAGCAGGCTACCTAATCAGCCACTGTCTGGAGAGCTGAAGTTGGGTTATCACAAGCTGAGAGGGCAGTGAGAGCAGCAGAAAGACAGGTGTACATCTGAACAGGTTGTCAGGAGACAAAAGTGCCTGCGAAGTGGCCATCAGAATTGAACAATGAAGTGTGTTGGTCCCACTGAGGGTGAGTCAGTCACACCGCCAGGATAGGAGATGATGAAGTATGGTGAAGTAGGAGAAGAAATATACAGGAGAAGAAATATACAGGATGCTCCTGGATTATGCTTGTTGTCTTTGTTTAATTATTAAGCAACTACCTCTGTGTCTTCTGCTCTTAAAAATATGCCAGTTTGGTGAAAAATAAGAGTGACTGATTATAAACAACCATTGAATCAAAATATTACCAAATTCTGGACACAGACCAAAGTTACAATAATCCTGTTTAAAGAGTTTATAAAACATTGCTGTGATGCATTTCTGGGTTGTGTTTGTGTAGGTGTCTGTGTGCCCAGAATCCCTTTGAGGGAATCTTCTCAGTCCATGTAGTTCAGGTGAGGCTGCTTCAGTCACCCACTGATGCCATTCGGTAGGCATCTAACCTAACTGCAACTCTCTACTCCCACCAAATCACACCAGTCTGGGACAGAGGCCTTCCTAGGATACTGACAGAACTTTTGAGGAAAATATATTTTTATGAGTGTGAAATTCTGATTGTCATCTGTGCTATCAAATGGGAAAAAGGGAAGGAGTAATTAAGGTAACAGAGGAAAAGAGAACAGAGAAACAAAGAATTCCTTGTTTCAACCATGCCTGGAGTTTATTCTCAGTTATGGGAGACAATGAGTTACCTTTTTGCTCAGTGTAGTGTGAATTGGGCCTGCACATATTACCAAGATAGTCCTGACAAATACAACTGCTTTTTCACTAAACTGTCCAACTTTTTATATGCCCCATCTCATTATACCAAATATAAGCCCACGTGCAGCAGCCGTACAAACAGGACAAAAAAGAAATAGATAATAGGATGGGTCTAGGCTTTGGTCAGCAAAGAACTAAGCCACTGTCCATGACTGGTGCTCCAGCAAGCACAGCTCTTATATCAGTCACTAATGTGCTTATTTCTCTCATGATTGAGATGCAAGCAAATTTTAATAGCAATAAGCAAAGAGATAGAATTAAAATGCAACATTAATTTTACTGGCTTCTCACAAACTGAAATATTCTGAAGAGAAAATTGAAATTAGCATATACTGAGCTTAGACCCTAAAGTGTTAGAAGCCAAAAGGTTTTAGCCTTGGCATGGCCAAAAGCACTGCTTACTTTTTGATAATGGCATAATTGCTTTTTTTCATATCAGTGAAAGCAGAAACAGGAACAGCATATTGACTTTATGAGTCATAATCAGGCCGGCAGCCTGTATTAGTCTGTTCCCACACTGCTAATAAAGACATACCCAAGACTGGGCCATTTATAAAGAGAAAGAGGTTTAATGGACTCACAGATGACTGGGGAGGCCTCACAATCATGGTAGAAGGTTAAGGAGGAGCAAAGGCACATCTTACATGGTGGCAGGCAAGAGAGGATGCTCAAGGGAACAGCCCTTTTATAAAAAACAACAAAAAAAAATCAGTTCTTGTGAGACTTGCTCACTAACATGAGAACAGTATAGAAAAACCCACCCCCATGATTCAATTACCTCCCACTGGGCCCCTTGCATGGCATGTGGAGATCAGGAAAGCTACAATTCTGGATGAGATTTGCGTGAGGACACAGCTAAATATCTTAGCCCTTGCCTTCCTTAACATTTCTCTGCTGGAATCACAGATACACTCCATATAACACCTCAGTTTAGCCCTGGCTATGACCAGGTAGGTGCTCCTTGGCATTGTTATAGGGCAAGTCTTGCATATTGGACCCAGCCTCAATCATATGATGGGAGTTCTGGCACTCTCTGTCCACTTCATTTTCCTTAACCCTACTGCTTCCCCCATCCAGAACCTGAAACTTCTGGTTATATCTAAGACACCACCTAGTAGGACTGCATTCTGTTCTCCATGCTGTTTACTATACAATTTTCTATGAAAAGACTGGTTGTTTGGAATCACAGTAACTCCCTCCACCTGGCCAAGAGAAGCACAGCCACTGTCAGAGTGTATGTCTGCTTTGGAGTTCATTGTATATTGAGTCAAATCTAAAATTTTATACTCTAGTAGACACTGAACATGGTTTCACCTAGGTGATTTCATGTATTTAATACTTCATCAAAACATCCTTGGCAAGTTCCTACCTTCTTTATTCCCACCTTTCTGTCACTAAATTCTCTATATTTTAAAAATAAACCTTAAAGGTTATGAATTGCTGTTGGATATACAAATATATAGGAGCAATACTAGTTAGGAGGCTTTTGTTAGAATCCATTTGAGAGATTGTGGAAGTTTAGTCCAGTATGTTAAAAGAGGTAAGAGTTGGTCATTTTCTAGGTATTTTTGAAGGTAGATCTGACAGGATTTTCTAAAATGTTGGATATGGGTTGTGCCAGAAAGAATGCCATCAAAGGTGACACCTATATTTTTTATTTGAGTAACTGGAAAGGTGAGTTGCTGTTATCCTACTTAGAGATGACTGAGGGAGGAGCAGCTTTGGAGGGTACAGAGATGAAGAACTAGTTTGGGAATACTGTTTGTAGTATTTATTAATCATCAAAATAGAGATGTAGCATTATTTAGGCACCCTGAAGGCCACCCTCACTTTAACACCAACTGAAAAGTTCAAGGGCTTCCAAGGCCACCTTCACTTCTGACACCAGTTGCAATTTCAGGGGTCCCAAAGATTAATCTCAAGTTTGATAATTTGCTAGAATGAGTCACAGATTGGACTGAAAGCTGTTATACTCATGGATACAATTTATAACAGCAAAACAATGTAGGTTAAAATTGGCCAATGAAAGGAATGCATAGGGAAGAGTCCAGGAGAGGTCCGTGCCCAGACTTTTCAGTTGTTCTTTCCCAATGGATTTGTGGACAGTGCTCACTTCTCCAGGCAATGACCTGTAACAATGTGCATGTAGTATTGCCAACTAGGCAAGCTCACTAAAGCTTGAATGTCTTAAGCGTTTATTAGGGTTTAATCATGTAGACATGACTGGCCACCCACTTGGCTGACCTGTAGTCTCCAACCCCTCCAGAACTTGAGCTGATGCCACATAGCTCAAAGCCTCTACCATGAATCACATTGTTAGACTAATCACATTGTTAGCCCAAGGTGCCCAAATAAACAAAAGCACTCCTGTTAGATAGGACATGCCAAAGGCTTAGCGAGTATCTCCCAGGAGCTAATGGCAAAGGCCAGATCTCTCTTTAGGTAAAATTAATTTTTTATTACACAGATGCCAAGGAGAAAAGTGAATTTAAAAGTCTAGAGTTTGAGAAAGTGGACTGGTAAGAGATATGCCAGCGTACAGACAGTGTATTAGAGTCCTAGCAGAAAGTAAAATTCACTTAGATGGTTTTAATGAAAATATTTTGATAAAGATACCCCTTACAGGACTGCAGGCAAGATTTTGAGATCAAGTAGGGCCTGTTGAGACACATATATACCACCCTGAGATCCAAAGGAAAAGCAGTTAACAGAACCAATGAAAAGGGTTAACATGTGCCAAGCACAGTGCTAAGTGATTTGTTCATTTGATTTTTCCTATATGGTAATAATTATTATTATCAAATGCTTATAAGGGAGAAAACTAAAGTTTAAAACATTTAAATACCTTTGTCTATATTTGTTCAGGAGAGAGTTAATGACCTGGGATTCAGCCTGAATCTGCCTGCCACGGGCTGCCATGCCACTTACATGATTCTAAAATTTGACATTGCTATGCCACATATAAGATCATCCCGTGGGTTTCAGCCGCTCTCCATGACTTACCTACAAAAGGGTGTCTAGTTAGTGACTCTCCCACTTAGGCTTTCCTGAAAGGCTTCTGCTTTGCTAGATCAGGGTTGTGAGCATTTCTGGTATGGAAGTTTACAAATAGGAGTGGAGTAGAAAAAACAAAAACATAATGGCCGAATTCTCCGGTGGAAGGAAGTTAGGGAAGAGGTAAACTAGACTTCCAGGAAAACAGAAGCAAAGGAAGTATGTATGTGTATGTTTCTAAGTGTGTACACATGTACACATGTACATGTATTAAGTGTCAAAGTGTGTTTTCAGGATTTGGGTGTGTTTGAGAAGAGAAAAAAATACAGGATTTTAGTTGCAACTGACTATAAATTTGTACACTTTTAAAATGTTTTCATGGGATTGTAAAGGTCTGAATTCCTGCTGGAATTCTATTTATTTGAATGTATCATGATTCAAGGTTATCATGTGTGTCCTGGCTTCAAAGAGAACATAGTGCCTAGAATGTATCGTCTATACTGTATTATTATTATGATTTTTGTTACAAAGCGTGGAAGGGCTTTGCCATTCATAAAACAATATAATGGATATGATTTAATATCATTAAAAATAATTAAGAGATTTTAATATGGGGATAACCATTATATAATCCCACCATGCCTATCCCACCACCCGAGGTCAGATCCCATATTGAAACATGCCCCTAGACACAGAACTGGACTCAGAAACATTCTTGGCACAGTGCTTCATTTAGCTACAGATAATCAATTATCCCTGACATGCAAGTTAAAACTCATTTGCCAGTTGGTTTATAATGTATCAAGCTAAAATGTTTTAACATGCTCTGGGTCTTCAATTTACTAGGTTATATCATAATTTTAAAATAAAGAAAATTTCAAAGAAAGAAGGCAGTATCTCTGTAAAATTAGCATTCAGACTTGAGTATGTCCCAAGGAGACTAGCCCTCCAATTCTATTTTGCATAGCTTTCTTTTCCTCCTCTGAGAAGGTGAAAAACTCTTTGAAGGTTTCCTTTCATTTCCTTTTCTCTTCTCTCTTATTTCTCTAAGCCCCAATTATCTCTGTTTTCAGTGTTCTCTGTACAGAAAAAATCCACATCACCACACACCTCCAGAAGGAGAGAATGGCTGATAAAAAATTGGAGATTGGATTTTGTTTCAGTGCCAATCTACTACTTGTGTCAAACCATTTAAAATTTTCTCCTTATAGTTAGCTCTCTTCTCTATTTTTACAGCATTACCACACATTACAAAATCCATAGCTGGTACGTATGCACTATTTAGTTAGCTTTAAAACATTTCTGTAGCCCACATACATTCTAATAAAATTAATTCTTTGAAAGGCCATACTTTGGCTTCTCAATAAATTATTATCTTTTCTCAACTGAAAAAAAAAGATGATGATGAAACATGGAATATAGATGAATCGTTTTTGTGTAGCTTATGATACAATGCATTTTGGGTTGAGTCTGAGCTTGCATAAAGGCTGACTGAAATGATAAATAGGCCTGATGATTAAGCCAGGTGGCAAATCACTAGTTTGTGTAGCTGCCAAAATGGATACCTGGGTATGGGAGGAAACCTGGGACTCCCTTCCTGGGGATAGGGTAGACGAGGGCTGCCATAGAAGTGGTGTGATTAATCTCTTTAGAAGAGAGTGCCAGCTGCAGTGTGCATAAATGTCTCCTCCTGGATTCTCCTTAAAAGCTAAATTGATGACAGTCTCTTAAAAGAGCTGCTCAGCCCTCTGTCCCTGTAAGATAAAGACAAATCTTGATTTCAGCTACTACTGAAATAAGTAAAAGTAGAAAAAGGTTAAAAAAAAATAACAGCACTGTACTCTTAGTGAAGGAATTAGAGGTAATAGAATGTTACTCATCTACCAAAATATAGGGATGATTGCAATGTGGTACCCTTTTTTGTTAGAAGGTTTTGTGGAGCCCATCTGTGCAGATTGTTTCTTTTTTACTATCATTACATCAATTAATTACATTAGGGAAGAAGGGGACACTTTAATTAAAAGGCTGTTTTAAGGAGTTATAATTCTACTCTGTCATTAAATAATTTAACAATTTAAATAGGCACCAAATTTGTTAGTAAAGAATAATTCTGAAAATGTTTGTTTGCAAATTATTTATATTAACCACATTTTCAGCAAAATTAATTTTGCCTTTTTATTTCATCAAATCAAAGTGTCCATTGATTTCTTCATTTTGACCAATGGACTGTAGGATAGGAAGACATAAACCATCTCAATTATTTTGAGAGACTTATTTTTTCCTAAAAGAGAAAAACCTCTCATTTTACAAAGTATGCATATTTGCTTGTGTGTGATATGCCTGATTAGGGTAATCTTTTCTGCAATTGGCATTTTTAGAACATGATGAGTTGCAAAGAGAAGACATGGCTGGTGAAAAGATGGATACAGACCCACAGAAATAAATATATAGCCAATAATGTAATTTAAAAACATTGCTGCTACTTAAGTCAGAGAGCTAACTATAATGAGAAAATTTAAAATGGTTTGACACAAGTAGTAGATTGGCACTGAAACAAAATCCAATCTCCAATACTTCTTTGGATAAAAACCTTCATCCACATAAGTTATACTACAGGAGTGCCTTTGTGTATTTCACATAAAATGGGTGGATAAACACCTATTTTTTGGATGTCTTGAATGCATCTTTCTTTTTGTCAACCATCTTCCATTTTTCTAGAGTGTGCTAAATAATGGAATTCAGAGACTTATATCTAAATGTCAGGGAATAAGGAAAGCAAAGGATTAAGAATGAAAATAAATATGGAAATATGAGAAATAATATCATGGGACAGAACAAGAGAGGCTTAGAAGCTAAGAGAAGATTCTAAGCAACTCCTGGTGCAGGAGTTGATGGAAAGTGAGAATTTAAAAATAATGATTCTGCATTCTGTATTTAAACTGTTCTCTAGACTGTTTCTGTCTGATTGAAATAGTAAGCCATTTTTTTTAAAACATTGAATGTGAAAAGCATTATAGAAACTGCTTTTGTATTTAAAAAAATGCCAGAGTCAAACTGCATCTCATGCAGTTGAAGACTGAATAAGTAATATTATTCCAGTCATTATATTTATCTAGGATCAGTGTCTTACACATAGTGGATGTGCAAAAAATATATGTGGAGTGAATGAATTAAGATAACATTTTACTCAAATTTTTAAGTAGGAGATGGCAGGTCCTACTAGTAGTGAGGTTTTTATCTTTTTTTCACTCTTCAATGTTATTCCCCAGGGAAACTGGCAAACTGAAATCTGTTACATTAATGCCAGCAGAGATGTATGAGTGTGAAGAGAATAAGTAAACATTTATTGTACCTGATGGCTCAATGGACTATCCACATGAGCTCATAAGAGACTTGAAAATACTTGGCAGTGTTTATCCTTAGGATGAACTCTACAAAAACTATTTGTGGATATTATTTTCAGAAAATTTCTATTTTGGGGTCAGCTGAGCTTTTTCAATTCAAAACTTATGAGCTAATATGTAACTATGTAGTGCCTTTCCTTTGGCAATGAGTTAATTTCTTAATTTTTTTAAATTCTAATGTTAGGTTTTCTATCTAAATCAGTGTCAAAATATCATCCAAAAATAGAGATAGTAGCTAGTACATTTTTAATACAATATTTTCCCATGTTAGCCAATATAATCATAATGACAAACAGCCATTTACTGAGAGTCTAATATATGCCAGTTTATTTTTCAGAGTTTTACATGTTAAACCATAGATGATTTTACCTTCTTATAGAGAAAAATATATCAAAGCTGAGAGTAATGTAGTGCCTCTCACAAAGCCACACAGATTGTAAAATTTTGAACTGAGATTCAAACCCAACACCCCAGCTATAATAGCCTAAATCCCCCAAATTTACATTTGACACTCACAAATCTTGTGAGGTAAGTAGGGCAAAAGCAATTTTTATTTTCTTTATTCACCTAGGGTTGCTATTTGATTATTCTGCATTTATGGAAATAATTTTGTGAGAATGATAGAAATTTAAAATGGGAACAATTTACGGGTAATCTAAATTAGCAATTCTTAGACATTTTCATTTTAGTACCACTTTACATCCTTAATAATTATTGAATAACTCTAAAAGCATTTGAAATATGTGCTATATTCCTTGATACCATATTAGCAATAAAAATTGGAACATTAAATTCATTATTAGTTATTTAATAACAATAGTAAACTAATTACCTCTTCACATAAATATTATATTTTTATGATAAGTACCTAGATGTTCCAAAACAAAAAAAAAAGTGAGAAGGGTAGCATTATTTTATATACTTATAAGTCTCTTTACTATTTAGTTTAATGGGAGGCAGCTAGATTTTCACATCTGCTTCCTCATTCAATCTGTTGTAACATCACATGTCCTGTAATGTCTGGAACACTCCACTGCACATGTATGAGAGAATGGAAGTTAAAAAAAACAAAGAAGGGCTGGGCACAGTGGCTCACGACTGTAATCCCAGCACTTTGGGAGGCCAAGGCGGGTGGATCATGAGGTCAGGAGTTCGAGACCAGTCTGGCCAACAGGGTGAAACCCCGTCTCTACTAAAAATACAAAAATTAGCCGGGCGTGATGGTGGGCACCTGTAATCCCAGCTACTCAGGAGGCTGAGGAAGGAGAATTGTTTGAACCCAGGAGGCGGAGGTTGTAGTGAGCCAAGATCGCGCAATTGCACTCCAGCCTGGGTGAGAGTCTGAGACTATGTCAAAAACAACAACAAAAACAGCAAAACTACTTAGTATTATTTAAAAATAGCTAGACTTCAGGGACCCTTCTGAAGGGTACAGGTGTCTGTGGAGCCACTTCGAGAGCTGCTGATCTAGATAAAACTTTCATTTAGAAGACATGGAAATTAAGGTGTCTCATGGATCTGCTACTGATGATCGATTAGAGAGGGGCTGATACTTTCCTACAAGGGTATTAGATATGGCTAGGATGGATGCTCAAACTATCTTATGGAAATATATGAAGATAATTTTGAGTGGAGGTTTGTATTTTACCTCCCTCCCACTGATGACAAAACAACCAACCCACACATCCCTACTGAAACTACCCTTGCCTGGAACAGCAATGATCTTGTTAAATTGAATAACCATTTTTTAAAAAGTGCTTACTGAGATTTGTTTGTTAGCAACCCTTGACATGGCTGATCACTCCCTTCATTTTGACTCAATTGTATGGTCCTCCCATGATCTCACACTCAGTGAAAGCACCCTGTCTCTCCAGATGCCCAACCAGAAGTCAGAAACTTCCCAGACTCTGATTTCTTCCTCACCAAGTGATCTCAATCATCTTTTCTTATAAATATCTCAGTATTCCATCCACTTTTTTTTCTGCCTGATATTTTGCCCTGAATATGCATCTTACCTCTCTTACATTATCCCTACTATCTTCTAACTATTTGATTTTATTCCTTATTTTTATGTGTTTTTTTTTCCAAATTTTATTTTAGTTTCCAGGTGTACATGTGCAGGTTTGTTACATGGGTAAATTTTGTGTTGTGGGGGTTTGGTGTACACATAATTTTGTCACCCAAGTAATCAGCATAATACCAATAGGCAGTTTTTCAATCATTAGTTCACTTCAAATAATGAACTCCAGCTCTGTCTATGTTGTTGCAAAGGCCATGGTCTCATTTTTATGGCTGTGTAGCATTCCATGGTGTATATGTACCACATTTTCTAGTATCTAGGTTGATTTCACATCTTTACTATCATGAATAGTGCTGCGATGAACATACACATGCATGTTTTTTAATGGTAGAGTTATATTCCTTTGGGTATATCCCATTAATGGGATTGCTGAGTTGAATGGTGTTTTCAGTTCTTTAAGAAATCTCCAGACTGCTTTCCAGAGTGGCTGAACTAATTTACATTCCCACCTTTTCTCCACAACTTCACCAGCATGTTACTTTTTGACTGTTTAATAATAGTCATTCTGAATGGAAAATATTTGCACACTATATCTCTGACAAAGGTCTCATTTCCAGAATCTACAAGGAACTCAAACAAGTCCACAAGCAAAAAATAAACAACCTCATTTAAAAATGGGCAAAAGACATGAAAAGACACTTCCAAAAGAAGACATATATGTGGCCAACAAACGTATGAACCAATGCTCAATATCACTAATCATTAGGGAAATGCAAATCAAAACCACAATGAGATACCATCTCACACTAGCCGGCACGGGTTTTATTAAAAATCCAACTATTTCTTTCCCCGGTTCTTCTCATCAGTCCTCCATAATCTGAACAATTCTTTTGAACTACGGATTCCAAGTGGGCACTTTTCACAGCTCTTAGGTTAAAGCCCCAATTCTTTCAAGTATTTTATAAAAGCTTCTGAAGCAGCCCCATGCTTGCATCTACAGCTGGGCTTGTCACTGATTCTTCTTTGCTTCATAAGATTCTCTGACCTGCTCCCTCACTTCCATGACAGTATATAAAAACTGTTTATTCTTCTATATGCATTCCTTCTATTCTTTCTCTTTTTATTCATGTATTAACTTAGATGTCACCTCCTTTGGAATACTTTCCCCCGAGTCCTCCCACTCTGAGTTAGATTATCCTGTATATGATTCCTCAATGATGTGTTCTTTCCAACCAAAATATTGTTTGCCAGTCTTCATTTGTAGTTACTTGCTTAATATCATTTTCCCCTGTATACTTTTAGTATTGTATGCACAGAAACTTCATCTGATTTTGTCTTTCTACAGTGAAAAAATAACCCCATTAAAAATGGGCAAAGGACATGAAAAGTCACTTCTCAAAATTGTTCTACCCAATGTTGAGAACAATGTTGGACTTATAGTAAGAAGATTATAAGTCATACACATTTGTTAGATGCATTATTAAATGAATATTTTTTTCTCTTTTTTCTGCAGTTAGTTGTATTTATGGTTTTCTGACTTACCTTTATGAAGTTGAGAATCTTGCTTTGAATTAATTATTTTATTGTCCTGTTAGTATAATATAGTTACTATCCTGCATGACTGCTATGCCAGAGTGGTTCAAAGACTGGCTCTCGTATGACACCTAAAACCAGGTGAAACCAGGCCTATATTTGGAAATTGGCCTCATTCTTTTATGACCAAGAAGGTCATCTGGGAAGATTGGTTAAAATATGCATGCATGAGTTCTACCCTCTGAAGATTCTAAATTGGTTGTTTAGATTGTAAGCAGCTCCACAGATTACTGCCACACCTTTCAAAGTGTAGGAACTACTGACTTACTGAAAGAATACTCTGGTTTATTTATAAAAAGTAGTTAAAGAGTTACCTTGTAAAATGTACTCTAATTTAGTAGCAGAGCACTCCCATGTTCAAAGAAATATATAGTTTTCTGAATGTATAGTTTTCTGTACATATATGTTTGGAAGGATGTCATAGCCGAACATTGAACTCTAGCAGGTATTACAAGTTCAAGTACCTATTTTTGTTTCTTTACAGCTCAATGTTAACACCTGTACTCATTAAACACATCTTACTTCTCTAGAACTTATTGTAGTATGTTTAATGGATGCATTTAATATCAATTTTTATGCAGTATTTATTTAAATAGCATTAGTAAATATTTAACTTTGCAAAACAAAATGTGGTAATACTATTTTACCATGCAATTTTTGCAGCTGTTATGTGTAGAAGCTGTTAGGTGTAGAAGCTGTATAACTTACAGTGAAGCAACTTTATGGGGCCATGTGTTTTTAAAACAAAATATACCAAGTATATTTGTGAATTCACATTTTTTGTTGTTAATTGATACATAATAATTTTGCATATTTATGGGGTATAATGTAATGTTTTGACATATGTCTATATGTACTGATGAAATTAGAGTAATTAGCATATCCATTACCTTGAACATTTATCATTTATTTGTGATGAGAACAGACAAAATCTTCTAGCTATTTTGAAGTAAATAAAACCTTATTGTAAACTATAGTAATCCTTCTAAGCAACAGGACACCAGCATTTATTCTTCCTTTCTAATTGTAACTTTGTACCCACTGACCATCCCCTCTCCATCCCTCTCTTCCCTCTACCCTCTATTTATTTTTATTTATATTTACTCCTGTTTTCAAAAAGGTTAAGTAACAGGTATGTATACATACATACAGACAGTACATGTGCGCACACACGTGCGCACACACAGACACACACACACACACACTCGAGAAACAGAGAGAAGGAAAAAGAGACAGTTTCTGATTATTTACAAATATTTTGCTTTATCGTTGTTTGTCATACTGTATTGATGAAGGTAGTTTTTCAGGGAAAATAGAAATAGTAATATAGAGATGAGATTTTTAAAAGATAAGAAGAAAGTAGAAGGAGAAAAGAAAATTGCTTCATTTGATCCAAGCTGCAATGGAATTAGATGATCTTTTTTTCTTTTCACACTCTTTTATATAGTGGATCTTTTGTGTCAGCTCTTTAATGTGTTTCATTACTTGAAGACTGTATAAAGGAATACATTCAATAATTTGTCTCTTATTTTAAAATGCATCACAGTTATATGACTTATTGGAAATATATTCATTAATGTGATATATTTTTAATTTAATTATCAGGTACTTCTCTAGGAGAACGCTTACTTTACAAATGTGTGCAGGTATATTTACTTTTTAATTTAATGTTGTTAACTAGAAAACAATACAAAAATTGTTAGCATTATTTTTTAAAATAATTATGGTTCAGGCTATTTGAAATCTATTTTATTAAGGAAAGTTATTTCACTGTTACATATACACCAACTTGAGTTTTCAGGTTATTCACCAGAGCATTACATGTTACTGACGATGAAAACCAAGTAACCAAAGTTTCTAATAATAGGGAATAGTTACATAAATTAGGTGCGTGATAAAACACAGTGTTCATTAAAGGCAATCTAGAATAATAATCACTGACTTACAAGGCCCTCTAAGGCATTATCACAAAACAATTATTAATGTAAAATACAATACAAACAAAGCTATGTGTGTACATGTGTAAATGCACAGAACGTGTTATGGAAAAACAATATTTCAAGCCTTTAATAGTGACAACCTGCAGGGGAGTAGAACTGGGGTATAAAGGGAAAGTATTTTACTCTATGTCTTTTTATACATTTAAGTTATTTATATTAACTTTTAGTCATGTGTTTCTTTTATAACTTGAAAAATGTCTTAAAGAATTTGAGAAATGTTTATTTTAACAAAAATAACAGAGGATATGGAATTGTTTTGAAACAGGAATTTCAAGTTGCACCATTAAATACACTTATACATGGTCAAGAAAATTATGCATTCTTGGCCGTATCAAACTATCTCATGTAGTTTATAATATACAAACCTATGTAACCACAAAAATTAAAATGAAATAAGAAGAAAATTATACATTCTAATGAGTGTTTTCTGATTCTTTGCCCTACTCTATTTTTTATCTCTAATATTCTTTTTTTTTCCATTTTAATTAAAGGTCTCATTCGTTTGCAAGAGCTCATCAAAGCTCCATCAAGGTATAATCTTCGACTCAAAATTCGTCAGTTACCTGCTGATACAAAGGATGCAAAACCCTTACTAAAAGAAATGAAAAGAGGCAAGGAGTTTCATGTAATCTTTGATTGTAGCCATGAAATGGCAGCAGGCATTTTAAAACAGGTAACCTTTAAATTACTTCAATTCTTGTTTTCTTCATAAATTTGCGCTTACAATATGATCTTCTTTTAAATCAAAATATTATTGTTATGTAATCAGTTATAACAACCTTGATGTAATTTTATGATAGGAAGTCTGACAATTGCTTTTAATTAATTGTCTTAAAAGAAAAGTAATGTAAACATTGATGATCTTCAAAACGGGTTGTTTGAAGTTTTGAGGTTATTTTCAAATGACTGCAATGCTGTTGGTTAATGAGATAGTTGATTAATGAGATAGTTATTTATTTTTGTTCTGAAATGAGGGAAGGAACTAAGAGTCAACCAGTTGAGCAGCTCATTCATTACAATCAACCAGTAGGAAAAAGATGTAATAGATTTACCATTTACCTGATATTTACTGTAAGAGACTTTATATATTTGATCTTATTTCATCATCACTACAACAAAAAGAAGTAGGGACTATCTCTACTTTACAGACAAACTGAGTTCCAAAATGAATAAGTAACTTGACCAATGTCAAGTAGCAAGAACATAGCAGAGGGATTGATATCCAACCTAATGATGTTAACAAGTATTCATTCCAGAATAAAGCATTGCCTGACAAAAACCAACAAACCAACCAACCAAACAAACAAAACCTTCTAAATCTATCAAAAAAAAAAACAATTTGTAGCTGTGAAATCTTTTAGTATTATGTCAGCATTATTCAGACCTAACAGCAAACTGGAAAACAGAAATTATTATCAGTCCATATCTTACAGATGAAGGAACTGAAGTTGGGAGTTAAATGGCCAGAACAAGGCCCTACACTTACTATGTAGTAGAGCCTGGATTTGAACACAAATTTTTGGATTTTGTTTCTTAAACTCTTTTATGCACACTGAGCTGACACCTTTGTAGCTTGGAACTAGTCAGTCATTTAGAAACCTCTCATGTATAAGATAAAATATTTCTACTGGAGGGTTATGCAGATTCAGATGTCAAATTATATCCCGTTAAATATAACTGCCAATAGTAAATGCGTGTTATAGCATGGTTAATTTATTAAGCAGATGTTTATCCCATATTCTAATATAAATGTTGATTTTCACAGTAAAATATTTAATTTGATTTGAAAAATTGCTATAGTTTTATCTTTGGATAATGAAGCATATGAGAGTTTTTGGGTTTTTTTGGCAACAAATAAAACAACGCACTAAGATTACTACTGAACTCTAGAGTCAAGATTTATTTCACATAATTCCCAAACAATTCCTGATCATGGTTTGAATACACAGGCTTGGAAAAGAGACCTTTCCTTTACTCCTGGAGTGAGTGGCACTAAGCTATTTCAGTGACAGAGCTTTGGCTGCTTTCTCTAGGCTTCTAGTAAGTATGTAAATGATCAGCTGTCTTTTCTTTAAAGAACTAACTCTCACTATTTTGCTATCTGGAAGGTGAGAAGCCTGTCACCTTTAAAAATTGAATTTGCTTTCTGCCTTCTATTAGATATATTTATTATTTTATACTTGTTTTCTTATGTGTTCTTTGCAAACATGCTTTGTTTGCAAAAGGAAAACAGAAATAATAGAATATTTAAATACATATAACAGAAAAAAGTAATTTTAACAAGGTCAGTAGATGAAAAATTAGAAAATAGGTAAAATGAGAATATGAAAGTTAAGATGAATCCAGAGCGACATTATTATACAGTATGCATCCTCTGAGGTCCTATACCGGAAGACCACAAATATGGTGGTGGTATTTTTAACTTTGTCTCACATTTGAATTTTCCAGTTATTCTAGTAACCAAGAAGAAAGTGAATAGCTTCTAGGAAATTCAGCAGTGCATTTAATAGGGTCCTATTTTGTGATTTGTGAAATTTTTCTGAGATTCCTGAACATTCACTGATGTTGGAACTCCTAAGACATGGTATAGGAGTTGAAGAGCAAAAATAGATGAGCTTTCAGGTAGTCTGGCTTCATCCAAGAATGAATATTAGGACTATCCAGAAAAAGAAATGGCCTTAATCAGTTTACTCTTGTGTGTTTGTTTATGTAATTTATTTAATTTATTTATTTAAACTGATTGAGCTTTTACTAGTTATTGAACAACAGTGAATTTGAAGTTTTCCTGCTAGAAAGCTTTAAAAGTGAGTGGAGTTTGCAGTTGAGTAGATTTCCTCTGAGGCAAGTTGAGTACACTAATTGGCATGCATGCCTCCATAGCAGATGATTCTACCTCCATCCAGATTTATCAAAGAAAATACCCTAGGGCAGAGCCAAGATCCTCTGAAGTAAAACCTCATAAGGACATTCTATCACAGGGAAAAAATAGTAATCAGGAACTTCAAAGTTTAGATCAGAGAGTGTGAAATAAAAACTTTTAGCCTGGAAAAAATGTAAAAGAAAATGCTAATAAAATTCTACAGTGGTGTGAAGTAAAATAAAGTAAAAATTGAAGAAATGTGTATAGGCCCCCCTCCTATTGTTGACCTTGAGCAATATGATTTCTGGATCTTACCTGAAAAATAAACTGGTTGCAAATTATCTGCCTAGATAACTGCATGTGTTAATTCATCATATAGTGTAGCACTACACCAGCTTAATGTTGGGGTTTCTAATAATATTTTGACTTTAGAAATTTTAATCTGTAGTATTTCTTTTAGGAGAGATGATATCACAACCGCTTTTATGTTGAGGCAATTATTATATTATTTGTGCATAAAAACATACTGATTTTATTCTCTCTAATGTGTTTGAAGTGTGCATACAATTCACTCAAAAGTAGCAGTAAGACATGCTATAATTAAAACCAGATCCAGAGCAAGTTATTTTAAAAAAAATTCTACCAGACATTATTGACTAATCTTTTAAGAGAGTATTCCTGTTATTCATTCTTTTTGAGTAAGGTTACAATGTAGGTACTTAATCAAAAATAACTACTATTTCTACCTCCAATTTTGTTTGTTTGTTTGTTTGTTTGTTTAATGGAGTCTGGCTCTGTCGCCCAGGCTAAAGTGCAATGGTGCGATCTCGGCTCACTGCAACCTCTACCTTCTGGGTTCAAGCAATTCTCTGCCTCGGCCTCCTGAGTAGCTGGTATTACAGGCAGCTGCCACCACGCCCAGCGTATTTTTTGTATTTTTAGTAGAGACAGGCTTTCACCATCTTGGCCAGGCTGGTCTTGAAATCCTGACCTTGTGATCCACCTGCCTTGGCCTCCCAAAGTGCTGGGATTACAGGCATGAGCCACCGCGCCTGGCCTTCCAGCGTTTTCTACGTCATATATCACAGCACATAACTGATCCTTGTTTTCAAAATCAAAAGCTGAGAGAAGGTCAATGAAAGCCAGAAACAGACTCCAATTACCCTCATAGATTTCTTCTCAAGGTGATGAAGAAAAACCTGTAGCCATTGGAAATACGTATGTCAGAACAAACCATCTTCTTCTCCACCATCTCCTCAACTCCTTCCCCTACACCAAAGCAGAATTTGATGCACTTGCCTGAGACGTCCATGTTTTCAAATTTTCAAGGAAGGAACAGGCAAAAATTTTAGAATGCATGGAGTCAAAAATTGTTCTACATCTTTGAGAATATGAAATACACCACTTTAGAAAATGACATAGATTCCAAACTCCACATTAGAGACCTGGAGTCCATGTTTACTCACTGTCTCACTTTGTTGGACAGTTTATTCATTCTTTTCATGTCCTAGTTTCCTCACCCATAAAATGAACATAATAGTAGGACTGACTTCTAGGGTTTTTATGAGGCTTAAATATGTAATGTGCTTAGAATAGTATCTGACAAATTTTAAGCATTATATAAGTATTATTTTTAGTTATACATCTGAATCATTATTTCTTTCAATTACCTTTATCTCTAGTTCTATACCTACAGAGTTGATAAAGTAAAAAAAATTGCCAAGCATAATATTGAGCTGTCATTTAATGGTACTGGAGATAGGGAGCCATCTGAACATATCCATCAGGAGCAATGAGTGCCTTCTACAAATATGATCTTGTAAATTTGTATTTAATAAGGGAAATTCTGTCTTATTTTGCTTGAGATGAAATTTTAATCCGAATATTATTGGTTTATATAAGTATTACCCACTCAAGAAATATTATTTGGTAATTTGATACCTAAATTTCCTGTGCTCAATTCTTTGATGCCACCTTTCATTAACCAATGTTTCTCCCTTTTTAAATATATTTGATACATTCCAAATTTTTCACAAATATCTATTCCTTCTTAAAGAATTCATGTTGCAGAACTACAAATTCTATCCTACCTAACTGGTTAATGCTGATTTATGAGCATGATGCTTTTCTTATTTTTATTTTTTATTTTTAATTGTTGTGGGTACATAGTAGGTGTACATATTTATGAGGTATATGGGATATTTTGATACAGGCATACAACGTGTAATAATTACATCAGGGTAAATGGGATATCCATCACCTCAAGTATTTATCCCTGTTTTTTTGTTTGTTTGTTTTGTAATGGGGTGTTGCTCTGTCACTGCAGCCTCGACTTTGGGAGCTCACGTGACCCTCTCAACCTCAGCCTCTCGAGTAGTTGGGACTAAAGGCATGTGTCACCATGCCTGGCTATTTTTCTTTTCTTTCTTTTTTTTTTTTTTTTTTTGTAGAGATGGGGTCTTGTTATGTTACCAAGGCTGGTCTTGGGCTCAACCAGTCCTCCTGCCTTGGTTTCCCAAAGTCCAGGGATTACAGGTGTGAGACACTGCACCCAGCCAGCATTTATCCTTTATGTTACAAACAATCCATTTATACTCTTTTAGTTATTTTAAAATATACAATTAAATTATTATTGACTATAGTCAACCTATTGTGCTATCAAATACTAGATCTTATTCCTTCTATTTTTTTAACCCATTAATTTCTATATGCAGAATGTAGCTGAGGCAGCTACTTCATAAATGAGTTTTTGTAGTTAGTGGCTTTTGGAAGGCTATTAGATGTACCTGAGAATAATTGTTTCCTACTAAGAATGCTTCATTTAACTAAAAATGCATTGTTTTTTAATTATCCTTGCCAACTACTGTTCATTGACGAGCAGTTATTTCAAAAGCATTCTCTTATTTTCGGAGAGAAAATGACATGGACACTTGTTATAACTAAAAGTTCTAACCCAAAAGTCCTTGTTTTTAAGATTGACAGTCTAAAATTGATGAGGACTGTAGAAGAGTGAAATAAAACACAGTAATTTGTGACTAGTTTATTAATAACAACAAAAACATTTCTTTAATTATATGTAATTTTTAAATAAGAGTGGTAATTTACATTTCCTTCATTAATGCTATGGAAATGTCTCTAAAGAGCTAAAATAAATGCCTGTTGGCATTGTGTTTTGCGGCATTTTTTTCCTAATTCAGTAATATTGTTCATTAAAATAAAATGGTGTTCCTCATTGGAGTATTTGTAGTGAAGACGTTACGAATGTAACAAATTAAGATGTGCTAATTTCAGGTTTTGTGTCAAATTTAATGCCTTCTTTAATGTGTTAAGCCATAGCTTTACAATTGCAAACATTCAACTAATAGCTTTTCTATCTAGAGAATTGCTTCAGAAATTCCTTCACTAACCACTAATCTTTAACTACTGGGAAAAGATTTAGTTTAACCTAATTGTATATAACATGAATATTGTAGGTTGATTCTTTATCACATCCTACTATATTTTGTTCTCACTTGAATTACTGACATACTGTCTTTCCTGAAATATGTACCTTCAGTAATTTTTTTTTTTCCTTAGGCATTAGCTATGGGAATGATGACAGAATACTATCATTATATCTTTACCACTCTGGTAAGTACTTCATTAAAACAAAATGTTCCGAATTTTATTATTATGACTTTTTCAGATGAAAAATAGGTTTTTTAGTAAGAAGTATTATGACTTATTCCTTTGTAGTTATATTTTAATTTGATAAGACTCCACCAAAATTATTATCAGAGAGGACAACTCTTAATAGAAGCTGATGATTTTGAAATAATATCATTTCAGATATCAATTCAAAATATTGCATGTCTTATTTTTATGTTGCTTTAGAGAACTTTCAGAATATAATGGATCTTGAGATTAGTTTCCTGAGAAATCAGTGCTTTAGAAAAGCGCAAATTCAGCTGGGCGCAGTGGCTCATTTCTGTAATCCCAGCACTTTGGTAGGCCGGGGCAGAAGGATCACCTGAGGTCAGGAATTCAAGACCAGCATGACCAATATGGTGAAACCCCATCTCTACTAAAAATACAAAAATTAGCCGGGCATGGTGGTGGGTGCCTGTAGTCATAGCTACTCGGGAGCCTAAGACAGGAGAATTGCTTGGACCTGGGAGGCGGAGGTTGTAGTGAGCCAACAGAGCCACTGCACTCCAGCCTGGGCGACAGAGCTAGACTCCGTCTAGAAAAAAAAAAAGAAAAGAATAAGACAAGAAAAGCACAAATTCTTATGTTATCTCAGCTGTATTCACTTTTTGAAAATCAGATGTATTGAAGCTGTCCTTTCAGTAGATTACATTTTCTATTCTGCTTTTGCCTATGTTTAGTTAGATTTTTTTAAAAGTCAATATGCTTTAATTTGCCATCAGCAAATTGAATGTTACCTTTATATTTTGTTTTCACATACCCATCACACAATTTTCCCTTATGATGTATGAAAATCTGACTTTAACCTGTATCAAACTTCCTGTTAGCTCCATTTTGTTATCAATACATTATCCTGACCTTTCTTTCTCTGTAAAACAGCTGTCTCTTTACTAATTCTTTCTTCCACATGTCCCAAATATGAGAGTATCTCCAAGTTTGGACTTCATCCAATCTTATTTTCTCTTCAATTATTTTCTTCAGAACTGGTTTGTATTTAGAGCCTCAGTTATCATCTTCGTTCGAATAAGGTCTAAATGTTCTATGTAATATTTATGAATTACTGTATACTGTAAAATACTTTTAATTGTTGTGCCATTAGATAATTTCAAAATATTTAAACTTTAGTGTCCTCTGAATTGACGTCTCTTCTGATTATCTTAAAAATTTCAACTTTTGTTGACTCCTGTATCACCAACAAAATTTTGCTGATTTTCCCTTTGTAGTGTCTCTAGCATCTATCTTCTCCATTCCCATAACAACCAGTCTAACCAAAGTTTTCTTCATTAACTTGAAATTCTTCCAGTTAGTCTCCTTGCTTCTAGAAGTCTTGAAGCTGCCAGATCAGATTATTAAAATTTAATTGATTGCAATAGCTTCCTGTGATGACAACTCTTACCTCCAAAGGAGATTATTCATGCAGTAGGATGTATTTTACTTAAAAATAGCAAAGCTGGCTCTGGCATATCTCTATATTATTTCCTAGCAGACAACTTTTTGCAGCTTGTAAGAAACTTAGTGGTGGGGGTGGAGAGGAAGTGAGAGCATTCCCTCATCAGCAAATTATATTTCAGTGCTGTTACAACTCAGCATAAGCGTAAGATTTTGGGGAAATCAAAAGTATCTCTCAATAGGGAAAATAAATGAAACAACTAGTTGAGGATACATAGAACTCATAGGCCTACATTTGAAGGCCTTTTATACTTTGATCCTAATCAAACTTTCCCATTTCCTTTTGCTACTATTCTCCTTTAGGAATTCTCATTTATAGCTGAACTGATGTGGATCAGTCTCCTGAAAAGGTTTTATATCTTCTAATTTTTGTGTCTCCACTCACACTTTGAATTCTCTTTTTGTCAATCATCAGCCCGGTCTTTCTTTAATGGCAGCTGTAGGGGAGAAAAGATTTCTTTTCCTCACACATCATGAGGTTCAAGGCTGAGATCTCTATAACAAAAGAGAGGTTGACAAGAGAAACACCTAAAAATGTATTTAATATAAATTTTATGTGACACAAAAGCCATCAGAAATGAAGACTCAAAGAAATGCGAAAATCTGGATTTTTTTTTTTGCTTTGGTTTGATAAAGAGTAGATAGTTATGTAGGAAAATTATTGGACAAAGGGAGGTTATGATCTAATGGCAATAAATCCAGAAAACTTAGCAAGGCCAAATTGTTCAGATTCTTCTTGACCTCCAGGTATAGGGCTGGATCCCTCTGGAATGAGAGTCTTATGACCTCCTTTCTGTGGGGGTAGGTCAGAGAATTCTTTTATGGTCCACTTCAGGGGAGAAAGGTGGGATAAGGTCACAGAGTGACCTTCCTGCTTCTGTGTCTTCTCAATTTCCTATAGTCAAGTACCATATTTGGGGGTGGCGTGTTCTGAGCCTCATCACAGCTAAGATCCCATCTGCTCTGTGAAGTTTTTCTTGACCATACAAATTGAAAATAACTTGTCTTGCTTCTGACTTCTTTTGCATTTATGATTTCTACTCTTTTACCACTTGGCATATATTGCCATCCTTTATTTATTCACCTCTTTCCTATCTCCTTGGCTAGATTGTAAACATTAAAAAATAAAAACCTAAAGATTCCTATGTTTTTCATAGCACAGACTAGAGCTCAGGCCAATGCCAGCTGCTTTCCACTGAATTGTATTCTTATTATCTAGCCTGTGTAGCTGTATGAGTCTGAGGCAAGCTGTTCACAGAACCAATGACATTAATCTTGCCTTGATTCTCAATATTGTCCATAAGTTCGAGGGTTAGCTATGCCAACTAGAAAGAGGGCAAAACTCCACATGCTGGATGTTTTCATGGTGGCATCCATTTCCATGATAGCTTTGGCCTCATATCTCCTGGGACAACTAAAGGGCAGAGCAAGAACGTTCACTATATACAGACTAGAAAGGGCAACAGGCATAAAATATTTATTGGAAACTTATAGTGAAGTTCCTAGGTGTGAGACATGAGATGAAGGAACTGTATTGTTTCTGCAACCAAAAAGGCTAGTCTTGGCCTTAGCATTTTTTTCACACCTTTCATACAGTTTTCATTAGTTAGAAGCCGTATTTTGTGACTTACTTTCTAAAAACAACAATCAAACAAAGAAATACTGACAAAAAAAAAATTAAAAACAGCAATAACCAGGCGAGGAAGCAGGACACAGAAAAAATTAAAGCAAAGTATTAACACATAAAATAAGGGCAAGCTATCCTAAACAGAGAGAAGAAAGCTATTGCAAATATTAGATGTGAGTTGTAGAAGAGCCCATTGTTTCACTGGCGGATTTAGAATAAAATATATACATAGATTTTTACATACGGAGCATGTATCTCTGCAATGCCAAAGCATGAGGACAGTCTATTTGAATCTTGGTGATTTGTGATGTTTAACGTCACTTGACACAAAGGTGTTAAGTGACCTAAAAAATAACAAAAATAAGTGACTATTTCAATAATACATGCCTGTGAAGATACTCTGTCGATAATAACAACACAATAACATTTGTCTTTCAGGACCTCTTTGCTCTTGATGTTGAGCCCTACCGATACAGTGGTGTTAATATGACAGGGTTCAGAATATTAAATACAGAAAATACCCAAGTCTCCTCCATCATTGAAAAGTGGTCGATGGAACGATTGCAGGCACCTCCGAAACCCGATTCAGGTTTGCTGGATGGATTTATGACGGTATGAATACCCACTTAAAGATCAGTTTGTGTGTTTCTAAATAGTATTGCATACATATGAACTTCTGGGTTTATATGCATACATATAAACTTCAGTTTAATTGTTTGACATTAAAAGCAAAATATCAGAGCTACAATGCAAATACTTTTATTAATAATTTTTTAAAATCAATTTTATATGAAAAGCTTATGCTTCCATCCAAGTATCTCAAAAGGCATTACAACTATCACCAGGGTACTACAACATAGGAATTTCTGTAAAGTTAATTAGTGCCCTACATGGGAGAAATGAGAGACTGAAAGAAGACATACATCTGGTAGTTATCCTTCTGATCTTACCTATCAATATACGAATACTCTTCAACATGATGATTTCTGATATCTGGTGTTATATAAATGACTTATGTCACACAAAACACACAAAATTCTCCCATGAGCTTACTCACTCTTTAAGGCTGAAGACTAATCAATAATCACATTTGTCATTTTCAAGTCCCAGTTTAAACCCTGAAGCGGCACTATTGCATAAACTATGAAAGAAGGGTATATTCTTATATAACTTAGTTGTTTATGCCAAATATCTTTAGTTGTTTATACCAATGCTTACAATAAAAATCTAATGGCAGGGCATACATAATTTTAAGTTTTCTTATACTGTGTCCTCCAAAAGATAGGTAAAAATCAGTGTTACTAGTTTGTTTAATTTAAGCTACTATGTAAAAATATTATTTTTAAATAAGTAATCAATATAAAAATTATGACTTGAGACATTTTATATTTTTTATACTGAGTCTTTGAAAGATGGTATGTATTTGACATCATGCATATTAATTCAGAGTAGTCACATTTCAGTCATATTTACTCTGTAGTAGCCAAATGTGGCTAGTGTCTACCTTGTCAGACCTGGTAGGTATGTATCATGTTATTTTTGAAAATTATAAATGCCTGATGTTTTCTTATTAAATCATTTTTCTACAGACTAAAGTATCACTATAATTAAGGAAATAGCTTAGCAGTGGGGTGATATTTACATTTCATAGGAAATTACCACCTGCTTTTAATGAGTATTAGTCTAAATGGAGAATTTATAAACAAAAACATCTTCTATCCTTACATGTATGTAGAAAAGCTTTTTCTATTATGATTGTAATTTTTCCATTAATTACTTCAATAGCTTCAAAGCTTGTTTTTGATACTGTAGGGATAAAAGGAAAATTTGATTTTTTTATCCTTAGAAGGTTTTGTAATACAAATTGAGTGCCTTCATAGAGACTATGAAGAAGAAATGGTTAGCCTAAAGGCATCAACTTTCTGATGGAACAAAAAATACATTTGTTTTCGGTTTGTGAGAAAAATCACCTACTAGAATTTGAAAATATATCCATATGAATTTGTTTTAAAAGAAACACTATAGGGAAATTTTACTTCGTTGCATAAAGAGATAGTTGAACAGTTCTAGTAGTTTAGTTTTAACTTACGTTTGAGAATTTTTATTGAGAGGAAAATACCTAAATAACTTAAAAATTAAAATATTTTCCTTCAAAGTGCAGCCAGATTTAAAATAAAATGCAAACTAGAAAAAATTATAAATGTTATATTTTATTATCAGTTTAAAGATGGTGAATCAAACTTTTGAAACTTAAGAAAATGTGATTTTTTAATATTATAATGTATGCTATCCTTTAAATTGTTGTTATGATCATGTAAATATTTTTATATAATATATAAATATTTTATATATTATATAAAAATATTCATATATTATAATAGCTTTCTTTACAGTTCTTTGATTTCAGGATGAATGTCTTATTATTTATTTTCAATAGCATTATTAAATGGTTTTAAGAAAAGTAAATCAGTAGATATCAGCACAATTTTACACTTTTATATATTTACTTCCACAGATAAATAAGTCCAATGACTAGTGTGCCCCTTTATGTATCAGAATCATAAAAATTATTCAATTTTACTTTGGTACACTCTGTATAGCTATGTGAGTCCCTCTGTGACTTTACACATCATCTCCCGAAATGAAGTAATCCCTAATTTGTGGCAACTTATGTAAACTATTGAAAGACAGATAAGTACAAAGAATGATGTATTAATTTCCAAGGTAGAAGCTCTTGGAGAGAATTAACCTCTACAATATGGAAAAAGAGACAGGATATTAGGAGAATTACAAATTTGCATTCTCTCTTTCTAGCACGAGTCTATTCTTCTTCTGCTTTTCCCTGTTGAACTGGCAGATGATTTCTTGGAAGGGGAAAAATGTTAAAATAAAAATGGACTGATGAAAAAATGTGTCTATTAAAAATCCTGGGCATTATATATAAACCATGGATTCTGAGTTATTTAGAATAATTTTCCATGCAATTCTCTTTCCTTTGGTATAGTTCTTAAATATAAAGTAGATATGAAGTTTGTCATTAAAATAAAGGTTTCTGTCAAAATAGATGCAGATTGATTTTGTTTTTACAATTTCCCTTTTGGAAAATTAATATATTTTAAAATCTTTTCATCATATAACATTGTACCAAAATTTAAAAAAAATACATAAAATATTTTCATTATATAACATTAATTCTTAATTATAAAATAGCATATAGTTATTAAAATAAAACCAATTGAGTTCTGTATTAAAATGTGGGCATATTTACGTCTTACGTAAGTATTCTTTTTCTTTTCAATTTAAAATTGTAAGCATTTTCACAAGTCATTAAATGTTTAGGAAAAGAAATTAATAAGCTCTTTCCACCATGAATATAGTCAGCAAATTAAGAGGATTCTAGTTAGAAAAAAGAGAAAAAAGAATTATAGCCTGGCATTGTGGCATTGGCAACATTCCCTTCAGTCAATTCATGAGATCTCAGTGTTTACGTATCTCTTTTTCTTTTTATCCCCTATAGTCCCATAAAGAAATGGGATTATCAGCAAAGTTTCTATTTGCTGAGCAAGACCTATTATTATCAGTATCATAATCATTTGCCATTGTGTAAGATCATAGTGCTCAGACTTTGACATCTTTTCTTCATGTTTGAGCTATAAAAGGAAACAGTAAATTGGATTCATAAGAGTTTTTCTAGTTGAGTTAGGATTTTAACTGGCCTTTGAGATGACTGTTTATCAGTTAAATGACTACTGAATACAAAACCACTTCTCTTGCCATTGTAGTTTCTTTCTCTACAGTCTAGGGTCATCATATTAAAGATGTTAATGTTAGTAACTCAGTAAAATTTTTAGTTTCACTTGGTATAAACCCAACCAAGGAACCAACTCACACAGTACTTCCAAGCCTGATCTAGTTAAGGAGGAAGAAATAAAGCTCAACACTCTTCTTTTACACATGAGGGTTTTCTTTTAACATATGATATCCCACTTTTCTCCATTCCCACACAATGCCATCCAGTTAGTGCTCTGAACTTCCCAGACATAAACCCCTTATTGTAAAACTCTTTCCGTACTATGCATTCTGTATTGTGTTCCCATCTTTTCATGCTCCTAGAGGTGTGCAAATACCTTTCAATGAGCGTTACTACTGTTCTTTATTGCAAAATCAGATAACATCTTCCCCAGTCCTCTGACCAGACATTGTTTGCCTTTATGTAGCATATTTACTATAGGATGAGAATTCACTTTTGAACCAGTGCCAATCAGAGCCCGACAATGGTGATACTTATTATTGATTTATTGAGTTTACAGCAATTTCAGGTCAAGACAAACACCTCAGAGTACATTTTAAACAGTCTAGCTATATCCCAGAAATCCTTCCCAGTGGTTCCAATATACATATGCATATTAATACCAATGTACCTGTAATCCATTCAGTAGCTTAATTTAATTATCAATACTTTTTTTCTTGTGCTGATAGATAATACCACATATTTCCTTGATAATATAAATGTATTACACAAATCAATAATAATCATATTGATTGACTATATCATTTGGGTTTCTATAGGGATATTACTGTTTTAGAAGTTTAAACCCTGGACACCAACCGCTATCTCCATTTCCTTTCACCTCAAAAATCATTAAGCACTGTCAATTTTACTGTATCAATATTTTTCTTAACTACATTCATCTTTTCAACCCAGAACTTTATCTTAGTTATGATCGTTCCCTGGCTTTCCTAATAGTACCCTCACTGAAGTCCTACTCCTAACATCTCTCTCCTACATTCACCTTCTTTCTAGTGTGATTTTTTTCAGAACTTTGCTCATGGCTCCTCATCATTTACTAGGTGTAACTTGAGCTCATTTGCCAAGCCTAAAAAGCCTTCTATGATCTGGCTCTTTCCAATTTGTCCAGCCTCATATTTGCTTGCTCCCTGTTCCACCAAGCCACCCTCTCATCTCACCTTTGATATGTTGTTACTCATCATGTATCACCTATTCCAGCAGAGGATACTTCATTGTTTAAACCACTTACCTTTTTTTGAATGTTTGGCATATTCCTACTCATACTCTAATTTTCAGGTTTTCTGTTACCTTTTAGATTGAATGTGCCCTGAGTCCTCCAGATATTTTATATGTGTGGTCCTTTATTTACGCACTTTATGTATAACTCCATGTTGAAAGTTAACTCTAGTGCTTTAGTTTGTTTTTACATCACTTTTTCAATAGACTGTTAGCTCTTTTGAAGCAAGAAGTAGATATTGTAATCTTTGAAGTCCCTATACCTAGTTTAATGCCTGGTGTAAAACAGGAGCTCGTAATGAGGGAGTGACTGCCTGATTGAATAAATGCATTTGTTAATTTATTTTAATCATATTACATCTGTGTTCTAATCATTAGTTCCTCTAATTTCCCCAAATATATGTTGGAGAGCATTTTATTTGCCCTCTTGTACTTTATTATCAAGATATCTAATCATTTAGAAGATGTAATTAGGCTAGTCTCAATGACAGAAGCTTAGAAATACTTTTTTTTCTTTTTCTTTTTTTTTTTTTTTGAGACAGAGTCTTGCTCTGCCACCCAGGCTGGAGTGCAATGACACAGTCTCTGCTCACTGCAACGTCTGCCTCCCCGGATTGCAGAGATTCTTGCGCCTCAGCCTCCGAGTAGCTGGGATTACAGGCGCATGCCACCACGCCTGGCTAATTTTTGTATTTTTGCTAAAGATGGGTTTTCACCATGTTGGCCAGGCTGGTCTCCAACTCCTGACCTCAAGTGATCCACCCACCTTGGCCTCCCAAAGTGCTGGGATTATTTATAGGTATGAGCCACTGCGCTCGGCCATTAGAAATACTTTTGATTAAATAGTGAAAGTATAGTAAGTTAGAAGAGTAGTTCCCATTCTTTTTACAAAGGAAGAGATAATGTTTATGAGAGGTGAGTCTTTATGTGTTTTAATTCTAAAGCCCTAACAGTTATTTCTTTATAACAACAGACCACAGACCCCAGACTTTATAATTTCCTTTTTTATTTGAGTATCTTAAAATAAAAATGAGCATCTTGTATATACATCTTACAGCAGGAATTTAGCTCATCCACTAAGGTGACACAAGTAATCATTTGTTACTGTATAAAGATTTACTTTTATAGCTGGGTGTGGTGGGGCAGGCCTGTAGTCAGCTATTTGGGAGGCTAAGGTGGGAGGATCACTTGAGCCTGGGAAGTTGAGGCTGCAGTGAACAGTGTTCACCCAGCTAAACTCCAACGTAACACCCCGTCTCAAAAAAAAAAAAAAAAAAAAAAAAGCAATGGAAATAGAACCATAGAGAAATAAAGTATGAACAGGACAGGCTTTTTCATTTACTGCTAGAACAACTGCAAGCCCACCTTTGCTGCTATTTGCTTGTCTTAATTAATTTTAGCTGTTTTTCTTTAATTCATTTGAAATGAATATAAATATAAGGTTTTGGCAAGTAATGGATCAAACCAACTCAACATTTTTTAAATTGGTGAAGCATTTTGAAAAAGTTGGCTTCATCTTATATTGCACTAAATCACCAAAATAAAAGAATAAAGAGTAGCAACATAATGAATTAATGAATTAAATTTTTAAAAATCAATTTTAATACTGTGTATTGTATGCAGCACACAGGATTTGATAACAGGCACTCAGGATTTGGTAATCAAGACAATACCTCTATTTCATCAAATAACTAAGGGAATTGATAAAATCAGAAGATAGTAACTGTTTTTCTGATCACTTCACAATCTTTGTTGATATAACAATTATGTTCAAAATGTGATGTTGATTGCTTCTTAATTTTGTATTTTTGGATCTTCTTTCCTGTCTTCCTGAAAATTCTTCTTAAAATTTCCTGTTTTCTATAATCATTTATGATAGCAAAAGACACACATATATTTACCAAGAATTTAACATAACTTCTTAGTATTTTGTCAAAAAATGTGTAACATTTCACAAAATTTATTAACATAAATGTTATAACTACTAGCCTTATTCTTGTTGTTACCACAGAAGAAACATTTTGGGGTCCATAATATAATAAAATATGGCAGAAATATTTGTATATTTCAGAGTATGTAATGAAGTCATAAGTACAACATTTGTTACATTTATATATGCTTGATTTAATGAATGGTAAAAGGACATGGAGCATGGAATGTGAATAACAGAATGGCACTATATTTCTTTATTTTATGTACATATTAATCTTCTAAGATGCACTAAGCTACAAGTTAAATCTAAATACAAATAATTGAGATGACCTAAAAACCTCTATTGTTTTATTAACATAGAACATTTCGTCTAATTGCCTTTTCTCATCGACAGATTAAATAAGCAGCATTTAAGCATCTAAAATTGATGGAGATGGAATTTCTATTTTAAGTAATTGTTTTTTACATGAAAAATGGCAGTTGCAGTGAAGCATTATCTTTATGGTCATATTATTTTTATAGGTCAATTTTCAAACTTTTCACTTGGGAAAAGTAAGGGTAAATCGAGAGAGATTTTTTCCCCTTCACCCTGAAGAGCAAAATTTATCTTCAAAGCATTGATATAATATTATGTGACACCAACTTATAAAGGATAAATACATTTCTGCACACAATTTTCTTCAGTCTCTTATTTTATATTTAAAAGTGTAGGGGAGAAAAAAAAAACTTTTCCTCTACCTGTCTTAGGTTTGTTCATTGTCTGGGACCTCTGACAGAAGACAGACTAACATGAAAAAATAACTGAAGTTCATTGTTGTATGCAGCACCTACTCACACTGAAGAACTCAGATGGGAATAGCTCAAGGGGTGGTTAGAACGTGGACTTATGTAGCCTCTTAACAAAGAAAGATATCTTTTTAGAAAAGTGCCAAGACAAAGGAAAAGTGATTTAGGCTTTTAGGGGTGGCAAATTGTGAGCAGATAGATATATACATGTAACATTATATAAAAATAAAAAATTATATATATCTAATATGCCACTTGTAGGATCATATGCATATATATGTGACTATATCATATATATGTATATGATCATGTACATATATCATGTGATATGATTATATCATATGTATATGTATATGATCCAACAAGTGGCATATTTTGGGGTGGCATATCCTGAACTCCTTCAACAGCTATATGGTTTTACGTGGATATGACAAATCACCAATGATATGAGGAAGTCTAGCTAGACAGAAATTTGTGGTGTTCAGGAAGGAGGGCCCCTCAAGGACAGTCAGTGTCAAGGACACTCAGAAGAGGTGATGCCCAATGCCCTGACAAGAGCATGAAGTCCAACTTTGCAGAGTCTGAGAACTGACAACATTCTGAGATTTAAGACTCCACATCTGCATCTGGACTGTGGCATCAAGGTAGAATTAATAAAAGCAATGAATGTGACCTTGAAAAACAAAAATGCCAAGCTGGTTATTGAGGTAACAAGGCATTGAACTTGAGAAAGCAAGTACAGGGCACAAAGTAAAGGAAATACAACATGGTCAAGAAAATAGAGAATGGATTATTTCACTGGGGTAGGCACTCAGTTTCTAACCTGAGAATGAAGTTAACAGCAAGTTTGACATAATGTTCAATGTTGTAAGTTAAAGGAGTGGATTGGGAAACAGTGGGATATAAATCTGGGATAATGTTTTTTCACGCTAATTAATTAAAAGATAATTATAAATATTCTACATTTAACATAGAAAATCAAAATAATTAAAAAGCATCAAATACTGGTTGAAATTATTAAAGAAGAGAGAGTAAGAAATGGAATTGAGGCCTACAAATAAGAAATCTTATTATTCAAATATTGATAATATCCTACAGCAAAGTTCTGGCTAAGGAAGTTTATTACTGTAACTATAGTGCACTCTCATCATAGAAGGAAGAGTGGATCTATTTTTAAAATGTATAGAATATGTTTTCTGGCTACTAGTTTGCATTCAGGGTAAAAATACACCAAACTAAGCTATATGTTGTATTTGGGATGAACTAAGATGGAGTAGACTGGTGGTAATTATCAAAGCTATAGGTTTTCCCATATTATTTCAGTTTTATGAATAATTTTTGGAATTTGTTTTTGGCTCCTCCCCCCAAAAATTTAAAACCAATGCCATATAAAAAAATACCTTGGCCTCATCCCAGTCTTTAAAATTTGCATTTAGTTGAATACTTACATTTATATATGATTTTATATAAATATAAATAATATAAAATAAGAGGGAAATATATAAAAATATATAATTCTTATTTATATCTAAATTCATATTATCATATTATCTTAGGTAATATCTTAATACATTTGTGCTGCTATGACGAATACCTGAGACTAGATAATTAATAAAAAACAGAAATTTATCTCACAATTCTGGTGGCCAACAAGCCCAGATCAAGGTATTGGCAGGATTGGTGTCTGGTGAAACCAACTGTCTGCTTCCAAGACGGCACCCTCTTATATTCTCCAGAGGGGAGGAACACTGAGTCCTCACATGGTGGGAGAAACCAAAGGGCAAGAGAGTGGTCCTTTCAGCCTGGAGCTCTTTTATAAGGTTACTAATCTCTTTCGTGAGTGTTTAATGCAGTGATGATGATTTAATCATCTCTCAAAAGCCACACCTTTTAATTCTGTTTTATTGGGGATTAAGTTTCAACATGAATTTTGGAAGGGGGCACAGTCAAACCATAGCACGCACTTTTGTGAATAGTAAGCAATATTCATATTTATCTATTTAATCATATTCATACCTGTATTTATCTATGTACTAAACTATACTATTTATACATATCTATACTCATTTTTATCTATTTACTAGAAAGACAGTGTCACTGGTCACAGTATTAATAGGATAAGCATTTATAATACATGGACTTAGTACACTCAGTATATGCAAATGCTCTTTGACTTATGACAGGATTGCATGTTTATAAACCCATCATAAGTTGAAAATATCATAAGTCAGAAATACACTTAATACACCTAACCTACCTAACATCATAGCTTAGCCTCACCTACCTTAAACATGTTCAGAATACTTACATTAAGTAAGTATTACTTAGCTACATTTGGACAAAATCATTTAACACAAAGCCTATTTTAAAACAAATTGTTGAATCTCTAATGGAATTTATTGAATTCTGTACTGAAAGTGAAACACAGAATTGTTGTATGGGTACTTGAAGTACAATTTCTACTTTTTGCATATGGCTTTTGCAACATCATAAAATCAAAAAAATCACAAGTTTCACCATCGTTAAGTAGGGGATCGATTGTGTGTATCAGATTTTGGCATATTTTTGTTATTAAATATTAGCTACAAACTATAAAAATATTAAAAAACAAATGACACACGTAACTGTAGATTGCATCAATTTTAGAATCAATACGTCTGTAAGAAATTTAACAATTTTCCCTGCTGTGATTTATAATGAACACATTGCAGCTTTTTTTAGTCATGTTCAATTTTAGAAGAATTTTATTTAAAAATGGAGATTCTAAAAACTATCATAAATAAATATAGAACTTGGCATATAATCAAATTTATATCATATATAATGCACAATAATCCTACCTCTGATGTTTTAATATAAATATATACCTCAGTAGATATTTCCATTTCTTTTATTTTAAATTACCTACCTCTGGATCCCACCAGTGTAGAATTTATCCTGCCTAATTGATCCAAAAAAGTACTCAACTCTGTTATTGGAAATAAGAGTATATGCATATATAAAGAATATGAATTTTAAGGATGTTAGGATGTGTACAGTGGCCCTAGGAATAGTGACCCAAACAATGACTTTATACAAATTCTGAGTCTAGCTACCAGCAAATGTTACTATTTGTATTTGACATGTAATATAAATAACCTAAATTGTGAATTGTATTTAATGCTTACTACATTTTACTGCTGTTTCTGCCTTATTAACTCATGACATCATGGGGCAGTTATCATCTTCATTTTATAGATTCAGAAACATAGAATAGGCAGGTTATATATAGAAAGAAAGATCCCTAAACTATTGTCAGAAGCAAATATAAAAGAATCCTTAAGCATCTAAAGGAAAAAGTTGAGCATGATGAATTAGAAACCAGGAAAAAAAAATTACTTTAGATGTGCAGCCAGATTTTTTGCTTCATTTTTAACCTTATAGAATTTCACACCAGTTTTGGGTAAGGTGGTAGCTAGTTGGTCTACTAAACCCTGTTATTTCTTTCCTTACAGACTAAATTCATACATAGAGGTCACAAGCCACATCTGAATCTCATTCCCAAACCTCTCTAATGCTGTTACTTTAGGCAAGTTACCTAATCTCTTTGAGCCTCACTTGCCAAATAGAAATAATAAATTTTAGTGGGTTGTCATAAGGATCAAAAGGGATAATGAATTCACATATAAGATGATGAAAACCTACCTAGCTTTTTATAATTATGAGTTATATTATTGCCTCCTCTTAAAGGCCCTGTGACTTATAACATAGAATTTGACAGAGTGCTTGTGGTTTAATTAACTGATTCATTATTTCAGCATTAATTATCATCTGTTGTATGCAAAATCACTGTGGTAGATACTTAGGGTGTACGTGTGTGTGTGTGTGTGTGTGTGTGTGTGTGTGTGTGTGTGTGTTGGATGCAATCATAAGAAGCTTTCATACAGAATCTGCTTAAAACTTGAATCCAGTAGTCTTCTTTTTAAAATGAGCCCAATTACAATGATTTAAAATGTGCTATTACAATAACATATCCCTATTTAACAGATATTTAAGTCTAGGTAGAAGTTTATGAAAATGGTATGTGTCATTTATTTTTTCTCAATGTCAGATCATTTCGTTTTTAAGTTAAAAAGATGGCTTGTTGGACACAGAATTAAAGGATGGATTTTTGGTTAGGTTTTTCGTGCCTGTAGTAGAAGACTATTAAATATATTCTATTTCCATCTGAGAGCAAGAGTTTTGTAATCTAAATCACCTAACTCTTGAAAACAGTGTGCTTATTCCTTCCTTTGTAAACTTCTGCTAACAGTTTAATATTTCTGAGCCTCAGTTGCCTTAGCTGTTCGATGAAACCAGCCTACATCACAGTGTCACTCTAAAGATTAAATACATAACTCTGACACCACTTGAAGACAGTGTCTGGCCAGTAGTTGATCCTCCATAAGTGATATCCATTTGTTTCAAGATAAATGACCTTTCTTCACTTTAGTGCAGATGCTACTATGTTCTGAGTACAGTTCATCATTCTCAAAGGATCTTTTGATCCCTGTTTATACAAAAGCGACAATTGAATAAGAATGCAACTGTGTAAATATTTACTTACTTTTAAATTTAAGAGTAGGTAGTTGCTTATTTTAATGCTCTGGGTGAGATTAACTAAATGAATGAACATGACATAGCTAGTTTAATATCAAATTGTTGATGCTTTTTTTCATGACACTATCTGAGTAATTATATTTACATTAGAAAGACAAATTTTAAAAAATGTAGCCTATGCAGTTTTGTGATATAAAGGCCTAAGAAATGGTCAAGAATCTAATCTGATGCACTAATTTCCAAGATATGCTTGGCCAATACTTTTTAAATCCACATTAATAAATCAGAAGAATGTTTCAGACAAAAATGAAATGAAGAGTTTTAGGGTGAATTTGCCTAAAGGATATTAGGAATTCTCCTGCTTTATTATGCAGAGGAAATATTATGTTGATCTTTCATTTGCCTTTCTAAAAGAACTCATACATATTTTATTCATTAATCTTCAGAATGCCCTGTGACCAAATTGAACCAGAAGGGGAAAGTGAAGTTATTAAACAGACACAGATGTTGAAATGGTACCAAATCGATCCTTCATAAAAAAAACTCCTATGTATTGCTATTCATTCATTCATTCTCCAAATATTTACTGAACATCTACTCTATGCAATGTATGGTATTATATCATGTGAAGGATAAGAAAAGTATGAATAAATAGATAGATTACATGATGTTTGCACTTGAAGAATTATCAGTTTAATAAGACAAGTGAAACGTAGCCTTAAATCATTGGAAAAAAAATGCTGGCATGCAGTGAGAAATGTATATAGAAAACAGTGCATTTAGATGAGCGTTTATCTACTTTTTGTTTAGGATATAACTATAACTTTACATAAAGACACAGCTTGAGAATGTTATGTGCCCAATTATCATGAAGAATGGTTCACTCCCTTTGTAGTTACCTCACTGGACTTGGATAAAATTCTACATTCCTGTGATAAGTCAAAGAAACTCAGAAACTTGATCAGTTTGAGCAGACTGGTTGATGGAACCACAGGTTTCATTGTAAGATGCTCAGCACATATGTACTCTATTCAAGCTAGAGAATTTCGTAGCTGCTGCCAGGTTTGAAGTACCCCAGAAAGTGCTACCACAGTGCTAGAGTTACTGCCAGACCTGGGGTCCTGGTATTTCTGCTGAAAATATGGCAGTCAAATGGTTATCTCTGTTTATCCTTTCTTCCATTGCCTTGAGTGTTGAAGGCCATTTTTGCCAATTGTCTCCTCACATCCTGTCCGGTCACTCATCACTAGTCACTCAAATTTACTCTCAAATTGACCTGGACTCCCACTATTCCAGCTGTTTAGTTATCTGGTTCTTTATGCAACAAAAGGCACCTCTGAGTCTGCCCATAGTGGCTGAGTTAGGACCCCCATATCAGTCAAAAGCTATTTCCAGATCCAGCTCTTCTCTGAGACTCTGAGGCCTTGTCTACGCTGTACTTACTTTCAGCTGAGAATGTGTTCTCTCACCTAACTCCACTTGAGCATCCTTAGTCCCTCAAAGGTACCCTGGATTGTGGTCTTGATTGTTTTTCTCCTAGGAGTTTCTTTGACTCTTTGTAAATTTTTCCACTTTCTTCCTAGCAACTTTCAAGCCCTGGGTACTACTAAGGAGTGAAGGACAGAGCAGTGTCTATAAATCCATATATATAGTTGCAATGTAAGAAACAGAGGAGAGAGTAGTCTTAGTAAAGCCAAATATACATGGCTACCAGAGAGAAGGTGCAAAGTTGACTTTGATCTATTTAAAAGAAAAAAGTCACGAAATGAATCCATTCACAATATGAAAACCTACACCAAATCTGGGCTTGGTGGCTCCTGCCTGTAATCCCAGCACTTTGGGAGGCCAAGGTGAGAGGACTGCTTGATCTCAGGAGTTCACGACCAGCATAGACAACATACTGAGACACCGTTTCTACAAACAAAATGGAAAAAATTAGCCTGGCATAGTGACACACGCATGTAGTCCCAGCTCTTTGGCAGTCTGAGGTGGGAAGATCACTTGATCCTGAGAGGTCAAAGCTGCAGTGAGCCGTGATCATGCAACTGCACTCCAGCCTCAGTGACAGAGAGAGACTCTGTCTCACAAAACAAACAAACAAACAAAAATCCCTATACAAAGAGAATTTGATATTTCTATCTTTTCACATAGAACTAAATTAATAATAATACTAATAATAATTTTTATTGTTATTATTTTAGCATCACCAAGTACAGGACACCCCTGCTATAAACGTTATAAAAATTTGACAGTTTGATGTTATTGGAAAAGGAATTTGGGGGAAGATAGGGCTCAAACTGAATCTCAAGTATAAATATAAACATAAAATAGCATTTTGATAAAAATAGATGAGAGTAGGAAGGCCATTTAGGAAGAAGATAATGGAAAGCCATTAAAGATGTTAGAACAGGAGAGTGCAATAAAAGTAATATCATTTACCATTCCTTGCTAAATATCATGCAATTTGTGGTGATTATATAAAGATATGTTTGCCTTACACTAAGTCTCACAAAAATGCTGTAAGATGAGCATTATTTCTCACTTTACAGATGATGGGACTGAGGTGCCAATATATTTAGCATGTTGCTCAAGGACATTTGATTAGTAAGGTTAAGGCTGAGCGTTTAAGATCAGTCCCTTCTAACTTGATAACTTGTGTTTTCCTGCCCTGTCCTGCTTCCAGGAAGGCATATCTGGTGGCTCTGTATGAATGCATAAGACATACTCCAGCAGGTAGCAGGCTTCCTGCAATTCAAGCCTGAGTTTATAAGGACTGGTATAGAGCCCAGGGGGCTCAAAGGAATGATTGAATGGGAAGATCCTTTTTGAGATAGGGAAGGATAGTACGGAGACAAAAGAGGCCTTAGAGCTTTGCAGCTTAGGTGACTAGGAAGACTCTAGTGCTTTTCACAGAAATGGGGCTATTGCAAAAGCAGGGGGCTTGAAAAGGAGATGGTATTGATTGCAAACAGGAAGATTTGAGATGATGGTAATACCTTAAAGGAAGAGAGGTCCAACAAAAAGCTAGAAGCTGAAAAATTGTTTCTCATTTCTATAAAGACTCAGTTTTCTGTTTCAGAAATGGAGAAAAACATTTCAGACTTTTGGGAGCGTATGTTTACAATCCTTCAGAGAAAAAGACTTAGTCAACCTATTTGGCCACCTAGACTAAGTGACTCCAGAAGCTGAGAGAATTTAAGTAGTGTTGAATGTCAAAGAATTACTGCATACTTTAGTGCCCTTGTTTCTCAGTAGTCATGCCGGAACAGCCTGTGGCTTCGTAGTACATGTGTCAGGGGTCTTACGAATAATGCCTTGGGAGAAGATATGTTAATTTGAATTCTGGTTCCGGCTTTCAAGCAAAATATTACTCTTGCTAATGTTGTCTATAAAATAAACTTCTCAGATTTCATTCGCAGCCTTCAAATATTTATTCCTATTTCCAATTTTTTTACTAAATCAAAAGGAAAAGGGAAATGAATAAGTGATAAATTAAAGACTGTGAGATATCTTTAAAATATGAACTTCTCTAGCCCCTAAGGCAGGTGCACATGAATTTAACTGACAAAAATTATGCACAGTTTTCTTGATTTGAAAGTCTCACTTAAATGTTATTTTACCTACATTTGAAACAATCAAAATCTCAAGGTAAATATAGATATTACTCACTTTTAAAACATCATAATTTGAACATTTACTATTACATAGATATTATGTAATGTAGAAAATTTGTAAGCTATAAAAATATGTGGAAGACAATTAAAATTTTCCATTTATTAACATACCAAGCAAAGAAAATGACAATTATCATTTTAAGGACCAGTAGAAGTTCTCTTAACCCACCTTCCCCTAACCGATTTGTAAGAGTAACCAAAGCTCTGTATCCACTGGTTAAAATATACTGATTGACATCCACAGAAGTGAGAAAACTCACCGTCAGGAGGCTACTATCATGTTTCTGTATTTTGACTCCGTGGTTTGGTATTCTTAGAAAAGGTCAGTAGTATTTTTTCTATAACCAGTTTATGCTTGTTGTACCTACTAATTCATAATTCAATTAAACATTACATAAAATAGTTAAATAAAAGTGTAAGCATAACATTGTTTCTATGAAAACTCAAATGACTGCATGAAAAAATTGATAAAGGTACTTTGCAAGTATCTCTTTATTCTTGTTTCACTTAAAAGAAACAAGTTGAAAATCATGGATAATCCATTATGTTTGGAGCTTATGCAAAACAGAAGAGGAATTTTAATCAGCAGACCCATGAAAAAGGTCTTGGCTCTACATTAATACATTTACAGTTAGATGTTGTACATTAACATAGAAATTTTGAAGTATATATGCCTTAACTGTTTAACTGGCCAAATGTTAGCTTTGATTACTTTGGAAAATTATTTATAATAAATTTTCTGTGCCCTTGTACATATTTCATTAAAAGTAGGATCTTATGGTATACACAGCTTGCTTAATGTTTTCTTAAATTAATTTAACATTTATTTAAAATTTGCTATGTCTCAAGCACTGTTTTTGGAATAGAGCTATAGTGGTAACTGAGATGGAGTTCACCTTCTATGTGGTACATAGAAAATATAAACAATGAAAGAAAACAAATTAGGATAAGAAGATGGAGATCGATTTAGGAGTGGGGAAGGCCCTTTAGCTAGGGTTATGGGAGAAAAATATATGTGGAGTAAGTCCTAAAGGATAAGAAATAGGTAGCCATACAAATATTGATCAGAAAAGCATCCTAGGCAGAAGGAACAATTGCAAACTTCTTGAGATGGAAACAAGCAAGGTGCATCTGAGGGAAAGAAAAGGTAACCCAGCACACTGATAGGTTGCCTTTCTTTCATAATTTGTGATGAAAAAAATCAAGGGTACCCTTTTGATGCATTATATTTGAATTACCTATTAGATATCCAAGCAGGAATATGCAGTTTTGTTTACTATTGTATTATTTGAGCCTTTAACAGTATTTGGCACATTAATAGGCATTCAATCAATATTTGTTGAGTGAAGGAAGGAATTATTTTGGGAAGGAATAATTTTGAGATGGGTAATGTTTTATGAGTTTGAAACTCAGGTGAAAGGATTGTAGAATAAATTTGTGAGTCATTAGCGCATAGATAATATTTACAGCTAAGAAACTGGTTAAGATTATCCAAGGGTATAGTGTGAATAGAGGAGTGCCAAAGAGTGATCTTAGAAGTAAAGAAGAGAAAGAGAAGCAAAGGTGATTGAAGATGTGCAGTAAGGTAGAAGAAAAACAAAAAGAGTCTAATTTCAGGAAGACTAGAGAAGAAAGTGTTTTGAGAAGGACATGGTCAATTGTGTCAAATCAAGCTATGAGAACTGCTTAATTATGGTAAGCTTGAAGAACTAATCATTTTGATTTGACACGAAAGCATTGTTAGTGACCTCAATACTATTGTCTGCTTGGAATGTTGGGGACAAAAGCTAAGCTGGACTGTATTGAGGGAATGTGAGGTGAGAGAGAAGAGGTATCAAGTCTAACTAGTTATTTCAATGGGGTTTCAATTTAGGATACCATAGAAATGAACCTGAAGAGATACATAAAGTCACATAAATTTTTTTTTAAACGTTGAATTTTTAAGGCATGTTTATATAGGTATAAATATTCCAGTAGAGAAGGAAAAAATAATGTTGCAGGAAAGAGTGAAGATACTTGCAAAGCTGAAATCTAAGGAAGGGACACTTAGAGGGAGTTAGTCTTAGATAGAAGCAGGGATTGTTTATTCCATTATAATAAAAAAAAAAAGAGAGAAGGCAGAGTGTGGAAATTCAGATGCAGGTGGGTGGGTGAATTTGGGCAGGACAGCAGAGTAGTTCTTGACTCATTTTCTCCATTTTATTAGTGAAAAATGAAGTGAGTATACCAGCAGAAATGGAGTTGAATTGGAAGAGAAATTTAGAAGGTTTAAGAAGGGGCAATAGGAGCAAAATTATCTTTTTGGAAAGTGGGAAAGTGAATATTCTAGGGAAATATAGAACATTTTCTGGGTTTATGGCCCACTTGAGATTAGGGGCCATAAATGTTAAGTGATTTCAGTTAACTGTATCCTACTAAACCCAGAAGGACAGTTAAGTCAGCAAATAGTTAAATTTAGTGAGTTTAATTTCTCTAAGAGACCATGATGGAGAATAAGAGCTAAAAGAGTTGCCAGTATTTATAAACAAATAATTATAATACCAAATCATAGAAGTTAGAATGGAAGTAAGGGAATGTGTGAGGTGTTGGACAGTGAAAATGTGGACTGAAGTTCTCCAAGGGGATGAAAATTAGGTGGAATAGGGTCATTTGAGTCACTGGGCTGGGAGGATAGGGGATTTGTTAAAATTAAAAGATGCATGCAAAAATTAAAAGATACAATTAAATTTTATTAAGCAATTCTAAATTGTCTTCTAAAATTGCTGAACTAATTTATACACTCTCCAATGTGTACCATACTTTATTCATTATGTTTTTAAATCAATAATAATTCTTAGAAAGTTATTTAGACTTATTTGTTTAACAATTTAAATAGAATTGAATCTCGCTATTATTTTGTGTGCTAGTCTTTTTTCAGAATATGTAGCCTCCTCCCTTCTCCCCACCCCCCAAAAAAAACCCATGTAACAGAAATAGTAATAGTAAAGGAGGTTCTTTCCATGAAACAAATGTGGAATTTTTAAATATGAGCCTCTAATATTTTATCAGACATAATTTCTTTACACTTCAAATATATCAAGTGTTTTATTATAACTAAACAAGGAAACATTGAGTTCTATCATCTTCATTTTTAAACTATTAAGTTTCTCTCAACAGCCAAAATTGATAATAATTATAAATTGCCTTTATTTTTTTATATATAAACTGTATCTATATCCACATTTCTAACTTTCATATATATTTATATTATATATTTATATATTATATTACATATATTTATATTTATATATTTATGAATGTTAAAATGTAATATAGATTTTTGTAGAATTTTATCTCCTTCTGAGAAACCATGTCATAAATTTTTAAGTTTAGATTACTTTTCTTTTAACTTGGTTTTTAATTTGGAAGCAGGAGCTTGGCATTAATTTGTATAACATAACCTGAACTATTTTTTCTTTTCTTAAGAAATGTAGCCTTGTCCTGCTTGCTTAGTAAAGTAATGCACCTTAATTCAGCTTTGTTATCCTTCTTCTTCTTCTTTTTTTTTTTAACTGTAGCCTATTTGGTAGTTCCTTTTTCCTGTGAAACATGTATAAAGTTCTACAAAAATACCAAAAGTTTACCATATTTATTGCTAAGATGCAGGTATACTACATTACTTATCCTCACATCATTAGACGAAATGCATATGAACTCTCCTTACAACTGGGTATTGAACTTCACTGGTCATTGGTTATTAGAACATTTTCTTTTAATGACTGTCTCTTTTTGTAAGATACAAGTGTTACTTTGGAGAGAGGTAGGAATAGCTCTATGGAAAATGTACATGTACATGTGGTGGAATTTTTCCTGAAATTAAAGGAAACATGGAGTTTGGTCAAATGCATCAAATAAATTAAAATAGTGACAGTTACTGCAACCGAATCTGCTGTCTTAATATGCTATCAATGTAAAACAGCAATCATTTATAATTGTCATCAAATGACAGTTAAGTGTGATAAGAATATTTTGCATACCAATTAATTTTTCTATCAGTTTTGATACTTTAAAATGTTGAACATACAGTTCTTTAAACTGCATTGTTTCTTTTTTAGCTGTTTAAAATAAATTCTTTAAGAAGTGCAACAATAAAAAAACAAATCAGCAATGTTAAAAAATATGTAAGGAGACATGCAGATTTTAATCTTCTTGTTGCTACTGTATTAAATATTATGTCCTTATCAAAATGTATGCACAAAAACTGGACAGAATATGCTTCTGTGATCTTTAGCAGCTCTGTATTGCCCCATAAATGACTCAGCTACAAATCAGTGAATGTGCTTCAGGCTTTGATTTTTGTTATTAGTTCAAAGATGAACATCATGAGGACATCACTCAGAGACAGGTTTATCATGTTTTGTTTCAGATCTCATAGTGAAAGCTGAATTTTCTTGTCTTTGTTCTACCAAATACATTGCTATATACATGATAGTTTAAAAAAATTAAACCTTTTTGAATATGCTAGAGAATATTAACCAATGCATAATAAAATTAAATCAAGTAGGTGCCATCACAGTCTAAAAATATAACACCCGATATATGTCTGTTGACATATTTGTTATTCAAATTCAAATTTTCTTTCTCATATTGTTGTATATTTACAAATGTGTATCTATACTATGCAAACATTGATGGCTTTTTAAAATTTATTTTATATTATTATGAGTATATAATAGGTGTATATATCATCAAATATTCTATCTGTTTTTCTCCTTCGTGAAACAAATGACAAGATGAGATTAGATGCACAACAGATTTATTGGTAGATATGCCTGTGAAAGATAAACAGGCAGGAGGTTAGAATAGACAGTTTTCAGACCGTGCTATAGGTCTGAAACCTGTAAAAGGAGAGAGGGAAGACAGGATTGGATAGAAAAAGTCTCAGACAACTATGCCAAAATTCTTAGCCAGGCCAATGGGGATTCCTAGAGCCACAGCTTTTCATTAGAGGAATTTTGTACAGGAATGGTCTTGTTCTAGCAAGGCTGCCAAGCTCAATCACTGGCTGGAAGCAGCCTATCTGAAGAGCAGCCTGCTGAACACAGTGGTGTATGCAAAGGTGCAGATGCTAGAGGCTGTCCTTCAGTTATGTTCCTAGTAGCAGTTTCAGCAGAGCTTCTGCATAGTCATCAAATATATGTATTTTGGGCCTTTCAGTGAAGTTGTTGCTAAGAAGATATGGATTTTCTTTCTTGATTTTCTTAGTTAATATGTTCACCCCAATGGGCCATGTCCTATAAGTGTTTAAGTGTTATTAGGTAAGAGAATGAAGATGGATTCTGTGGCTGCATCATAGTCTCTGAATTTAAAAAGCAACAACAAAAACCTTACTAAATCAAATCTCAAAACATATATCCTGATTGTGGGGCAGTGTGGGCTTATATATGTTTGCAAATGAATAAGCACATATTCCAATTTGACTCATGATGCTATTAAGAAACAAATTCATAAATGTAAGATAGTTATTGCATTTCAATGAGGCATGCCAGCAATGTTCAACAAAATAGGGGGAGAAACTTATAAGCAAGTATGGAAAATAGTACAGTCAGTCAGCAAGGTACATAGGTTTAATAACTGAGTTAAGAATATCCATATGACTTATGTGTGCAGTATACATATATAAATATATTCTTCTATATACATTATCACAATTCTTTTATATATTAGATATAATATATAAATATATATAAATTCTTTTATATATGTAATAGAATTGTGAAAATATATGTGTGTGTATATATATGTATATATGTATATATATATATGAATTGTGATAGTAGTCCCCCAGAAAGTAAAACTCTGCAAGCGGGAAAAGAGTGACAAGGCACTCATACTCAGTGAGCTCTGGAAAGGTGCTCAACTTACTTTACCTTAATTAATAGATCATAATTTAGCATTTGATGTATAGTCTTTGATTCTCACCAAAAAATTCACAAAGATTGCAAGATCTCTCAGTAGTTCTAGATGAGAATTCATTGTTATTTTTCATTATCATTGATCAGTAATATAGATGAAAGCTCAATAACGGGTTACAGTGAATGTTCATTGAATGCCAAGCACTGTGTTTGGTACTGCTGATACAAAGGCAAGTAAATCAAGTGTTACCTCTTCCCTTGTTAATTAGTTAAAATTTCATTCATTCACTCCTTAAGCAAAAATAATATATGTTTCCCAATTGCTTTTCTGGGCATTGGGGATACAACAGTAAATAAATGTTACAGACAAAATAAATGAATGAAAAAATAAACAAGTCCCAAAATACAACTGGATAGCAGCTGTGGAATTTTTCTTAGTAGATGGAATCTTTTATTCCGTATTTAACACTATTAAATTCCTTAATAGACTACACATAAACTCTACAATATAGAGCTCAACTTGAGATACAGAATGTTTAAAAGAGAATAAAAATTTCTCTGAAGAATTCCATTGTTTAAAGAAATGGAAATCAGCATTATTCAACATTTCTTACTTTATATATTTAAAATTATCTTAATCAGTTGCTTTTTGTGATACTACATTATTATTTTAATAAAATAATATATAAAGTTGGATAATGATAATATAACTCTTCAAAGATACTTCTGTTAGTGGTTTGATATATATTTTTTCATAATTTTTAGTGAGTAAATCCATCTACACATACATTTTTACATAAATTTAATTTCATGCCCATTGTCACTCTTTAAAATTTACCTTCTTTTAAAATTACTACAATATATGGGCATATGCTAATTTACTGATAAATATGTTGATTGTCTTCCGTTACTTAATAAACAATTCTAAGAAGAACGTGTTTTTATATATATGAATCTTCATAAGAGTATTTATATTTTCTTAGGATAGATTCTTAGCAAGGGTACACTTGATCAAAATTTCTACATATTTTAATTTTTGACATATATTTTCAAATGGCTATTCAAACCTTGTCTAACAGTTTTCCAGTTTTTCCTCTGCTATAGGTTGAATTATGTCACCAACAAAGATATGTTGAAATCCTTACCCCCAGGTACCTATGAATGTGATTTCAATTGGAAATAGGGTCTTTGAAGATGTAATCATGTCAAGATCAGCTCATTAGGGTTGGCCCTAATCCAATATAATTGATTTCCTTGTATATATTATTACATTACTTTGTACCCCATAAATATATACCACCATAATTAGTCAATTTAAAATTTAAAAATAAATATTAACGATAATTTAAAAATAATTTTTAAAACAGAAGAGGGAAATTGGAACACAGGCACACACACAAGGAGAGCACCCTGTGAAGAACAGACAAACAGGGACAACACAAGGTAAAATGGAGGCAGAGATTCCATTTTCACTGCAAGCCAATGAGTAGTAGCTGGCAAAACACCAGAAACTACGAGAAAGATATAAAACAGATAGATCGTGGCCCTGCAGGAACCTTAGTTTGGACTTCTTGCCTCCAGACCTGAGAAAATAAATGTCTGTGTTTTAAGCTGTCCTAGTTTGTAGTAATTTGTTAAGGCAGTACAGGAAAACTAAAACCCACCTCTAACATTTTAGAGTGCTTCTTTACCCTCATAGTCACCAAATTGAGCATTCTCACTACTTTATTACTCTGTCCATTAGAAAAGTAAAATTACAAAGATACCTAATACATTTAAAACTAAATGAATCTCATTAGATAAAAGGCAGAGAAGTTTCACATTCGTCATATATATGCATGTTTGTCTATTTACCAACATACTTACCTGTTATCCTTTACTTTGTTTTATAAAAGGATTTAAGCAGCTATTCTCTAGTTAATATAGAAAAAAAATGCTTTAAAATGGAAGGAAAAGAATCTTCCATTAAAGAAATAGATAGGTGTCATCCTCCCAGCCAAATAACTGGGCTTTGTGCGGGGTAGGTATTTAAGTTTGTGGCTATAGCAGTATCTGGATTGCAGGGTTCAAATCATATGTTTCTATTTTCTGGCTAACCTCTTATCTCTCAGCTTCAGGGTTTGGCATAGACCTAGGATGGCACAGAATCATCTGCCATTTCTATGAGATAGAAGCCTGAGAATTCTTGCCATTAACGTTCAGCCTTTCTCTCATAGGGGTTTGCCTCACTGCTGAAATGGGCAGAGTTGGTCTAGATGGGAAATGGCTTTCTGACAGTGTCAATTCAAGGATGTTCTGAGTTTATTATTAACTCTGGGAATTATATCATAAGAGGCAAATACTCCTACAAAACATTGATCAATGCCACTGTTGGAGATACTTGGTCTTAGGTTGATTTGATCAGAATGACATTTACTATGTTTTAAGTACAAGAAGAGCCCTCTGATGTTCCTCATTGTGAAGTTCTTTTCAAATAGAATGCATTGTAAATGTCATCTCCTGTGATGACAAGGCAGTTGTAGAGTGTAAGGCAGTAAAGGTGAGATGGAAGAACAGGGGATTGGCAGTCAGAAGCCTGCATTCTAGTTGTGGCTTTGCTGCTTACTGTGTGTGGGCCTTTGGAATGGTGAGTTGAACTTCTGTGTTCTCATCCGTCAAATGGGCTTATGAAGTATACCTCAAAAGGTGATTGTGAAGATCACATGTGACCATGTTTATGAAAGTATTTTGGAAACATCTAGCATTAAATATATGTAAAATGTTTTCAGTTGCAGAAATTTTAGTTTGAATCAAGAGTGGTGGGACTTTGAAACCTCTATTCTCTCTTTTGTAAATATTTTTGTCATATTTAATCTAAAGATAAAAACAAAACACTTTATAATAACTAAAGGTTTGTTTATTTGGGGCTGGCTGTAAGCAAGAGAGTATTTTCACTGAGGGTTGCTCATAGCCACTCCTGTAGCTCATCCACTGTTTCAATTCTGCAGTTTCCTTCCTTTCTGCGTAGGCTGTCTTCACCTGGGGTCACAAGACGTCCTCATGCTCAGTACCATGCTTTGTTGAAGCACAGGGTAGAAATATTATTCTATTTTCTGTGGAAAAGGTGAGGGAAATTGAGATAAAAAGGGGAAAAGTTATTTAAATAAGTATGTTCATATCTGGTTTATAAGCCTTAAGATAATTTTTATGAAGAGCTATCTTGTTTTACTCAGATTATTTTTATTTTGGTTGACTTTGGCACCTATCTGCAGTATTAGTAGCATTGAAGTTGTTATTCAGTGGATGAAACCTTGCTGAAGTGGCTGTGTGGACACCCTAAAATAGCCACTTCCCCCTTGATGAGTGTCACATTAAGATTCTTTGGAACAGTAGGAATCTTTAGGGCAATGCACGGAAGTGTACAAGGGAAAAACACCTTTTCTGTGTTGGCTTTTGTTATTGCACCCCTCTATCCCAATTAACATTTACTGTTTTTTACATTGGTAACTTAATTGGCTGCTAAATTTTAGAAGATAAACTCTGAATGTTTATGACTAAAATTAGAAATACTTAAAAACATTATTTAAAACAAATGCAATGTAATGTAATGATGAAATTCACTGACTGTATAGTAAATATGTTGCCAAATATATAGAAATGCCCACAAAATAATATTTTTAAAATATTCTAAGCTTACTCTTCATCTGTATTCTAAATTTGATTCCATAATTTGAGATACAAAAATTCATGATTTTAATATAAAATCTGAAGAGTAATATTCATGACCATATACTTACAAATGATCTCTCTAAATATATAGTAGTAATATTAACTATTAATAAACTCTATAATGCAATACTTTGTATTAAAGAGGATGATTGAGTTTAAATAGCTTTGTTCTTACTTATACTTTACTTCCTTGGGAAACAAGTGACCTTATATCCAAACCCTCTGAAGCAAAGCATTGAAATAAAATGTTTTTAATGCTGTGATGAGAATTTAAATGTCACAGAGTGCTATTGACATACATGTAAGATCAAAAGAGGAAGTGTGTTATGACAGATAAATCAAGATAGTAGAAAATTCTGTTAAGGTCTAAACTCAAAGTATCATAACTAAAAACATGTAGTGGCATTTTCATGTATTCTGGGCACACAAATCAGCTACAATTGGCCAAAATGTTACATAATGAAAGCCAACAAATAACATTTTTTTCCTCAAAAATAGTAGACTGTGGCATTATACATGACATTTAGAAAAGCTTCTTATTGTAGCTGTTTCTATCAATATTCCTATAACAATTGATTTAAAGATTGTATTTATTTTGTATTTCAAACTTCCTTCAACTGGTAAAATAGAAACTATAAAAGATCCCCTACCTATGGGTCAAATTACTTACCCCAAATGATTGAGTAAATTTGCAACCAAGCTGAAATTAGAACTTTTAATTATAATTTAAAAGATATTTGAAATTGAATGGAGCCAATCATAGAAAATTTTATATTTAGCTCCTCAACACACTAAAGTTCCCTTTTTGGGCCATACGATCATAGCTGACTGCTATCTTTTAGAACCTTGCTACCCTGTGTGTGGTCCACTGAGCAGCAGCATCAACATCCATGCAGAAATACAGAACCTCAGGCTCTAGCCCATACTTACTGAATCAGTTTGCCTTCTAACAAGATCCTCAGTGATTTATATGCCCATTGGAATTGGAGAAGCACGATTTCAAACATCATTATATATTTCCTCAGTTTTTTTTCTTACAGGCAATAGGTGTGAACTACTTACTAAGGTGGACTGCAATAAAAAATATTAACTTTGTCATAAAATGTCGAATATTCATTAGTGTATTTATACATGTATGAGTCTGAGAAAGCCAGACTCCAAAGAGTGAACTATGCAATACGCATTTTATTTTTTTCTAATAAGGTATTGATTTTTGTCACAGATAAAGATTTAAAACTATCCAAATACTGCATTAAAGTGGCAAAGTGCTTATGAGAAATAAGGTATCAGAGCTGAATTTCTACTTTTATCACGATTGAGGGATACAGCATTCTCAAATGCATCCAGTATCATTATCTGACTAGAAAATTCTTGCTCAAATCATTGTTCAACAGAATACTGTTTAGATCTTATTTACAGTTTCCAATTGGACTTTAGGCAAGAAGCTCTTGTAGGCTTTAAATTCCACACAAAGGCACAATCACATAATCATGACTCTTCTTCCTCAAATATTTTACATGCTTCCTCATAAAAAGTAGAGCTCTTCAAAAGGTTAGGCCTATCTCCCTACCAGTATTGGATTGAGTGTATAGACAAAAACATACCTCAAATATGTTTGGTAAAGATCAGAAAAAAAAAAGCTCTATTTTTTCATTTTACAATGTAGACTTGTCACAAAGAATAAAGAATAAGAGAATAGCTGGAAGCAGTACCTCTTTCTAAGTGTAGGAGGGCAGGCTGTCAGCAAACCAATGGGACTATGATGAAAGGCCAACATCCACTGTCTTTTAGTTTGTGGGAACCATTTATTATTTAAAAAAATTATACCATTAATAAACTTAGAGGCATGGTATCTGTCATCATTACTGATTTGTATGCATGAAAAAACCTCCTGACCTTTTCCTTTTTAAATTTTATAACTCATGTGAATTCGGTTTCCTTAAGGACTTGTTAAACAGTACTATGGCTTTCTTGGTCATCCTGAATGCTAATTTTCTTCAGGTAATGCGGTTCGTGAAGACTGAAAGTCATTATTTGTTTATGACCTAATGTCATTCATTAGTTCTGTTTCATTAAAAAAATGGATATTACTGAAGAAATATGTTTATCAAAGAAAAGATTCAAGGGGGGCTTTATTATCTTCAAGCATGTGGTCTATTAAGCAAAATAAGATATTCAGCAAAAGACTATGATAAATCAGTTTCTTTTTATTGAAGAAGCTACTTTGACATTTCCATTCCAGCTCAGTCTAAGTCTGCATGACAAACAACTGTTTCTTGCTAGCTTCTGTATTAATGTTTAAACTCTCTTTGGTAATCAGGACTTTTAAACATTTTTTATAATGATTTGGATAGAAATAGTCAAATTTATAATTACATTTGTGACAGAAAGGTGAACCTTCTAATGGTAGTATTTTTAAACATATCTCTATCCTGAAGCAAAAAGAACAACCTAGCCATCCTTTGCCTTATCATCTTCTATTCTATAAAATATGAAAATGGGATAAAAGTGAAGTATACACTGTGTTTTTACCCTATGCTTGAATTAAGAATTGCTTTCTTTCCTTCATATTAGAGTAAGTTAAAATTAGAACACTTTTTATTTAAATTGTCAGGTAAAATGTGTTGCTTTCAAAATATGCTTTCTTTTTAGTAAAATAAAGATCCACCTTTCTTTCTTATATTAAAATGCAAAGAAATGTATATTTTAGAGTAACATATGCATTTATTATTTGCAGGGGTCATACAGAATAGAGGTAGGCTACCAGAGTGCTTCTCCAGAGCTGATCAAGCACGTTAGCATTTGTAAAGTTCTTTTTTTTGTATCAGGAGAACCAAAAAGACATACTTCCAAAATTAAAATGTAAATCATATGTTCAAAACTAAAATGAATTAATGAGTTAAGTTTTACAATACCTGTTGGAAACACTTTCCATAAGACTTTTGTGATCTTTTATTTGATGGGCCATGAGCAACCAGAAATGAGTATGTTTTTAGATTCCTGGACTGCCATGCTTCAAATATATTGATGTATCTTACTTTACATCTCTTTCTCTAAGAGGATTATTCAATTACCACTTTTGAGCTTAAAAAAATAGACTTTAATGTTGTATTCCAGATAAATTCTTTTAAAATTCTGGTATCAACTTTTAAAATATTATCTTCTGAATTATCCACTGGACTTTTCTCCCTGGAGGCTCACTTTAGAGATGATCACACACAACTGCTGGTTTGCTTTAGATAAAGCACTTGTTCTCATGTTCTCACGTAAGTTTTATCACAAACAATGTCTAACTTCACTTTTATCATTTCGCTTCTTAATTCCTTTCTCTTTGTCACAAGTCCTGTGCTTTGTAGCTGTTTTCCTTATTTTTGTTTTTAATGTGGCTTACCTTTGCAGTTAAAATTCTTAGAAATTATTGTTACTTTGAATTTCAAATCAGAGGAATTAATTTTTTTAAAGTCTATAATGCAAACAAATTATTATGATATTGAATACACTAAAAATCTGAAGCATTTTTCAAGTTTAAATGATAATTATAATATAAACAAATACACTCATAAAATGTGAGTAAAATTAATATTAAGAGAGAATTTGAATAGCTTCAATATTAACTCTAATATTATTTCATATACAAACCTCTTACAATTTATTTCCAGGATCAGAAAAGGAACCGTATAAAATACCACAAAACAAATATAGGCTTTGCCTGATGTGTTATAAGTAAAATTTAGAAATGTTCGTAAAGATTATAAAGTTTCTTCTCAATTTGTTTAAGTTCAGAAACGTCATTAAAATGTTTATATTTGCTCACCTTTTTGGTAGGCACAGGCTAATTCAAGAAGAAATAATGTAATGTTTTTCTGGATGCTATGACCCCGCATAAACAGTCCTGAAGACAAATAATGTCATTCAGGATGCTAAGTGCTTATCTAGATACAGGACATGATAGGGACAGATCCCCCACCTGAACTGAAGCAAGTCAAAGAGGACTTGAGGCTAACCTGAGACTTGGAAGATGAAGAGTTCCCTGGCAGACAGGAGGAAAGAAAGACAAGACTAATGGGGAGTGTTGTAGGGAAAGAAACTGGCTTATCCAAAGTCATGGGGACACATAACAGCACAGACACATAAACTGTCAGTATTTTAGTTTGGTCTATGTCTAGGGACTTAAAGATCAAACCAACATCTTTAACTATACCAAGAATATAATATAGTCCAAACAATGGCCCATAAATGTTCTAGGTATGTGGGAGTTTTTATGGCAATCTTCATTAATCCCATGTTATGAAAAAGAATTATTTCTGATGTTCCTGACAAATCAGCAGAGTTGCAAGTGAAGGAAGGAAAGTGGAAGAAGATTGGAAATAAATGACCGTGATTTAATATGGAAGAATTACAGCAAGAGAACCCTGATATTTTGGTTCTAACTCCAGTTTAGTTTATAAACCTGCTTCGTATTCTAAATAAGTCATCACTGACCCTATATTTTCTAAATACAGGATAATGTTTGGCCTAAATATGTTGTTTGTGTTTTAACAAAACTCTGTTAGTCAAGAGACAAAAACACAGTGTCATTGTTGGAAATGCTGAAAGAAATCTTGAAATTCAACTTCCTTCATCCTATAGCTTCCTCCACTTCCACCTTCTACCTGCTTCCCCTTCTATCTTCCTTTTCCTATGTTTCTACATTTTCTACCTTCCTATGTTAGCTCCTGAGCATCTATGAATAAACCTAAAGCTTCATAAAATACTGTGGAAATTAGTGTCCAGATAACTTCTAATGTTCTTTCAGACCATATTTCTCCATTTCTGAATGGTGTTTAATTAATAATCAATTAATAGTAAAAGGGAAAAAGGGAAATCTGAGGGCCTGTGATAATAAATAATAAATATAGTTAGGTTAATTGGTGGAATCTAATGAAGAGGAAAGGTATACTATAATGAAAGAAGGCAATAAATAAAATCTGGAACTAAAATAGTAATTGTAAATACTATCTATGAATTCCTTAGTGTCAGATATTTTAAATATTTAGTCTTGTTTAAATTTCCAACCATCCTGGAGTAGCTATACTGTTTCCTGTTTATACAGAAAAGTACATGAGTTAAACAGGTTAAAAGAATAGTTTCTTATGGACTCCACTGACAACCTATGGAGAGACAATGCTTTTGTACTGGGCCCTTATAGGTGTTGAGCTTAATCTTCAGAGCCTCCTGTCCTGGGGTGGGGGGAGGGGGGAGGGATAGCATTAGGGGAAATACCTAATGTAAATGACCAGTTAATGGGTGCAGCACACCAACATGGCACATGTATACATATGTAACAAACCTGCATGTTGTGCACACGTACCCAAGAACTTAAAGTATAATAATAAAACAAAACAAAACAAATAACAACCACAACCACAACAAAAGGTTTAAAGTAAGCATATTCCCATTTTATAGCTAAAAACCTGAGATTCCAAAAGGTTAAATTAATTGCTCAACCTGAGGCCGTCTGGCTCCTCTTCCAGTGCCCATTCCTCTACATACTTTAGTGCTTCCTTAATCTCCACAGGAATCATTTCCCCTTTTCTACCAGCCTTCAAAAGCTTGTTGATTGCTCTCTAATTACAAATACTTGGAGAAAAGTGTGTAAATTGATATGCAAATGATCTTTTCCCCTTAGCAAATTAGCACTTTACTTCCATCTAATTAAGTAGCTTTGTGAAGGAAATGGATTTCTGAAAGAAGAATGAAAGTGTTTGGATTTGTTCTGGGGGTGTTTCTGGTTTAGCAAGCCTTGTAAATGAGGTATAGAAAAAGGAGTCAAGAGTAGGAGCAAACAATGAAAGCAGAGAAAAAACGAAGGGGGTTGGATGAAAAAATTTAAGTATAATGACTGACACCTTCAGGAGAAAGTAAACTGCCTTTCATCTTTCATTCTTTCTCCAATAATAACACTTTTTTTAAAGTAAAATAAAACTTTAAGAAAGTTCTGATTTCTCTCAGACATCAGTGTTAACGCTGACAATATACTTATCAAAAATGGATATATTCAAGCCTAAACTACTAATTTTTGTTGTGTTTAGAATTTACAGGACATTCTCTTAATTGGGAAGAAATTAATTCCTTGAGTATGTTACAAGAATTTTCCTTAGGAAAGAGTCACTTGTTGCAATAAGAATTAAGATATGGCTTTGCCATTATATATATTTAGTGGAATTAGGGGCAAGACGTGTATGTATTAGCTTCTTCCATGATAGGACTGAAGCAGTTGCCTGAATGTTATCTTTAATTATTGCCAGTGAATAGTAATTCAGTACTGAATATGTACTGAATTGAACATGTAACTACCTGAAGTAAAAGGTGTCAATTAAAATTTTTCATTGAAAATATGGCAACTGAGATTCACAATAATATATTAAATCTTTATCCTCTAACAATCTGTTTTTATGAATTTAACAAAATGTCTATATGTAAGCAGTTTAGCTGTATGTGCTTGGGGAAAGCCTTTAGTCTTTATTAAATTATACTACCCAGGTCCATAAATAGCTAGTTCCTATAAGTTACACAATGCCATATTAAGTTATATTAGCCATTCTTCTTAATAATGAAAACATATTTAATAATAAAATATTATTTACCCTTCTACCTATGTTTCTTTGCCAGGTATTATACTCTCGTCTATACCACCAAATTATTTTTTGGATTTACAATGTTTATTTTTATATTTTATTCATTAAAATATAATAAAAAATAACTGAAAACTGATGCTAATTGAATACCTTAGGAAGGATCAACTCTGCTGTTGGCAATTTCACTTATCTTATTCTAGTTGCCCTTTAAGAAAAATAAAGAGAAATCATATTGGCTATTTTCCAGGAGATTATAACACATTGGAGAAGGGAGAATCTTTGTAGCAAAAAATAACTAGAAAACCATTGGGTGCCAGATACAAATTATGATGTAAATTATAAGAACCATTTCATTATAAACACTTCTATGGAAAAAGTGACAAATATCACATATCACAGAAAAGGTCAGACATTCAGATCTTAATTTGTATACAAAAAATCTTTTTACTGTTACTGAATACTGATATCCCAAGAGTAATTGAAAAAGTATGCAAGTACTATAAATTGTCTCCAAGCTACAATATTCTTTTGAAGGAGAAAAGATTAAAAGATTATAAATTCCATATTCCCAACCACCATCATCCCTCCATCATCTAGACTATGTCCCTTCCAGTGTATTGTGAAAAATCCTCGAGAGATCATGCTGCCAATATGTCAAGGATTCTACTTTTTTGTAACAGGTGAGGACCTTTGATATCAAACAGTTCACCACCTTTATTCTTACAGGAAGACACTGAGGCCCAGAGAGGTCACTTGGGTTTGTCCTGTTGTGTTCTTAGAAGTGAAGATTTGATACCAAGTCTGACATGTGATCCTCAACCAAGCAAGGGTTTCAACCTTGACTTGGTATCTTCATGCTCTGAATAGTCATCACTTTATTGTGCAATTTATCTAATAACACAATTGAGTCTGCAAAGAAAATACAAATGGAGGAAAGTTTCTGCAATTATTAAGCAGAATATAAACCTAAGGATATATAAAGCATATATTTATCTCAATATTTCCATCTTCTCTTTCTCAAATCCAAGGTTTTCTTACTCTACTTTCAAAGAACAATATATATGATGTTTTAAATTTGAATATAAAGAAGCCATTTAAATGTATTTTCTGAAATGTGCAACAGGCTGCAAGGGTTTTTTTTTTTTTTTTTTTTTTTGATGAATACATAATTGTCCTAGGCATTTTTAATTTGTTGCATGGCAGATTTCCTGAATCAAATAGCAGCTGTTTGGGGAAAGTAGCAAGCACATTTTCTGCAGGCCCATTGGTTGCTGTTTTGCTTTCATATTCTCTCACCATTAACTATACAGCAGCTAGAGCAGAGGAGTTGTTAACAAAATATACTTTCACTGCTAGCCAAACTATATACATGACTTAGTGGTAATATTTGATTTTATGTCATTTACTTATGTCTCTGTATGTCTTACACCAAGGGACTAACACCCAATGGGAAAAAGAAAAAAAGGGAAAATTAACTAAGTAACTGTGAACCATCAAATAGGCTCAGATAAAATAATGAGCCTTCAACAAGCTGGAATATAATAACATTAGGACTTTGGAGTTCAGTGGGCAGTTAGATGCACTAATGGCACTGCTGTGCTGGGAAAACATATATTTTATTTGGAATTTTTGTGTGGAGGTGATTGCACATTATATGAATAGCTGTGCTAAATGCATGAAGGTTTTCTGCCAGCATAGGAGGCGATTAAGGCCCCCTCTGCCAGATAACAGCTCACTGGAGGGAAGTAATGGTGGCAAAGTAAAATCTGAAAACAGATGATTTCCCATTTAATAGTCCATTGACTTTCCTCCTACAGCCACTGTAGTGCTGCTCTTTATTTTCATTTCACAAAGAAGCACAAGGTATTCCGAGATTTTTTAGGTCATACATTTTCTTTCAAAAGGAAAGAGAGAGAAAAAAGATGAGAGAGAAAGAGAAAAGGAGAGAAAAAACACCAAGTATTGCATTAAAGAAAAATGCAATTAATTCAATCATTCATTTTAAGAAAAAAAGATACTTATTTTTGTGTTTCTTGAATGTTCATTGTAGTTCAGGATGATTTCATTTTTTTTTCTTTCTCCCCCGCACCCCCTCGTTTGTGTCACTCATCCTCTAGGGAGCTGTATCAAACTTACAAAAAAGGGTACTGCATTTTGAATGTATATCCAACATGATTATGAGACAGACCCAGCCCACACTGTCAGAAAAAAATAAACAATGTGTTTGTCCATTCAAACTGTGATTTGGATATAAAATAGCCAATATACTTTTACCATTTAAAACCTTTTCCCATTAATTATTTTTTCTCTTCTTTATCTTTTATGTGTTCTATATTCTCATACCATGTATGTTGAATATGCTTATCTCATTTCACCATTTGTTTAAGCATAGCAGTTAATTTGTTTCTTCTTAAATATTCATCAAACAGAATTTTGATTAATTTAGATTTAAATTAAAATGTGTAAGTGTAGTATTGTCTATTAATAATTCCTGGTATTTCTGCCATAGGTCTTGAAAGTACCTTGGTCCATTCTGGACTATTTGTCTTTATTTACTAACATCATTTTCTGTCATACCACATCTATTTTTATGTACTTTTGAAAATAAGACAAATAATGATTCAGTCATCCAAGATTTGCTTAGGTATGGAAATATCAATTTTCAAATAGTCTTACAGTAAAACAAATTTAAAAGATCCTAGAAGGAAAAAAAAAGTTTTAGTTAAACTCACTTATTTGCAAACTACTAAAAAAAAAAATAAAATGCAAAACTGTACTTCACCTTTATTTTATTGCTGGATGAAATTTTTTGTTTTCAGAATTGTTTTCAGACAATACTGTAAATTTTTATGGCCAGAATCTTAGCATTTGCATTTTTTATGTCAGATATGCATTATTTTGATGTCTAGGTTCCTTCATCTTAAAAATACAGTTCATGCCAAGTTTTGGGAGATTGATCATTAAGCAAGCTGGCGATTAAGCATAGCAACACTGAATGTATGGATGTAACCATTCAGATAGGTGGTTCTATCTAATATGTCCATTTGTTTTTTAGAATGATAAATTTTTAATTATTTTTACAATTCCTTTAATCAGGCAGCTTCTTCTAGAGGTACTCAGGACAGTTTAGTTTATTGATTGTTGCTTCACTTTTTGCTGTCAGAACTTGTGGATGTCTCTTTTCTATTCTAAAAGGCAGTTTTTACAGCAACAAATAGCATGCAAGTAAACTATAAAAATGTATTCAGCAAGGTAGGGTGACTCAGCCTGCAATCCCAACATTTTGGGAGGCCGAGATGGGCAGATCACTTGAATCCAGGAGTTCGAAACCAGACTGGGCAACATAGAGAGTCTCTGTTCTCTACAAAAATAAAAATAAAAATTAGCTGGGAGTGGTGGTATGTTCCTGTAGTCCCAGCTACTTGGGAGGCTGAGATGGGAGGATCACCTGAGCCCAGGGAGGCAGAGGCTACAATGAGCCATGATTGTACCCCTGCACTCCAGGGATACATAATACCCTGCAGTGCACTCCAAGTGCACCCTGCAGCCTGGGCAACAGAGTAAGATCTTGTCTGAAAAATACATAAATAAATAATAAATATGTTTTTATTTTTACTGCATATTCTCTTCTTTAATAAGTTGTTCTACATTTCATTTTTCTTTATTACGTCTTTTAAAACTATACCACTTTCTCTGGTCTTTCTATTGTTTGCACTTCATGCCTTTGACTTTTCTTAACCCTATGGAATTCTGACATACTTACATGGAACACATGTATTATTTAAATCACTACATGTATATATCATTTATTTTACTTGCCTTTAAGAAATTACTTCTCACAAAAAAAAAGAAATTACTTCTGAATTTCAATATGTTTCATGCTTTTCAAGGAACTCAGTATTTTCACTTAGGCCTTTTTTTCCGATTTATTTTTGTAAGAAAGTTAAATCTATGTCAACTCTAAAAATACTTTAATCCATTTGTGCTTTAATAACCTCATTAAAGGGGGTAGGAGTAATGAAGTGATGTTTCTACTTCATTAAATATACTAGTAGTGAGAACTACATATGGTGGTTTTATAATTGTTATTATTCACAACTACATCCTGAACATTTCTGAAAGATTTATAGTGATTAGCAATATTCTTCTTTTCAAGAGAGAAAAATTATGGTATGAAGAGATTAGTAATTATCTAAAGATTTTATTGGTTACTTATACCAGGAGTAGGCTAGAACTGATATCTACTAAATCTTTCTATTAGGTAGTCCATTAAAAACAAACAAACAACAACAACAAAATTTCTGTAATTTGACCTTATAGTGCTATATTGAATTGTACTAATTATGATGGCTTTATCTTCCTTTGACTTTCAGATCCAAGTAATACCTGTGCATTTGAATCTACATGATCTAATTGTGTTTATACTTATGTCTTTCACAATTTTTACTACTATTGAGGTTGTTTGTATAAATACGGTAAATAGATCTGATAACAACTCATAGCTTAGGAATTTATATATGGTGTTAATGAGCACAAGACTAGTGATTCAAACTACATTTTAGTTCCATTTTATAAGGCTTCACCTTCTTCTCAACCAGACAGTGTATCTGGACTGTATACAAAGAGGGATGGATGCCAACTGTGAAACCCAGTTTTGAAATGTGTTTTTGTTAGGCAAGATGAGGACCAAAGGAATAAAATATTATGAGATGGTGGGGAGGAGATAAATGTCTAATTCCTAGTCTAAGGAAATATGTAAGATGGTGGAACCAGAGTCAGAATCCAAGGAAGTCTGGGGCCAAAGCTGGCAGAAGAAACGAATAAGTTGCAAAAGCAAAGGATTTAAGATGTGATCAGCATGGAATAATCTGGGAGAGGATGCTGTCATTTTTACTGCCAGTCCTTTTAAGGGTCCACTCCTTCTTATCAGGGATACATCTGCCCATTTTAAAAGCATCATATTTAGAAATTGCATTCTGATACCAGACATCTTATAGAAAGTTGTGCTTAGTCATGCCTGGAGTAGGTGAGACAGAAAGAATGAGTAGTTAGAGTCCATGCTCACTTTTAGAAAAAAGAATTCAAAGCATATGCACTACTTTGAGTGAGTCAGTATTGTCATCTTCAAATGCAAAGGATAACAAGTAATTTCTCCAAGGCCAGGGTTGATAAAAAGTGACTCATGTCAAAGATTTATCTTTTTTTTCTCCAGCCATAGTGTTTCACAAAAAATAAATCTATATAAACTGCAAAAGTAAAATGTTCATATATGGACAACTAAAAGACAGTGTTTATCCATTCCATTATAGACATTGTACAACTATGAGTCATAGTGGCAAAATGACAAGTGTCCCACTGTAGCATCTAAGATTTAAAAATAAAAGAAAATTAGAAATCTCAAAAATAATAGTAGATTGCAAAATACCTTGCAACATTTTTTGAGTCAGCCAATTACTAGAAACTGGAACATATGTTTATCTGAGAAATATCTTTCAGCTGCCTTCCTCCATGGCTGTAAGATACATTTTGCACTGCACTGCAATATCTATAATTATAGGACTATAATTTTAGGATTGGAAGGAACCTTATTGATCAGTTAGTTAATCCCTTCTTTTCACAGCTGAAGAATCTAACAACTAAACTGGTTAATGAATAAATAGTAAGCGAAGTCTAATAAAACATGTTTGAAGGCTAATAGCATCCATATAATAAAGACTAAATAGATACACATTCAAAATATGACTTCACTGTTGGGCAACATAAGACAGCTAGTGGAGAATTTAGATTTCTCTCTTTCTAACTGATTGTCATGTCTTATGGAGGAAATTCTCAAAGATAATGTTAACATATGTTGGGATAAACCCTTTCTGCTTTACCTCTTCTTGTTATCTTTTTCTTATTTTAGATTGTGTAGTGTTACAGATATATTTGTATAACCACTGGTATATTTTATGTACTCTATGAAATTTCTCTTCTCTCAAGAAAGTTGTAGACTAGCCATATTTATCTTAGGTTGAAGATCATATGTTCTGTTTTGCCCTGGACATTTCTGGTTGTCATAGGGTAGTAGTTAATAATACCCTCTTTCACTTCTCAAAATACCTCAGTTTGAATGATAAGTTATATGTCCACCCTTGCCTTAGGTATAGTCTTTATAAAAAAAAATTTTAACTTTTATTTTAGATTCAGAGGGTACATGGACAGGTTTGTTATATGGGAATATTGTGTGATGCTAAGGTTTGGAGTTTAAATTATCCCATCACCCAGATAGTAAACATAGTATCCAATAGGTAGTTTTTCAGCCCTTGTGTCCCTCCCTCTCTTCCCCTTCTGGTAGTCTCCTGTATTGATCGTGCCCATTTTTATGTCCACGTGTACCCAATGCTTAACTCCCACTTATAAGTGAGAACATGTGGTATTTGGTTTTCTGTTTTTGAGTTAATTTGCTTAGGATAATGACCTCTAGCTGCATCCTGTTGCTCCAAAGGACATGATTTTGTCCTTTTTCATGGCTATCTAGGATTCCATGGTGTATATGTAACACATTTTGTTTACTCCATCCACTATTGATAGACACCTATGTATAGTCTTTATTCACTATTTAAAATAGATTTATGGGATTCATCAACTGTGCAAAAGAGCATTTGGGTAGGTGAGGAGGCATTAATGAAAGATGGTCCAGACACAATTCCAATATTTAGAAATTGGTATCTGGTTGGGGAGAGAATAAATACTTTAAATGATTAAGACAATACCTAATTCAGTGACAGAATAAGTGATATGCCTCAAAAATCTAAGAGTTCTGAGAAGTAGGAGGTTTGAGGGCTGAAATGATGAGCATTTTCCATCTTCTCTCCACTCTGTTTAACATTTCCTTACCCCATGGGTATCTCACTGAAGGACTCCTGTGACCTGAACCTGCCTTTTCTGTCTCTTTTTCACTTTATTGCTCTCTGTAAGTTAGTGTGTCTGCTACGTTCCCATTGCCTCCAACATTAAACTCTCATAAAAGTTTTCTTTTCTTTTACTTTGTGAATTCAATAAATCTACTAGTTACTTTGCCACAGTGATCCGGGCTTATGGCTTTACATGGGTAATAATCATTCATATATTAAGTGGCTGCCCTTATACTCAGCAAATCTGTTCCTTCAAAGTGAACTTTTGCAGCTATTGATTTCTTTCCTTAGTTCTTGTACCTTTTACCAAAAAGTTGGATGTCCCAAGAGCAACACCATTGGGAAAACATTTTAGTAATTGCGATATATTTTGAAGGCTATGTGATCTTAGTTCTGTGGGATTCCAAAAATGTTAATTGTAGAGTCCTCTCTATTGTAATTTCTGAAGTATCTTCTCTAAACTACCTCCACTGAATCTGAATTCGCATTGTCTTATAGTAGAAGAAGATATTATTCAAATGTTTAGGAAATTTATCAGGAAACGATAATTTAACCATCTGTATTTGCCTTGTATATCTGTGGGACAAATAAAAGACATTTTTCTTTTCTGTTCTTGAGTAAATCATCTCAGAAAAGATGTAATATTTTTATGTTACAGGTAGCATAACCCTAAGAATGGCTCACTGATTAGTTTTGACTTAAATACATGTTTACCTTAGCTATGCTAAGATTAAGTGTACAATTTTAATCTTCAATATCTGTAGGCTTCCAGGTCTCTGGACATAATTCAAGAGAGTATCATTTTGTACTGGTCACTGACAGTCCAAAGACTGTCGTTAACTCTGATGTTTTTCAAATGACATATTGTGTTCACCTGAATGTTTGACCCAACAAGGAAAATGAATATTTATTCCATACATCCTTAAAGAAGGGAATTTTTCTTTTGCTTTTCATAATGTAAATTACATGATGATTGCATAAAGTTTTCATTGAGATTAGTTTACAACAATTTTTTTCTATAAATTTAATTAATAAAAATATCTAAATCTTAAAGTCAAACAATTAATTTTAAATACAGCCATTGACTTTTCAGGACTTTTAAAACCTCATAAAGATTAAAAACTGCACTTATATATATAACAGTGCTAAGATAGGTCTTAGGTAATTGTAATTTTCTCTTCATAGGAGATTTGAAGAATAATCTTCCTATGTTGGATAACCCTTTATGCAAACAGTGTCCAGAGAAAAGATATAATCCTCATTAAAAGTGGTTGTGCTTGCTTAGCCTCTATGTTTAATAGAAAATCAAGACTTGCTAGTGCAAAGATAGTGTCTGTTGATTCAGAGGATTATAGCAGTGATTTTCCAGAAGCTAATGAAAGGTACTAAAATGAATTGATAATCTAACTGGTGCATTTTAAAACGCTTAAAGAGAACTTAATATATAATGTCTTCATGAATTGCTTCTAGTTCTGTTTTAATAATAAACTCGTAACTCAGATATGCATACAAACAGGAATCAATTGGGACAGCAATGAGCATAAACATTTATAATCACTTGCTTTTATAGGAACTAAACCTATGACAGTTATATTGATGATTAGAGTACTTACACATGAAGACAAGTAGAAGGTAGAACATACATCCAAAGTAACATACTGTCAAAAATATCCAAGCAATGATTGCATATTTGAACAATGTACATTAAAAGATTATAAAATTATGTGAGCAGTATGTATTTTTAGCATTTTATATGCACAACTATCTTCTGTTTGGTCAAATTACGTGTCTTTTATACACGCTAAAAACTGAAAACAACATGGACAATGCAAAAGGATAAGTTTATGTTTCTAAATAAAAACCTGTACTTGTTAATCATTTTGTTTTTTATAACATCTCCACAACATAGGAATCAAGTCATGAAAGCAGACAAAGTGATACTATATTCTGAAGTTATTATGCTGTTGGCCTGACTGACTTCTGTAGACATAAACTCTCTACCTGTTTGAAAGTATTACAGATATTAATTTTTAACAATATTTGCCCTAACTTGCATTTTTCTCTTTGTTTTTAGTATCTGACATTTTATATGTCTCAGATTAAATATTATTTTGTGGTGGTAAAATGTAAACATTATTTTTATGAATTCATTCTCATATATATACAATCACTTAAATATTTATTGAATACCAGGAAATAAGCTATATTTAACAAGTGAACACATTAATTTCCCAGGATATGTTTATTGAACCTTATGAGACTATTAATTCTGATTTATGTGCTCCTTATGTTTGATACACAGAAATAGGCAACCCTTTGGAGAACAAAAAATTAGAAGAAAATAGATGCTATAATTCATATTTCAAGTAGTACTGTCCCCAGTAATACAGAGCTAGTGAAAATAGCGCAGGATGCTTGATACTGGAATGTACTTTAAACAATAAATTATTGGAGGGCATAGAAACCTCATCAAGACAGCAAGTCTGCAAAGACTCCATGTGGGCAACCTGGCCTTGCTCTCCTGTGCTGCTGGTCAACTTCCTACAGCTCAGCTGGCATTGCTCACCAGACAAGTACATGATAGGCATATCACTTGTTGTACATTATCTTTCAACTTTTTATCTTTTAATAATTTTCTGGCTCATTGTTACATTTCCTGTGAGAAAAATGGAGTTATTTGAAAGTTTAGTTTCAGTGGTTTTTCTTGTGGCTATAATTAGGGTGCAGTCCACTTCCCATTGATCTGTGCACAGAATACAAAATACATAAGAGAAGAGGTGATAATGTGAAGTGAGAAGTTAAGGGGAAAATGGCCATGCGGCTTCTATTATAGAAATGAGGGCTTAAACACATACAGTGACATAGCCTATATATAATTGAGAGTTATCTATGCGCATGAGAAGCAATGTGTATGTATGCATATATATTAGCGGTGGGAACTGTACACAGGCTAATGTTTAGCACAAAAATGATAAAATAATTATATTTATTAATTAAGTGCATCAAAGCCTAATTAAGGAATGACTCATGTGCAGATGATTATGAATAAATTGCCAAATAGAACCTGTCCAAATGCAGAAAAAATTGATTTTAAAATAATTCATATAATTATTTTATTGAGATAATCAAAAATATCTAATTTGAAAGCAAAATGAAGATATTTGAAATAATTTGGTTAACTTATCACATATAATTATTTTATTGAGGTAATAGCAAGTATTTAATTTGGAAGCAAAATGAAGACATTTGAAACTAATTTGGTTAACTAATCACAGCTATGGTATAATTTGAGTCAGAAAACTGACATCAACTAAGTAACAATAGTATATCAAACCATTGAGTATATACTATGTGCTAAATAAAACATGTATGTTATGTCATTAAATTCTATCAGTAACACTGCATGGTAGATACTTGCATTTCCGTTTGATACATGAGAAAACACAACTTACCCACATCACAGTAGAGTGCCACAGCCAAAATTTGCAGCTGTATCTCTGACATCGTGACATTTATTTTAAAAAGAGAAAATGAAATTAGTTAATTATTTAACTTAATAGAGTGGTTGAAAGCATGGGCTCTAAAGAAAACCAGATGGTTTTAAATTCTGACAGGCACTCATATACTAGCTGTGTAGTCTTGGTTACTTACCTTATTGGAGCCTGGATTATCTCATTTATAACATGGAGATAACAATACACAGAGTAAGCACTCAGTGTTGTTATTGTTAAGATATACATGTTGCCTTAATTGACTGAAATATCTATGACAAGTGTAATTCTGTTGATATTTATCTGGATATTTTAAGGTATGTTTTATTTGTCTTCCAATCAGGAACATGGTAACCATAACCTGCCCAACCCCAAACTAATAACTGAGGCTATAAAAAGTAAGAGTCACTTACCATTTCATTCTATGCAGTTTCCTGCCTTGAAATAGGTGTCTTATGGCTTTGGTTGGCAATACTGTTAATGGAATATAGTTGTATTAAAAGCAATTTTTTTGACAATTCTTTATTAGCAGTCAGCAACTAAATATATTAAGAAGCCTTGTTTTGCACACTCTTCCAACCACAGAACACTAAAGATGTATATGTTATAATTACAATTATCCTTTCTCTTCATTGTCCTGCTGAGGAATGCACTGTAATTCTGGCAGCTAGAGTATAGAGTTGGCTTGCTTTCCTTGGATTGCAGATGTCTAATTGCAGGCAACCATTTCATTTAAAATGGCTCATTAAAGTAAAAACCATTTAGCATCAGTAACATGGATCAGCATCCATGATTATGCATTTAATTAAAGAGAGGTATGTTTTCTCCTCTTTTCTAATTTTTCTATCTATAGATCTACCTATGTATCAATCTATGCATCTACCCACACACATACACATAGATGCACACATGCAGATTTATACAAAGCTTGCCTTAGACATTAATTTTATCATTTTGCCATCATTGCAACTCCTTGGCTAATTGTTCCATGGAGTATGTATAGAACGTACTAATTATGAAATTATAGAATATATTGTTACTCAATATTAGTAAATTGCATATTGCACATATAGGAATTTTCTGTTTTGTAGGCTTTTCTAGATATGTTATATTTTACCTTAATAAATGTCCTTATTTACTAACTGAAATATTACTTGTTTATTATCATTCCAAAGAAGCGTCATATCCTGAACGCTTTAGTTTACTGATCACTGAAATAAGACCGTGGTGTGGGAAGAGAGAGAGAGAGAGAGAGAGAATTCCAATTTTTCTCATTCTCATGCATAAAAGATCAATCATAGAAGCATAGTTTTGATGTGATGGTATGTCCTGTTATTTGTATTGTGAAAATAGATTTGTCTAACAATATTTGTTCAGAAATAGAACATTTGGACTTTTTAAGCATTACTTTTAACAATATTTTTAAAAATAGTCAAAAACCACAGGCATTATCTGTATCATAATTCTACTAAACAGCAGTGATGAGTGGCAGTTAGTTGTTTATTGAGTCACTGTTTACATAATTATTTGTAAGTTATTTGTAAATGGCCTTAGGTTTTTTAGATCTATAAATTTCAGTGAATAAAATATCATTTAAAGGCTTTCATAATATTAAATAAGGATGAACCAGGCTGTCTTTTATTAGCTTATTTTTCATTTCATTAGAGAAAAACACAATTTACTTTGGCAGAATCTAGATATGTTGATGTACTTTATCACGTCCAAATCCGAGGCAGTAAATAATTTTCTGTAGAGAGCCCCTAGTCCTTAAAGAGTAGACTAAATCAACAAAGGATCCAGAAGTAAAAGTCAGAAGCTAAAGTATATTTGTGCATTTCTGTGTCAGTAAGAAAGAAGTTAAGACTGAGATATAAATTAAGAATACATTATATAAAACCTGCTCCAGTCCTGTCCTGTAAGACAGCCAGGGGATAGCCTCAAGAGTTCAAGGTTAATGGGTCTCTATGGGAAGTATTTACTTTCTCACTGGATTTTTAAATTACATTCCCTTTTTTCCCCACCAGTACTACTGAAGTAAAAAGAGAAACAAATGAACAAAAACAGTGCTGGCAGGTATGCTATTTATTGCCCAATGGAAAAGTTATAAAATCATTGTTATTACTGCTGTATAATAATTGATACATACTGCTTGATATGTGCCATTGTTTTATGCTGGTCACCTTTCACCCTTTTTTGTTTTTTTTGTCACATTCTTGATATAGATCATAAGCAAGAAAAGAGACAAGTGAAAGTGGAAGGGGAGGAAATAGAGAAAAGATAAAGAGAAAATAGAGAAAAGAAAGAGAGAGGAACTTCAAGAAGGGAGAAACATACTTCACAGCTGGGCAAGATTCAGATTTTTTTTAAAAATGAGAGGATCAACCATGATTTGAGAGAATAAGAATACAAAGTTAGTGTTTAAAAAGAGTGAAGAGAGAGGGGAAAGAGTTGTTTTGAGTTTGAAGTGTTAGTAAACTATGCTTCTCACACACTGCAATTTACTTGAATGTTAGTCGTCAAAGCGATATCAAATCTTATCACTGCTTTGAAATGCAAAATAGATGATTGATTACTATTCATAGTTCTTCAACTTTCTTTCTAAGCAAATTTTCAAGTACTTCTATGCAGTTTCAGTCCAAGCAGCTAAGTCTTAGAAATTATCTGAGCAGTGAAGAAAGTATTACTCATCTTTAGGAAGGAATACATTTAAACTAAAAGTGAAATTGTGTCTCTTTGATCAATGGACAATTCCACCCTAACCCAGTTGCTAAAGAAACTGTTTTGATGCCTTTATTTTTCATGCCTGCCCTCAGTTACTCTATTGTTTTTATGCTGAGTGCTACAAAGGGAACGACCATCAAAATCTCTTTGTACTAAGAACTTTAGGAAGGAGTGAAAATAATGTATAAACAAAGCTTCTGCCCTAGTTCATTATAATTGGGAAAATAAGGTAAATGCGATTATACAATTTCAAAGACTATATAATGAAATAGAGTGTAAGTTTTAGAATAAAAACCTGGAGAATCAAATGACAAAAACATTTGCACATAGGGTTTCTTTTAGGGAGTTTGGAGGCAAATAAGCTATACCATACCTATTATATAAGGCACAGAATAGATAATAGTGTTTAAATAAAAAGCTATAAATTGTTACTCTTATACAGATATAAAAATGAACACATTTTAAATGTTTTATTTAACTCACATGGGAACCAGGAAAATGTTGTAATCTATTCAAAAAAGAATCTAAGGAACAGACACATGTATAGACTAGGAATATGCAAATGGCATCAAAATATTTTCCACAAAAAAGAGTATGAAAGTCACTTAAAACCTCTAACAGACAAGACAGAATTCATAGGTATGTCAGTTACCTACAATTTACAGAATCTTAAACTATATCCCATAGAACCATAATCTTGGCCTGCCAAGACCAAGAGTGCTATAAATAATACATAGTTTTCCTAGGAATTACAAATCTTTTCTCAAAAATAGTAAGGGCAAAAACCTAGAGAACCATAATAATACTCATTTCATCATTTTCAAATGAGTAGTGAACAGCGTATCTTGAACATTACAAAAGATAGAAATCCTAAACACAAAAATTATTATATAATACATTTGTCAGTTCTTTGTGTTTATATGCACACACACACACCTTTTTTTTCCTAGTGTGATAATTGCTTTATATTTTGGTTATTCCTTTTACATCAAACTTAATATTTCACATAATCTAATCAATTGATCTAGTCCTTTGGGATGATGTCTTGTCTTTGTTCTACAGATGAGACAATCAACTTCCTATTTGGATTTTAAAGAAATACGTAAGGGTTTGATTAATGATAGAGTTCCTGGGTAGAGGAAATGATATTTTTAAAAAATTAATTAGATTATATTTTTAGGAAACTTTATTGAGATTTTTACATTAAGTGATAACAATCATTTTTTTTTTTAGTTTTCAAAAGAGAAAAGACTTGGTTGTTTTCTACTATTTTAAGGGTTAGTTTTTTCATCAAAGCAATATATATCTTTATTTCATGGTTCATTTTTATAAAACTCGAATACAAATAATGCGCTGTGGAATTTTTCCCAAGGCAAAAGATCAAATATAGAGAACTGGCCAAATATTTATACTTTGCCTCTGTGTTTTCATTAATGGAATTTTTATTAGAACTTAATATTTGTTTATTTTTGCATTTTGGAAAGAAGCGTGTCTAAATCCAAACCTTTCTCTTACATTACCCTTTTAAAAAGCTAAGTAAATCTGAGCATTCACTTTCCTGCTCAAAACCTTGCAATCATCTCCTTTACTGAAGTCTACCAGCCTCTGCTTGATCTGTCCTATGCAGACTCATCCTCTCTATCTCCTCACCCCACTCCTTGCTTTCTTCTTGGCTTGCAAACAGCTGCCTCTTGCTGGGTTCTCCCATACTGGAGAGAGAGAGAGAGCAAGGTCTCTAGAATCGCCTCTTATGAGGATAATAATCCTATCATGAGAGTCCCACTCTCAGGATCATATATAATAAATCAAATGACTTTCCAAAGTCCCTAACTCTACATACTATCACATTGGGAAATTAAGGCTTCAACATATGAATTTTGAGAAGACTCAAGTCAGTCAATAGCATTCTGCCCCTGACACCCCAAAATTCATGTCCTCACATACAAAATACATTCATTTCACCCAAATACCCAAAGTATTAACTTGTTCCAGCAGCAACTCTAAAGTTCAGAGTCTCATCTAAATACTGTCTAAATCAGATATGGGTGAGACTCAAAGTATTACTCTTTCCTGAGAAAAATTTCCTTTTTATATGAACCTGTGAAGTCAGACAAATTATATGCTTTCAGAATACAATGGTGGAACAGGTATAGGATAAACATCCCCATTCCAAATAGAAAAATAGAAAAGAATAAAGGGGTGGGAGTCCCAAACAAGCCCAAATCCTAACAAGGCAAATTTAGGCCTCCTTCATTCTGTCTTTTTTACTCTGTTCCTTTTAGTTCAAAACTAGCAGTGTTGCTGGAATAATCCTGTCTTTATTCCTGGACTCTGCTGGAATGGCTGATTAACTTCATCACAGTCATTCATGATTTCTTTATTAAAGTTTTAGCCACATCTTTAATGTTCTCTTCAGAACAAGCTTTCTCTCTCTCTCTGGTAATATGAATAGGCTGAGAATTTTCCAAATCTTCAAGGTCTGGTTCTTTTTTGCTTGACAAATTCCTGATTTAATTCCTCTTTCTTTTTTTGTTTTTTGTTTTTTTGTATTTTACTATAAGCAGTCAGGAGGAATCAAATTAGCTGCTTCTTCAATACTTTGCTTAGAAATCTCCTCAGCTAATTATCTAGTTTCATTGTTCGTAGTCCTTCCTTCCACAAGACACTAAAACATGGTTCAGCCAAATCCCTTGCTAATTTGTAACAAGAATCACATTTCCTCCAGTTTCTGATATGTCCTCATTTCCATCTGACACATCACCAGAATTGCCCTTAACACTCATATTTTTATGTTTCTTTAAAATTTGTTTTAACTTCCTATTATCACCACTTAATTAATGCCCATATTTTTAGTATGCACTTCAAACTCCTACAGCCTCCACCCACTACTGAGTTCCAAAGCTGCTTCCACATATGCAGGTATTTGTTACAGCAGCACCACACTCTTGTTACCAAAATCTGTATTAGTCAAAGTTCCCCAGAGAAACAGTACCAACAGATAATATAGTACAAGAAACTGACTCAAGCAATTATGGAGACTAAGAAGTTCCAAGATCTGAAGTTGGTATGCTGGAGACCCAGAAGAGTTAGTGTTATAGTTCCAGTCTAAAAGCCAGCAGACTCAAAACCTAAAAAGAGACAATATTGTAGCTTGAGTCAGAAAGCAGGAAAACATTAATGTCTAACCTCAGGGCAGTCAGGCAGGAGAAGTTCTCTGTTCAGCACATGAGGGTCAGCCCTTTTTCTCTATCCAGGCCTTCAAATGATTGGATAAGGCCCACCTATAATACATTAGGGAGGACAATTACTCAGTCCACTAATTCAAGTGTTAATCTCATATAAAGACATACCCACAGACACACCAAGAATCATGTTTGTCAAAGTATTTGGGTACCCATGACCCTGTCAAGTTGACACATATAATTAACCATCACAGGGAGCCTAGAGGTAAAGACCTTGGGTGGGGGGAATTATAGAAAGAGGCTGGAGCAGATCCTACAGGGCCCTGAAGGACACATTAAAGAATTGGGAACTTGTCCTAAGGAAAATGACAACCCATTGGTGATTTTTAAGGAGGTAAATAAGGTAATCTGATTACTATTATTATTTTTTAAAAGGACATGAGGAAGTTTGGGTTGTTGAGAGGAAAGGCAGAGAGAAAGGTGGTACTGTAGTTAGAAATTGTGGTTTTATCTCAACTTGTCTTCGTGGAGAAGAAAGTGGACTTCCAGCTTGATCCAGCTTGTCTTCATGGAGAATGGGAGAGTTTTGAAATATAGTGAGAGATTGATTTGATATGAGGAGAGAATAAAAGGGAGGGATCAATAATGGTGGCCAGTGGCTAGATTTAGCAAATATATTTGTAGTGTGTGATTTACCACAAATGAAGAAAGAAGGAAGTTTTATAGGAAGAGGATGACTTTAGTTTTAGGTTTATGAAGTTTAAGTAGTGCAGGTGTGAGGTCCAGAGGTGTAGTCTGGGATAGACTTACATGTTGTAACAGGCCAAGATTTCCTAGGTAGAGAATGTAAAAAATGTAGCGATAAAGGATCTGATGAAAAGGCACCCAGTATTTGATGGATAGAGGAAGGGAAGCCCTGGAGGTACCATCAACTTTTTTTTGGCTCTATTGTATTCAATATGTTGACATTTATACAATATCTCAGAAATAACAGGGTTTAGAAAACATACTGTATTAGTCCGCTTTCAGGCTGCTGATAAAGACGTATCCAAAAGTGGGCAATTTACAAAAGAAAGAAGTGTAATGGACTTACAGCTCTGCATGGCTGGAGAGGCCTCACAATCATGGCAGAAGGCAAGGAGGAGCAAGTCACATCTTAGGTGGATGGCAGCAGGCAGAGAGAGAGAGCTTGTGTAGGGAAACTTCCATTTTTAAAAGCATCAGACCTCGTGAGACTTATTCACTATCATGAAAACAATATGTGAAAGACCCATCCCTATTATTCAGTTATCTCCCACCAGATTCCTCCTATAACACATGGGAATTATGAGAGCTATAAGATGAGATTTGAGTGAGGACACAGAGCCAAACCATATCATTCCTCCCCAGGCCCCTCCTAAATCTCATGCCCTCACATTTCAAAACCAATCATGCCTTCCCAACAGTCCCTCAAAGTCTTAACTCATTTCAGCACTAACTCAAAAGTTCACAATCGAAAGTCTCATCTGAGATAAGGCAAGTTCTTTAGGCCTATGAGCCTGTAACATCAAAAGCAAGTTTGTTACTTCATAGATAAAATGGTGGTACAGGCAATGGGTAAATACAGTCATTCCAAAAGGGAGAAATCGGCCCAAAACAAAGGGGCTACAGGTCCCATGCAAGTCCAAAATCTGGTGGGGCAGTCAAAGCTCCAAAATGATCTTTTTTTACTCCATGTCTCACATCCAGGTCATGTTGATGTAAGATGTGGGTTCCCATGGTCTTAGGTAGCTCTGCCCCTGTGGCTTTGCAGAGTACGGCCTCCCTCATGACTGCTTTCATGGGCTGGTGTTGAATGTCTGCAGCTTTTCTAGGTGCACAGTACAAACTGTCAGTGGATCTATCATTCTGGGGTCTGGAGGATGGTGGCCCTTTTCTCACAGCTCCACTAGGCAGTGCCCCAGTAGGGGCTCTGTGTGGATGTTCCGACCCAACATCTCCCTTTCACACTGCCCTAGCAGAGTTTCTCCACGAGGGCCCCATCCCTGCAGCAAACTTCTGCTTGGGCATCCAGGTGTTTCCATACACCTTCTGAAATCTAGGCAGAGGTTCCCAAACCGCATTTCCTGACTTCTGTGCACTCACAGGCTTAACACCACATGGAAGCTGCCAAGGCTTGGGGCTTGCACCCTCTGAAGCCACAGCCTGAGCTCTACATTGGCCCCTTTCAGCCATGGCTAGAGCAGCTGGGATGCAGGGCACAATGTCCCTAGACTACGCACAGCATGGGGACCCTGGGCCCGGCCCACAAAACCAGTTTTTCTTCCTAGGCCTCTGGGCCTGTGATGGGAGGGAATGCTGCAAAGACCTCTGACATGCCCTGGAAACATTTTCCCCATTGTCTTGGGGATTAATATTCAGCTCCTTGTTACTTATTCAAATTTCTGTAGTCAGCTTGAATTTATGCTCAGAATATGGAATTTTCTTTTCTATTGCATTGTCAGACTGGCTGCAAATTTTTCAGACTTTTATGCTCTGCTTCCCTTATAAAACTGAATGTGTTTAACAGCACCCCAGTCACCTCTTGAATGCTTTGCTGCTTAGAAATGTCTTCCACCAGATACCCTAAATCATCTCTCTCAAGTTCAAAGTTCCACATATCTTTAGGTCAGGGGCAAAATGCCACCAGTCTCTTTGCTAAAAGAATCACCTTTTCTCCAGTTCCCAACAAGTTCCTTATCTCCACCTGAGACCACCTCAGCCTTGATTTCATTGTCCATATCATTATCAGGATTTTGGTTAAAGCCATTCAACAAGTCTCTAGGGAGTTCCAAACTTTCCCACATTTTCCTGTCTTCTTCTGAGCCCTCCAATCTGTTCCACCCTCTGTCTGTTACCAAGTTCCAAAGTTGCTTCCACATTTTCAGTATTTTTTCAGCAGTGCCCCACTCTACTACTTCCAATTTACAGTATTAGTTTGTTTTCATGCTGCTGATAAAGACATACCTAAGGCTGGTCAATTTACAAAAGAAAGAAGTGTAATGGACTTATAGTTCCACATGGCTGGGGAGCCTCACAATCATGGCAGAAGGCAAGGAGGAGCAAATCATATCTTATGTGGATGGTGGCAGGCAAAAAGAGAGAGCTTGTGTAAGGAAACTTAATTTTTGAAGCCATCAGATCTTATGAGACCTATTCACTATCACAAGAACAGCAGGAGAGAGACTCGCCCCAATGATTTGATGATCTCTCACCAGGTCCCTCCACAACATGTGGCAATTATGGGAGCTACAAGATGAGATTTGGGTGGGGACACAGATCCAAACAATATCACATGGTATCATGGTAAAAAATGTAATGAAACCATGACTACATTTGATCTTTAGGTTTGCACTGTGTTTTAATGAGTGTTTCAAATTTTATTGCTTTTATGTTGACTTTTACATCTGTCTACAAAGTGAGTTTTTATAGGCTTTTGGTTTTTTTGGCTGTAGATGTGAAAGAGAATGGTGCATTGTGAAAGAAAAGGTTGAACAAAAATCAATTAATGTCAGAATTGATTAAAATCAGGAAACATTTTCAATGTCAACAGGATATTTAGGATAAGAATAATTAAATGAGCTCTGGAGGCAAATGAATTATTGACTACTTACAAATATCAGGCCTAAGAAGATAGAGATTGAGACATATGTCTTCTTTTTTTTCTTAGTGAAGAGAAACAGACAAAACTCTTCTAATATGTAACTTGGTATTAAACTGTTGTGAGGAATAATTAGCAAATTGTCCTAACATAGGAAAAAATATACAATTGACACATTAAATGTCAATTGTAATTGACAATTGTCAATTGTCAGTTGTAATTGACAATTGTCAATTGTCAGTTGTAATTGTAATTGTCAATTGTAATTGTAATTGTCAACTACATGTATATATGTATATATACTCCTGAAAATAATCTCTCTCTTTAATTCTTTTCAGAAGCAGCTTAAAGTTACATGGAGAAAATTCTTAAGTAGTTGATATTACAATGTCAACTTTTGCCTATTTTCAGACTTTGTACTTAGATACTATATGCAAATTGCAATTTTGTATTTTTCCCCTGAGGATTGTTCTAGTGTTCCCACCTGCCCTATCTTCACAGCTTTTTTTTATCCCATTCCTACTTTATCCTTTGAGACACTGGTCTCATTCATTCACTCATCCATTCATTCATTTATATGGTAAATATTAAGCAAGAGTCCCTATTTTCACAAATCTGACATTATTTACCAGGGTTTCTCAACCTTGGCACTACTGACAATTTGGCTAGATAACTCTTTGCTGTGGGGGACTGTCCTATGTAATGTTGGATGTTTAGTGACATCCCTGTTCTCTACCTAATATACGCTGACAGGGCCCAAATAAATGTCTCTTGGGTGGCAAAATCACCCCGTGTAAAGAACCACAGTTCAAGAGAGAAGAAAGACAATAAAGAAAAATAACATAACACAATATTAGTGATGATAAGTGCTGTGAAGTAAAATAGAAAACAGGACTGTGGTAAGAGTGGCAGCAAGGGTTCTAAAGCTTTCTCAAGGACAGCAGTCTGCATAGCGCACAGATGTAGAAGACTTGTTTCTCTTTTAACAGATGTCTATCATTCACTCTAAACCTGTCTATGGAATTGCCAATTAAGGCAAGAGCCTGATGTATTAATTACATGATTAAATTATTTCTGGTTCTTGACTATTTACAAAATGTCACAGTCACAGTAAGATTTTTTTGAATATGTCAAGTTTCTCAACTGAATAGAACATTAATAACTTCAAATGGACTATCGCATGCTATTGATTTTACTGTCTTGTTTCTGCCACTGGAGAACACGAACATCAATAAATCACATAGGCCCTCAGTGGGTGATTGGAGGGTACATTTATTTAAAACTCTTCCATTAATTTTTGTTTATTACATTATTCAATCTATCTTATAGCTGGTCTGCCATTTTTGTGGGTTTCAGAATTGTGAGGACTCTTAATGGGAAATGCTGTGACACTGTGATAAATGAAAGAGCAGTGGACGGTGAGTAGCACACTTGGGTTCTCGTTCAGGCTCTGTTATTGACTGGCTCGAGGACCCTGGGCAAAGTACTTCACCTCTGGGCAGCTTCTCTTAAATGAGGACTAGTCTACCTTCTTAATTTATTTCATTGTTTTTAATGAAGAAATGATATAGCAAATGTAAGATAATCTTTTAAAATGTTACATTTTTTCCTTTAAAAAATTAGGTAATTATAAGGAAGATTTATATTTCTCAGATATTCTTGAAGTTGAGGAGCCACAATTGTGACTGTTTCCATCACTTGATGTTTCTTCTCCTCTAATCTACTTAAAAATTGCAGGCCCCTGTGCTATCCTGGTAAATCTCCCTCCAGTTTGCCAGTATGTGTCATGTTTCACTGCAAACCTCACACAATTTTCTGTAAGACATGGCCTAACCCGAAAAGTATAAGGAGGCTGTTAAATCTGTGGTTTTGGAGCAGGGATTTTTTTTTTTTTCATGATCACCCCCCACCCTCAAAGAGCCTTTATAGACATTGTTTTCGTAGTTGCTCACCTATGAAATGCTAACATCACAGATTTATCCCCTGCCCTCCACACAATCAACTTTGCTCTCTGGGAATGATATGGTGGAGAAAGGGAAAGAGATTGCCTGAGTTGAGAATTCATGTTTGACTCAAAGTTAAGTTGGAGTCTAAATTCCCAGCAGCTTTTTGGCAGATCCAACCCAGTCCAAATCTGCTGTGTCTGTATAATGTGGGACACTGGCTCAGCTGGCCGGATCTGGTGTTAAACCCCTGCTCTCTGCACTGGCTTATCCTTCCCAAGTACTCCATGTTTCTGAGTGGTTCTTTGGCTATAAAATAGCATTATTATTTCCTGTTCCTGAGGTTGTTGTGAGGACTAATTGAAGTAACATATAGGAAGGTTGTTAACAGTGCATGGCAGATGAAAAACAGAAATGTTCATTATTATTTATACCCAATAACAGCAATTTTTAAAAGGAAAAGGGGGAGAGGAGAACTAATGCTTTTAAGTCCACAACTGCATTCTACATTTGTGCAGTGGTTATTTTCACTTTATTTTTAAGCTATGTTCAGAACGTAACTCTTGCTCTTGTTTTTCTTTGTTAGGTTTGACCCCATGTTTAAACATACGTATTAGTCTGTTTTGTGTTTTTATAAAGGAATACCTTAGGCTAGGTAATTTATAAAGAAAAGAGGCTTCTTTGGTTCACAGTTCTGCAGGCTGTACAAGAAGCTTGGCTCCAGCCAGCCTCTGCTTCTTGTGAGGACCTCTGGAAACTTTCAATCATGGCAGAAAAGGAAGGGGAGCCGGCTGGCAAGAAAGGAAGCAAGAGGGGGTGGTGCCAGGTTCTTTTTAACCTCTAGCTCTCCTGTTAACTAATAGAGCAAGAACTTACTCATTAGCATGGGTAAAGTACGAAGCCATTCATGAGGGTTCTGCCCACTGACCCAAACACCTCCCACTAGATCCCACTCCCAACATTAGGGATCACATTTCACCATGAGATTTTTGAGGGGACAATTATCCAATCTGTATCAGCCTGACATCTGCAAATTTAATTGGCTTTTATGCTTCTCACTCAAGGTAAAAAACAGAAACAATAAACAAATAAAATACAACCACTACTTTGAGGAGGACAAGGTCAGGGAAAGCCACAAGCATGCAAGTATGCAACTAGGAAATTTCCCTGAGGACACTGGTTGTCAACCTTGACTGTATAATTTGGACTGAGGTATGGCCTAAGTGTTGGAATTTTAAATAATTCACCAAATGATTCTAATGGGAAATAGGGTCAAGAACTACCAAATATTCAATAATAAGGAATACACTCAAATAGACCAACTATTACTAGAGTTTTCTTAAGTTCTCTGTTGAAATCCAGATACACTCGTCTGCAGAATTCATCTGTTAGGAAGAAACTTTTCCTCTATGATCTTAGGTTCAAATGGTTGGGGTCCTGAGAGTTAACTGACGATAGATAGATTAGCAGAATAAAAGACAGTGTTTATGTATATGTACCTTGCAAACCCTCAGGAGTACTCAGTGATGGCCAAATATGAGTGACTGTGGCCCGCCACCACGCCCGGCTAATTTTTTGTGTTTTTAGTAGAGACGGGGTTTCAACATGTTGGCCAGGATGTTCTTGATCTCCTGACCTCATGATCCGCCCACCTCGGCCTCCCAAAGTTCTGGGATTACAGACATGAGCCGTCGTGCCCGGCCAGCAATATGTAGTCTTTTATCCCTTGCCAACCCCTATCCTTTCCTCTGAGTCTCCAAAGTCCAATGTGTCATTCTTATGCCTTTGGCTCTTCATAGCTTAGCTCTCACATATTAGTGAGAATATACGATGTTTGGTTTTCCATTTCTGAGTTACTTCACTTAAAATAATGGTCTCCAATTCCACAATTCCATCCAGGTTGCTATGAACTCCATTATTTCATTCTTTATTATGGCTGAGTAGTATTCCATGGTGTGTGTGTGTGTGTGTGTGTGTGTGCGCGCGCGCATATATATATATATAAAAATTGTGATTGATATATATATATATATAAATTGTGATTGATATATATATATCTATCTATCTCACAATTTCTTTTTCTTTTTCTTTTTTAAGATGGAGTTTCACTCTTGTTGCCCAGGCTGGAGTGCAATGGCGTGATCTCAGCTCACTGCAACCTCTGCCTCCTGGGTTCAAGCGATTCTTCTGCCTCAGCCTCCCGAGTAGCTGAGATTACAGGCACACACCACTATGCCTGGCTAATTTTTTTGTATTTTTAGTAGAGATGGGGTTTCTCTATGTTGGTCAGGATGGTCTCGAACTCCTGACCTCAGGTAATCCGCCCACCTTGGCCTCCCAAAGTGCTGGGATTACAGGCGAGAGCCACTGCACCCGGCCCACAGTTTCTTAATCCACTTGTTGATTGATGGGCATATGGGCTGGTTCCATATGTTTGCAACTGCAAATTGTGAGCACTGTTTAATTCTAAGCTTCCTTGTAGGTAAGGCAAAAAGCAAGCAAAGTATTTTAGGCAATTCCCATAACTAAAGGGAAATTATTTATTATATTTGTCCATTTGAAAAGATATTTTTTCATGTTGTAAAAAATTTATTAAATGAATGCTAACATAAGGATTAATAAACAACATGATCTTAACATTCTTCATGGAGTAATTTAGTTTTTTTTCAATTTTTGATAAAAAGCTGAAGGTATATCAACTTGTTATTCAGTGAAAGGATAACTATTGGTAGCGAAATATAAACCTGATCTAGATTTGGAGATCAAAATTTTGGATTTATACACTTTAGGGAATATATCAGAATGAATAGCCTTCACATCACATTGAGTACTCTATGAAGAATCAGTTACATGGGCTGGACTTTTGACCAGACCCTCATAGAAAACAGCTGAGCATGATGGGCCTGGCATTCTATTGATGATTACCAATGCAGTCATGTATTGCTTAAAAAGCACCTGGCCAAGTTATACATATTATAAAAGCTTTTTGGTATTCTCGTTGAGATGGATTGAGAAATATTTTATTTTTTTTTGAGAAACGTTTTATATATGAATAATAGATGGGCAATATGAAATCACAGTATAAAATTTAGTTTTCTTTCAACTAGTCTCAAAATTTCATGCCTATTGCAAAATTAAAAATAAGAAAAAAAATTAGCCATGTTTATTTTTTCTTTTTCTGTTGTCAGTGTTCTTTTAACACCTTAGCTCTTCAGGGTGCTCTCCCTGCAGCTATATTTTTAGATGTTTCCCAGTTTCTCTCCTCATCAGGATCATTTAATATTGTAACACTTCAATTTTTAAATAACTCCATTTTAATACTTTGTGATTGAGCTATTTCACCATATGAGAATCTTAGGTGTTTCTATTTTCTGAAAGTTTTGAAATATGACTTAAAGCTTGAACTAAATGTATGGTTATATCCCACAATTCTCGTCTCCTAACCACCCTTCCCCAAGATTATTCAGAATGTCAAGATAACAAGTTATATTTCGTGGAGTCTCATCATTCCAACTTCACCACGAGTTTTTCCTTATTGACCCAAAGTAACTTTACTGCTTTCTCTGTTGTCTGAGGCATTAAATTGCCAGCCAGCTAGGCAAGTGAAGAAATTAATTTCTTTAGTGGAATAATAATTCTAGGAGAATTGAGTACTGTTTTTTCTTTCTCCTTTCTATCATTTCTCTAACTAATCTCTCTAGCATTTGGGGGTATAAATACAGAATAGTCATCTATTTTCATCATCTAACCAGGTAGTGTATATCATCCTCACAAATAGTGCAACTTAGATTCCAGTCTTATTGTTAACATCCTGCTACCTTCAAATATTTTATTTATTTATTGAGACAGAGTCTTACTTGTTGCCCAGGCTGGAGTGCAGTGGCATGATCTCGGCTCACTGCAACCTCTGCCTCCTGGGTTCAATTGATTCTTCTGCCTCAGCCTCCTGAGTAGCTGGGATAACAGGCATGTTCCACCATGCCTGGCTAATTTTTGTATTTTTAGTAGAGGCAGGGTTTCACCATGTTGGCCAGGCTGGTCTTGAACTCCTGACCTCAACTAATCAGCTCACCTCAGCCTCCCAAAGTGCTGGGATTACAGGAGTTAGCCACTGCGCCTGGCCTACCTTCAAATTTTTGTCTCAGTGGATAAGACAGATTTTGTTATCCCTTTTCTTCTTCAAATTGACTTGTTTGTTCTATTAAGATATACATTTTCACTTCCACTTTCTAATATTGAATCCCTCAGTTTCCCTTTGTAAATACATATGTGCATATGTGTATGCACACACACACACATATACTCCCAAACACACCCATATATTCTTTATTGTAATACCCCGCTTGTTGATATATAGTTATGGGAGGACAAAGGTATTTTCTGTAATACGGTTGTGTTCTCCTATGAATGCTTTGGGAAATTCCCTAATGTTTTTCTATCTGTGTCATATCTATTATATTTTTATAACCCTTGTTAACATTTTAATATTATTTTTATTTTCCCATGAATTTTATGTTTAAATCTTCTGAATTAGATCAGCAGTTCACCAGAGAAATAAGTCTTCCGTGTCCCTTTGAAAATACTTTCTAAGTCACAAATCCCCACCAAGTTTGGTATCTTAAATCATGATTCTGCCACCATCTATATAACCAGCTGCTCAGCATTTTTCCTTTCCTAAATCACACATTGAATGGGAGGAAGAATTTTAACACTTGGAACCCTTTAAAGGAACCCTTTAGCTTTCTGCCTAGGATGTCATGAATTCTAAAAATGGTTTGCATGTGTATTATGATGGCATCATTCATACCCACATGAATCAGCAGGCATGGATAGTTGTCAGCAGGTGTGATAAGGCTTGGCAGTTTTTCCATTATGTCCTGGATACATGCTGCAGAAAGGCAATGACCTTTCTGTTTGGCCATGTCAAGTCTACATAAAATTTACTCATTCTCCTTGGTGAATGACTAGCTTTGTTCAATTAGATAGCCTTCATTCTTTTCTGAAAATAAACTGTTATTTCATCCTAAGTAATATCTGAATTTTTGTATGTTTTGGAATTTCTATGTTTTATATCTGTAATAAAATTGAGATATATATACATCTTAATTTATTGAGTCAATATTAATATATTTCTGAAATAATTCAAAGATTAATAGCACTATTTTATAACAACATTATAGACAATATTGGTAGATGGATCATTCATTGTTATTTGGGTGACTTAAATTATATCAGAATTACTAAATAAGAATTAAATTTTGATAAAAATAGAGGGAAAGAGTATCCCATACTGTGCCATCTTTGAGGTCACAGCTCATGAAAGAGAGAAAACTGCAAAACAGACTTTATCTTTGGGTATTATTTCACAACAATCTTATCTTACTTTGTTCTGTGGTTGGCAGGCCATGTGCTATAGAGGCCAACAGCCAGAGTCAGAGTCTTTGCAGGAGGATTTCAAATAGTGCCAAATCAGAAAGAGATAGCAGCCAAAGGGAACTGACATTGCAATTGCTAGAATTTCTCCTGAAAATGTTCATATTTTAGGTACAAATAAGCAAAATTATGTTACTGCAGTCACTACCATGTAAAACAAGGGGCAATCTTGGTTGGGTTAAGTTATAACGTGATGTTAAAAATGGAAAGTGCATATCTGAAAGATATTCATGCAGTCAAATTAATAAAAATGTCAGAATAAGCTATTTCTTATTCTGGAGGTTGTTAGAAATGAAGTAGACTAAGATGCATTCTCTGTTAGGGAAAGTCATAAAATGCAGTCATAATTTGGTTCTATAATTCCTTTCATCAATTTAGCACAAAACAGATAATTAAATAAAAATTATTTAGTAGTGATAAAATTTGTATTCTGGGAGTTAATCATCCTTGTTAAATTAAAGGACAAATTGATGTTGGGAAATTCTGGGACAGCTAAAAGACATTAAAAAGGACATTAAGTATATTAATTAAACCATATCAAATTGCCATTTTTTTGGTAAAAAATGGTTGATATTTATAATTACATATGGTTCAACTTAGGTAGTATTCATTATTTACATTTTAAATATTTATATAAATTTATCTTTTTCCACCAGACTCTGAGTCCTGCTAGTGCAGGCTTATTGATGTATGTATCACCAGTATATATCACAGTATCTGATACTCTACAGCTGTTGAAAAAATGTTGAATAAGAAACTGAGACTATTTGCCAGGACAATTGTCTCCAGCAGTTTGATTGACTATCACTCAAAATATATGTACATGTATTGACTTACAAATTATGTTCTGATTCATTATACATGTTACATCATAAAACATATATACATATATTAAACATTTTTAAAGATAATTTTATTTTGTCTAGGAAGAAGACATTGGCTTAGAAAAACTCCAACATTTTAGCCTGACAGTAAATACTAAATTTGCAATTGCTTGGAAAGAACAAGTGCAGTAATTTAAATCTGGCTTTTCATCTTTCTTATTTTAAAGGAATTGAATTAGGGCAAAGAAAAGGAACTAACTTTTATTAAGCACCTGGAATAAGAAAACAAATTTATGTACATTATTAAATTTACACTTAACAAAGGAAGTATTATTTTATTTATATATTGATTTATTTTTTGAGACAGAGTCTGCCTCTGTCACCCAGGTTGAAGTGCATTGGTGCGATCTCCGCTCACTGCAACCTCTGCCTTCTGGGTTCAAGCGATTCTCCGGCCTCAGCCTCCCGAGTAACTGGGATTACAGGTGCCCACCACTATGCCTAGATAATTTTTGTATTTTTAATAGACACAGGATTTCACCATGTTGGCCAGGCTGGTCTTGAACTCCTGACCTTGAGTGATCCATCTGTCTCGGCCCCCCAGATTGATGGAATTACAGGCATGAGCCACCACGCCTGGCCAGAAGTATTATTTCTGCTAAGCAGAATTTAAAGCTGAAACTCTGAGAAGTTAGATAAATTGTCCACAGCCACTATCCAGTTCCTAGTTCCAGAGCCTGGCCTAAAACCTGGTCTGAGGTCTGGTAATAAAACCTAACATGTGTGTTTCGTTCCTAAAAATGATGATAGTAGTCTATCAATGAGGGTTAAAAAATGGACAGTTTTCATAAATTTATGCATTTTACTTCTGTATGACCTGTATGGAGAAAAGTGATTTTCTCTTTTTGGTAAATAAGCAAGACTCCTAAATCAAGGCAACTATTCAATATTTCTAACTTCTTGGTTTCTTTTAATAGCAACAGCAGTAGCAACACAAGCTAACTATTGCTTACTGAAAACTTGTGTGTGCCAGTTTCTTTTTTTTTTTCTTTTTTTTTTTGTGAGACAGGGTCTTACTCTGACGCCCAGGCTGGAGTTCAGTGGCTCTATCTCGGCTCACCTCAACCTCCGCCTCCCAGGTTCAAGTGATTCTCCTGCCTCAGCCTCCCAAGTAGGTGGGATTACAGATGTTCACCACCATGCCTGGCTACTTTTTACTTTTTTTTGGTAGGGACAGGGTTTCACCATGTTGGCCAGGCTGGTCTTGAATTCCTGACCTTGAGTGATCCTTCTGCCTAGGCCTCCCAACGTGCTAGGATTACAGGCATGAGCCACTGCACCCAGCAGTGTGTGCCAGTTTCTATGATAAATATTTTACCTAAAGTTGCCTCATGTAGCTCTGATAATTACCCGGTTGAGGTATTATTTTTACCATTTTGCTCTTGTGAATACTGAGGCTTAAAGGGACCAAGTTGGCCAGTGTTACACAGAAGGTAAGTGACAGGGCTAGGATTTGAACATAAGTTTCTTAGACTTCAAAGTCCCTTCTCTGTAATCACAATAAATACTGCTGCCCTTCTGAAGAGCCAGATTTTGTGATGTGTCCATGATGCTTCCTTTATTTTACCCTTCTCACCCAGGCCCAGATAAATGTGTTTGAAAACCATTCAATCATACTCATTGGGAATAGTAAGGTAAATAAAAGCATCAAACCTTGTAGAGGAATCCTTTGTCCTCTCAGTGGCATAGCTAGTATTTCTTCCATGGCTAGCTGATTAATGGCAGACAAAGCAGCATGCCTATTGCACATATCTATAGCACAAGCTATAGTAACAAGACATCAATATCTCAATGCTATAGCAAGAAAAAGCATTCAGGGAGAATTATGCAATTATTTTTCTGTAGTTTCTGACTCCTTGATTTTGGAAAGTTAGTAGCTGAATGCTCAGAGAGAGAGAGAGAAAGAGAAGGGTTGTAACTATATAGAGGGTTAGGTTAAGCCTTGTGGATTAGCTGCAGTTGGACAGGAGCTTGGTAGAGGAATAACAGACTTTCCATGTTCTTTCATTCAGGCCCACTGGCTATTTCATTCACTGCTTTTTAACTTACATTTCATGACTTTTCTAGAATTAACAGGGCAAATGGTTCAAAATACTGCCAGTTAATTTGTAGATAATTTTAAATTCTCTCATCATTGTGAGATATTGTGGTACAGTGAAAAAAGCACTCTATTTCGAAGCAAAACATTGAGACCCTCTTTTACCATGTACTAATTGTAAATTTGTAAGGTCACCTCTATTTTCTAAATGTCTTTTTTCTTATTTATGTATCTATTTCTTCTAATTTTTTTTGTAGGGATGGGGGTCCCACTATGTTATCCAGGCTGGTCTCAAACTTGTGGGCTCAAGTGATTCTCTCACCTTGGCTTCCAAAAGTGCTGGGATTTCAGGCATGAGCCACCACACCTAGCTATTTTCTAAATTTCTTTTTTTTTTAATTTTTACTTTTTATTATGGGGAATTTTAAATATGTACAAAAGTAGACAGAATAGTAATAACAAACCCTCATGTATTCTACCTAGTTTCAAAAATTATGAACTCACTATGGCATCTTCTTTCTTTGTCCTTCTCACTTTACTTTTCCATTTTATATCATAGTAAATCCGAGATATCGCATCATTTTATTGATACATATTATATTTTGTATTACTAAAAATATGGGCTTTAAATACCATATATAACCAAAATACCAGAATACTACCTAAAATAAACTAATAACTTTTTAACATCATCAAATATACAAAGTTCTAATTTCCATTTGCCTTACAAACTTCATTTTTTCCCCGCTACCATTGGGTTTTTGGAATAGGGATTCAAATAAAGTCCATCCATTACAATAGGTTGACATTATTTTACCATCTGGATTTTGCTGATTGCAACCCCATGATAATCTTCAACATGTTCAACTGTCCTCTATATTTTCTGTAAATTGGTGGTTGGTTCTAGAGGCTTAATCACACTTACGTTGGATATGTTTGTTTGTTCTCGTGCAAAATTACTTCATAGATGATACTGTCTTCTTCCATCAGAAGGTTGTTAATGTTTGTGTCTCTTGTGATGTTAGGAACCAGTGATGATCAATATCTAGATTTATTAATTCATTAGGGGCTAAATGAGGAGATTCTATTTCTTTCACTTTCTCCTCACTTATTAGCTGGAATATTTCTAAAAGAAAAACCTTCCCTATGTACTATTTGGTTTCCCATTCATACAATTTCATGTAGGAAAGAAAAAAAATAAATGCTTATTTTCCTTTATTTACCACTTTTCAAAATGATAAATTGGTTCATTATCATCTTACAACACCTTATACGTTAATTTTTGTATCATTACAAACTAGAAATAAGTATATTTATTGTGCTTCAATTCTTTTCCATAATTGTTCTTTTTGAGTTTTAATTATTTTATTTTGGTCATTGTGAATCTCCTCAACAGAGCCTCAAAATAATTTTGACTCTGACCTGTTTCTCATTGATAGTGTCTTTTGTTGAGTATTAACACGATTTTCCAGAATTATCTTGTATATATTTTTGCCCCAGCCCTAAATTAGCAGTTTATCAAAGTAGCTTGGTTTCTTTTGGTGGGAATTGTTACATCAAAACTGTAATACAGGCACTGTGGTACTCATTGCTCTCGACTTAGTCACAGTTTATAGGCTTCTCTGTAGACAAAGCTGGAAAATATTTCATTTCATTTTAAATTATAAAACCCATTAAGAGTTTATTTTGATAATTCCAACTCAAATTTAGAACTACAATAATTTAATCTTCTATTTTATGTCTGTATCTCCTTTCCCTGACAGTGAAAAATCTAGGTTTTTAGTGATAACAGAAGTGGTAGAATTAGAATATTATGTAGTCATTTGCGTTATTCCAAAAACAAACATAAGAGTCTCAGAATACCAATACTAACATGAACATATGTTGTAACTGTAATAAATATGAGCAATAATATTGCATATGTAAGAGTACACAGTAAATTCAAAGCTTTGTACAAAGTTAAGTAGTTTTAAAATATCATCCTGAAAATACTGTATTTCCACAAATCTCCGAAAGAGAAAATATTGTTAGACGTATGATACAAACTGACAAAAGAACTTATATTAGAAGGTAAACTTTGAATTATTGGTCTGCAATATGGTAAAACTGAATATTTTAAATCAAGACAAAATAAGACGGGCTGGGCTCGGTGGCTCACGCTTGTAATCCCAGCACTTTGGGAGGCCGAGGCGGGCGGCTCACGAGGTCAGGAAATCGAGACCACGGTGAAACCCAGTCTCTACTAAAAATACAAAAAATTAGCCGGGCGTGGTGGCGGGCGCCTGTAGTCCCAGCTACTTGGAGAGGCTGAGGCAGGAGAATGGCGTGAACCTGGGAGGCGGAGCTTGCAGTAAGCCGAGATCTTGCCACTGCACTCCAGCCTGGGCGACAGAGCGAGACTCCGTCTCAAAAAAAAAAAAAAAAAAAAAAAAGAAAAAGAAAATGACACGATCACCATGTCCAACTTCCAAAACACTTTTGCTGCAATATTCCTATGAATATAATAAGATTTCCTAAGAAGCAAGGGCATTTTAAGGGAAGAAATCGTTTTGTTCTTTCTTAAGATCTAGAATTTAAACTCACAATATAATCTGATGCATTGTAAGTTATGGAGAGTATGAAGTCTTTGTGGGGAAAATGAACTAGATACGTAATTATGAATACAATCCATGAAAGGTAACTAATTGTTTCCAGATATACTTAAGAACACTCATTTTATTTCTATGTCTTTACTTTTAAAGGACTTTTTGAACATCAATAATTACTAACCAGTTAGGTTTTATATTAATATTAATATGACAAAGAAAAAGAAAAAAAAGGAACAGAATATTAGTGAAAATGTGGGTCTTCTATTTTTGCTGCATGATAATTGATAGTTTTCCAACATATTAATAAGGCATTGCTGGGGTTTTCTACTGTGTATAGTAATATAAAATATTTGTAGCATAGAATATATTAAAATAATAGTACAAATAAAATCAATTGAAATACAGTCTTATGTTACTGGATACAATAATTTGTTAATTAAAATTATATTAATTTTTAAGACTGTTCCACATATTACATTTAAAACTTTTAATTAATGTTTTTGAATTAATCGAAGCTATCCAATGTTGTAATTTACATAGATTTAGCTATGGGATGAAGTATAAAGATAAATTACTTTTTTAAATAAAAATGGAAGAAAATATCCAATTAAAAGTTGCTGGAGAAGAAATATCACAATATTTCTTAGATAACTTCTTCTCCTATAAGTATATAGTATTGATTACATGAGATTTATGTTGATGAAGTGATTGATTTATCTTCTTTTATTATGTATTTTCAGAATTCAAGACTTAGTTGTAAAAGTATTCATATGATGTAATTAGCTTTTACAAATGTTAAACACAATCTTATTCCAAAAGGTATCTTAATTTGTATCAAAGTAAATCTCTTTTGAAAGGCAATATGTGCCTGAGATATGTTTGTGCATAATTAGATTGTTCTATCTCAAAGTTGCTTAAGGAAACAAAGCTATTATGTTGTAGGAGACAGTAAAATGATTTAGGATATGGGTTCTGGATTCTAGTTCAGATTTTCTGTCCTACGTAGCTGTCTGATTTGGGGCATTTCAATTATCTACTTAATATTTTGTAAGTGTTTACCCTACAGTAGACCTATGCTAACCAATCATAATGTAAATGTAACCAAAAGAGCTATAATCCTTTTCCTCACAGAACATTCAGTCTCACGAGGGAAATAGACACACATGCAATTACTATCCATAAAATGTGATGAGTGCTATGTGAAGGAGGACAGGGTACTAGGTTAGCACATAGCTGAGGCTCCTTACTCAAATCCTGGGTGATCAGGGAGGTGCAGCCTATGCTAACTAGGAACTGGATTATGGGAACGAGGGATGAGTGATCCGGATAGCAGAAACGATATGTGCAATGGCTCAGAGGTAAGAAAACCTGGCTCCTGTGAGGAAATGAAATGTTACTCTGTATGGATGGATCATGGAAATCAGAGGAGTAAGGGATAGCGGAATGTAAACAAAGACAGATGAAAAGAGGCTGGACTATGAAGGGCCTCATAATCCACATGGGAGAATACGAACTTGATCCTTTCAGCGATGTAGGCACTCTTGAAGCCTTTTAAAATTAACTCTGCTTGAATTGTGGCCAATGGCCGACACCAACAGGTTGATCCTGAAAGCAAGGAACAAGAAGAAAAGACATGAAAACAAGTCACTTAAACTCACTGTCCCTTATGACAGGATTAGCATAAATCATTTCTTTTCTTTTCTTTTTTCTTTTTGTTTTTTTTGTTTGTTTGTTTGTTTTTGTTTTTTTTTTTTTGAGACGGAGTCTTGCTCTGTCATCCAGTCTGGAGTGCAGTGGCACGATCTCGACTCACTGCAAGCTCCGCTTCCCGGGTTCACGCCATTCTCCTGCGTCAGACTCCCGAGTAGCTGGGACTACAGGCGCCCGCCACCACGCCCAGCTGATTTTTTGTATTTTTAGTAGAGATGGGGTTTCACCGTGTTAAGCCAGGATGGTCTTGATCTCCTGACCTTGTGATCCGCCTGCCTCGGCCTCCCAAAGTGCTGGGATTATAGGCATGAGCCACCGTGCCCGGCCGCATAAATCATTTCTAAATACACTCCTAGCCATATTATATGAGTTCAAAATCTTTTCTACCTAGTCTAGACTCTAGAGAGTTTTCAAGAAGATTTTTCCTCATGGAGATATAATGGGAGAAAATGAGTTCCATCTTCCAGATAAACTAGTGTGTTATCTGCCTTAGCTCGTCAGATACATGAGAAATCAGACCACACACTAATAAAAACCTAATTTAAAAGTGTATCTACTAAGTGTGTATGATAAGTTTTTGACATTTGGAACAGAGCAGTATCAGATGCAGCACTATAGTAACATTAATACAATATGACAAAGTGGTAACTAAATATTATGAAATATATTATTCTCTTATAGATGTGTCTAGTTTATTGACAAAACTGATTTATATAGTGCATTTCATCCTAGGAAAGCAATTTTATGAAACATTATTATAATGGAAATTGTGTTTTTTCAATTAGTTGTTGAACGCCAAGACTTTAACTCCTGGGGGAAAATGTTTATAAGGAATACTTTCTGTTAAGAGTGGGCATGTGGGCACTTCATTAGAAAGGTTTTATACTAGAGGACTTTTATAGGTGGTATAAAACTCCTTCCCCCCAGGTTTTGTGTTGTTTAATAACATATGAAGCCAACATGATGCCATTCCTTGTTAGTGCTGCTGCTGCACAGTTTCAGACAAGATGAGCAAAAGACGTAAGTTTCCCTAAGGGAGTAGTTAGAAAATTAATTAAACTGAGGGAGGCACTGGAATATTTAGAAAACAAATTAGAGTCAAGAACAAACACACACAAGAACAAAAGGGAGTAATAAGAACCAAGGGAGAAAGAACAAAGTTTAAGGCATGGCTTTCCCTCCACTGTCCTAAACAGAATCTGGATAATGTGTCTTAGAAAATTGTTTCTTATCTACATTTATAATTTACATTTATAAATGGTTACATTTATAATCTGAAAATAATCTGAAATAATCTACATTTATAAATGGTTACATTTACAACATTTAAACATTTTATTCCAACACTGTTTAAAAGATATGTTTTCTCCTAAGCAAAGCCTTCATGCCAATCATTAATCTCAGAGGCTGTTCTACTAAACGTCATTTTGAAGGTTGCCATAAACTCTTCACAAAGGACAAGTTTATAAGGGCTTGGTATAAAAATAAACATTCAAGCGCTCTCTGAAAATAATTTCTTCAAATGACCATTTGAAATTAAAAATAAGATTTATTTTTGGTGTTGAATTAACTGCAAATACAAGAGTACTACAACTTCTTAGACAAGTAGGCTTTAAGGTACTAGTTTAAAATACAGAGTTGCCTTGTCTGCCAGTCAATATTTATGAATTTATTCAATTTTCATGGTTTGATAAAAAATTTGGCATTTTTTTTTGCTATTGCACTTACTAAGAATTAATCCTCACAATTCCTAAATCAAATGGATATTCTTAAAAGCAAAGACATCTTATTAGATATGCATTTAATTTTGAAAAGCGACCTTCTGAAACTTGTAAGTAATTACTTTGTGAAAACTCTAGTGGTTGAGATTCACGTTCCAGAAAAATCTTGCTTTAAATAGCTTTAAATGGGACATATATGGTTAGCATGGAATGAGAAAAGAAAATATATGCCCTCTCATTGATATTATATTATGGGATTATTATGCTTTGTGGCCTTTGAACTGGTGAATATTAGAGCCACTTGTTACATTATCTATCAAAAGAAAAATATTTTTAAACATGAGGATTGGGGTTTAGGCAACCATTTTACAAATAAATCAATTAATATTTATACAGTACCTAATGTATTTAAATTTTTAAGTTCAGTTTAAATTTAAAAGTTCAGTTCTTCATGGAAAACAATATAGTGAGGAAGAAAAATCATGAATATGTTAAATTATTAAAATGTAAACAAAACTGGACAATTATACATAGTGATAATAATAACTATGTTTTCCTGGATGTTTAGTCTAGTGAAGCACTCTACATGCATTATTTCATTTAAAAGTTTACAGTGGGAATACATTTAACTTCTTTTCTCAACATGCAGATGAGATAAATACAATTATCATTCTATTTCATAGATTGGTATACTGAGGTTCAAAGGGGATGAGCGATTCACCTAAGGACATAGAGTCCAGCTTCAAACAATAAAGTCTGGCTTCCTACATGAGTAATTTCACAAACTGAGTTACTAAGGCCTCTCTTTCATAAATCCAGGCATGGGTTCTGGAGATCTGTGTTAATGGAATTGAGATCCTTCCAGGTACAGTTTGAAAAGTCTACCCTAGTGGTCTGCAAATGGAAAATAACATTTTCTTCATTTCTTTTAAAAAAGCAATTTCTCTAATGTTTTGTCTTTTACTTACTTCAGTCTGTCCATTTTAGTAGTTTTTTTCTGCTTAGAATTGGTATCTGAATTATAAATGCTAGCTTTATTTTTGGCATTAAGAAATAATCACAACTGGGTGCAATGGCACAAGCCTAAAATACCAGCACTTTTGGGAGGCTGAGGCAGGAAGATTGCTTGAGTCCAGGAGTTTTGAGACCAGCATGGACAACATGGTGAAATCCCAACTTTACAAAAAATACTAGCCTGGTGTGGTGGTGAGCGCCTCTAGTCCCAGCTACTTGGGAGGCTGAGGTGGGAGGGTTGCTTGAGCCTGGGAGGGGGAGGTTTCTTTGAGCCAAGATTGTCCCACTGCACTCTAGCCTGGGCAACAGAATGAGGCCCTGCCTTAAAATAAATTAAAAATTAAATAAATGAATGAAGGTAGGTTGAGTATAAAGTATAGTGTATAAATGATGAGTTAAAGCATTTTAATATTTTTTTCAGTGTATTTCAGTACTTATCTTGCTATAACTAAGCCAGAATGCATGACGTGGGGATTATTATCCATTTGATATATTATCCTCCTTAAAATATAGTTTATGTAATTCAAAGCATATGTGGATTATTAAGTGCACATTGTTTATAGTTAAATAACTTGCTGATGTTCATCCATTGCTCCCTGTTGGAAGATACTCTAATATTGAAAGCAAAATCTCTGCTGTTTGTTTAATTGTGCCCCAGGGTACAGTTGGGAATGTGTCTATGAGTGAAAGAACACCAGTTTTAATAAGAATACAATGCAATTTAACAGTTCATAAAACAGTAAAATTTAATCCTGAACCGAGAGATTTATTAAATTTCACTCAGCGGAATAGAGCATGGGATATAAGAGCAAGTGAGAATTAAGTGAAATGATTTCAGGGGTAATAGATTTTATTATGTGATAAACTGGGGGAATCATTCTTTTTTTGAAAAGCTATTTATTCTTAATTCATTCTTTGGAAATAATTGTCTTACATAGGAAAGCTTTTTGGAGACAAAATAAACTTGAAACTATTAAAAGCTTTTGTTTAACTTTATTTGTTTAATTTCAAAAGAGTAAAACTATACTACTAAAATCATATCACCATTATGGCTAACATATTTTAAACTGTAAGTGAAAGTATTTTGCATTCAGGGAGAAAGGACCAGTCTTCTTTTTGTAATATTCATTTAAAGTCCTCCCAAACTAAATGATGCTTGACAACATGCTGTCTCAGAGAGTTTCATTTTTGCATATCAAGTAGCATATTAAAAAATTCTTAGGCATATTCTCTGCATCTATAATGATTGATTCCATTGGAGCTTTACCTAAAATGGGAAATATTTTAAAATTTATTTTGTTTTTCCCTTTCTTTTAAATTATGTAAAGAAGTATTAAACAGTTTGAACATGCTATTGAAGATTATAATGAGTTACATTAGTAAAATTTTCTCAACTATAAGACCTACAATTGCTATTTTTTTTTTCCTTTTTTTGTAGGGGTTGTAAAACAATTTTCTGAGTAAAAGAAGGAGGCTCCCGCAAAGCTAGATGTCTCTTTATTTGCATAACAAAACAGTAGCAACTATTGAGTGTGTAGAGATTTAGCTGTGTTTTAATACACATTGTATCTATTGAGCTTCATTACACCTAGTGGAGAAAGTAGGGCAGATATTATTGCACCTACTTTATACCTTGGACAAATGAGGTTTGGAGAGGTTACTGTTTACCAGGGGACACATGGCTGTTAAGTGCAGAACAGATTCAGCAATGGTCATTTGAGTTCAAGTCATAAAGACACCATTAAGGCCCTTTGTTGTGTATTAACCAGCCAACATTTAATATTAGTTTTTAACGATATAAATAATTTTATTACAGTCACAATTGTGTTTGTAATTATTCAAAATCCATGAATAATTTCAACAATAATTGACTGTTTTAAAATAAGATTTTAAAAAATAAAAAAAGGTTTCTTTAATAATCACTAGCTAGATAAATGCAGCATTTTATTTTTTAAACAAAAATATGTATATGTAAAATGTTTAACATTGTTGAGTGATGAAATACCTGTGAAAGTTTTTCTAAACTACCTGAATATGAATTCAGTGATATTTAATTAAATGACTGTGAGATTATGGAATTAAATATATATATTTAATTATATATATTTATTATATATAATTATATTTAATTATATATTTATTATATATAATTATATTTAATTATATATTTATTATATATAATTAATTATATTTATTATATATATTTATTTTATATATAATTAATTATATATAATTATATATTTAATTATATATAATTATATATAAAGGTTAACACAAACTATGCCTCTTAAGCTGTGTACTATTTTATGTTGAGATTTTTGCTTATCAAGTACAATCTATGAAAAGTTAACACTGTCATACAAAATTAATTTTTCATCTCTTGACTTTGACATCTATGTTTTATATCATCTACACAGTGTCTGTCTCATATGAGATACTTAATACATGTTAAATAGTAATAAGAATCAAATGTCAGCTCTTAGTTGATGGACATGACATGAAGTCTCAGTGATACTTCAGAAATGAATCTGAACAGAACTATCCAAAGACAGTTAAATGGTTCAAAGAACTCTAATATTGAGTGTCCTCTTTTGACTCCATCTAGAAAGATCATAGCATTCAGGGAGAAGAGGACTGCTGGATCACACATTAGTCTTTTCAAGCATACCTGTACACAGAAATAGTCTCTAGGGCCACTATCATTGAATTCCATGGCTACAAATGGAAACAATGTGAATTGCTGGGTGGCCTTTGTGGTATGTCTGGTGCTGAGCAATAATAAAGGAAAATGAAGGGAAAGCAAGAACACTTAAGTCTGTGTGACTCTAATGATTTTTAGTCATTTCTTCTTTTTTTTTTTCCCCATGCAGCTATTTTAAGTTAATACAGGTCCCCTAAAGGCAAATATAACTGACTCATTAGGAAATCAGTTGGGAAAACAATATTTTGCAATTGTGGCCCCACCCCTTCATTTCTCCAGAGCTCATGATAGCACACATGCTCTATCTCTGTTGGCTATATTTTTAGTTTTCCCACATTATTTTGCAATATTCCTTTCCAGACTAAAAAATTAACAAAACTCCACACTGAAACAACAAATCGGTATCTTACACAATAATTCACTAAAATAGGACCTTAAGATATTTTGCCTTTCTTCAAACTCAGACCGAAAGCTTTTCTGGTCATGATTTTTCAAGGTTATACTTTTATAACAAAACCAGATGCAAAGATTTTACCTAATCAGATTTTACAATAATGCCCCCATTTCCCTCCCTCCCTCCCTCCCTTCCTTTCTTCCTTCCTTCCTTCTTTTCTTTTCTTCCTTTCTTTCCTTTGTTTGTTTCCTTTCCTTCCTTTCCTTCCTTCCCTTCCTTTCCTTTCCCCTCCCTTCCTTTCCTTCCTTCTTCCCTTCCTTTCCTTCCTCCCTCCCTTCCTCTTCCTCTTCCTCTGTCTCTGTCTCTCTCTCTTCTTTCTCAGACAGGGTGTCACTCAGTTGCCCAGGCTAGAGTACAGTGGCACTATCATAACTCATTGCAGCCTCAAACTCCTGTGCTCAAATGATCCTCCCATCTCAGCCTCCCAAGTAGCTGGGACTACAGGTGGGCATCACGAAGCCTGGCTAATTTTTTTTATTTTATTAATTTTTTTAAAGACAGGGTCTTGCTATGCTGCCCAAGTTGGTTTCAAACAATCCTGCCTGAGCCTCCCAAAATGCTGGGTTTTGCTTTCCTGACACCAGAATCTCCTGGTTCAAATAATCCTGCCTGAGCCTCCCCAAGTGCAGGGATTACACATGTGAGCCACCATCCAGCCCCAATTTCTTTCTTTCTTTTTTAAAATTAGGTTCTTCCTAATTACTTCTGAATGACAGCGAATGACTTAGGCTCTTAATTTGCCTTTGAATCCAGGTATTCAGGGTGACAAGACCAACATTTGCCTGGTCTAGTTTGATAAATGACTCTGTCTAAAATGGTGTCATTAAGTACGTGCCTTGACAGGATTTGAAGTTTTTTTCTAATTCAAGATGCTAATTACAGCTTTCTTGTCCAGTTAATATTCAGCTAAAAAGTACACATGTCAGGCAGGTCAGTTTCAGATACCCATGAGGTTAATCTAGAAGCAAACTAAAGTGACCATCAAAGTATAATATTTTCAATACATTTTGGATTTTTAAAAATGTATTTGTTTTGCTGAGACACTTCTTAGTGACTGAATCATCAGACTTAAGAGCTGGCTTTTGATTGTAGATCTCCTAGAGTCAGCCCAGACAGACTCAACAACAGGTATAGATCCCAGGGCTGTCTACAAGAGGCCACAGTGCCAGGACAAATCATGCTGGGCGTTCCTTGGAGACGCTCATGTACAAATGAAATAATGTTTCAAAGAACATCAAGGCCATCCTCCAGAGGAACAAGAAATGACAAAAGGACAATGTACAGATTGAGGGTCTTGGCAGAAAATCAAAGTGGCTGTCCCTACTGCTTTGATTTGATGACAATGTGGTAAGAACATTCGAGTAGCAGGGTTTGTTTTTAACAACTGAGTGATTTCCTGGGTACCAAAGCTCTGGGTCAGTGTAATGTCCTAATTTATTCAATCCTGAAAACCACTCTGAATGTGAGGTTTCTAGAAATGGCATATAAGTCTTATTTAGTCACTCTTTGTTAGTTGCTGTATCTGATTAAACAACACAAATTAACTAGCTGTTTGAATGTGTTATGAATATTTATGTCTCCCAGAAGACACACATTTCTTGTCTGATTTTTCTTACTATGTGGAAGTTAGCATCTTATTCAATTTATTAGCCAATCAAAATCATCTGTATTTTCTACTAAAATCAATCCCCTTTTGAATTCGTCTCATGCCATTAAATAAGTAACCAGGGGAAATTCTTCTTCTTTGTTCACTCAAGGTTTAAGAAATTTGGCCAGATGAAATAGTATAAATCTTTTATGAAAAATAACATATTCCTGTTAATTCATCTAAACTTAGTTGAAATTTAAAAGATGTTAGATTTTTTTCTGGACTAGTTTCATAGGTGTGTGATCTATATAGTCACATGGGACCTTATTTAATTCTTAATATTATTTGGAAAAGAGGCCATGTGTTTTTTTGTTTTTTTGGTTTTTTTTCCTGGGCCCTGCAAATTATGAAGCCAGCCTTGTTTTCTTCCAGTATTTGAATAGTACCGGTGTTTGCACAAGTAAGTCTAAGAACAAAAACAACTTGAATGTATTATCTGATTTGACAAGAAAAGAGATAAACGTTTGTCCTTAAGGAAGGTGAACCCAAGATCAGAAACTTAAATAAAGTTTTAAATCCTGTATTTTGGCTTCCCTGACACCAGTATCTCCTGGTTCTCTGTATTCACTGTCTCTCTCTCTCATGCTTCTTTTCCTTCATCACTTATATGTTGGAGAATCTCAGGGCTATCTTCTCTCAATTTACCTTTATTCCTGAGTGTCATTTGCTCTTGTGGTTCGAATCCTTCTCATAAATTTATGATTTCCAAATTTATAACCCAGGTCCATACCTCTCCTTTGAGCCATGAACTCATGTACCAGACGCCTCCACTTGCAAGTTTGGAAACTCAATATCATCTTCCGTGACATCTTCCTGAAACCTCTTGATTACTGATGGGGATACAGCAGTCAAATAAAGTCTCTATACACATAGAGATTATGTTTTAGAAGAGGGAAAAGATAACCAACACTCTGTGTGTGTGTGTGTGTGTGTGTGTGTGAGAGAGAGAGAGAGAGATGAGAAAGTGAAAAGTGCTCTGAAGAAAAGCAAGGTGAGAGAAAGAAGAAATATGTGAAAGTGTATTTCTAATAGCATTTATCTGCATTACTTTTTATCTCAGTGAATATTATGACCATCTTCCCTTTGGCCCAAACACTAATAAACCTGGGAGTTATTGTAGCCTCCCTTCTCTTCATTATCATTATTATTATTTTAAAGTTGAGGTCTCACCCTGTTACCCAGGCTGAAGTCACTAGGATTATTTTTAATGAGTTTCCTGAAGGATCTCCTGCCTCTAGTATTATACCAATGTGTCTGTCATTCTCCCCACTCAGGAAGTGCTCTTTCCTAAAAGTAAATCTGATCATTTCTGTCCTCTGAAAACACTTTAATGTCTTCCACTCATCCTACAGATAAAATCTACGCTTCTAGGCATGGCTGACGAAATCTTCATTTTTCTGTGTGTGTGTGTTTTGTTGTTAATTATTATTTATTACCTTCTCCAGCCTCATCCATTATCACTGCAAATCCACACCTTCACTGGTGCTTCATCTATGAGGAACGTTTTTCAGCTTCTCAACACTGTCTTGTTCTCTCTCATTTCTGAGCTGTCACATCTTTCTCCTTCTCCGCCTAACTCTTACACTTCTTTAGTGTCAACATCACTTTCTTCTGAAAGCCTTCTCTGAGTCCCCCAAGTTAATTTCAGTTAGTGTTTTTTGTATGTGCATGCTATAGCACCCTGTTCCTCATTTCAGTTTTAGCATTTATTCACCTTAATTTGTACTGCATCTTCAATTGCCTACATTTTACTGGGCGTGAACTCCATAAAGGCAGACCCTACATATATCTTGCTTATGTTTATCTCTATAGCATTAGCTTAGTGCCTAGCATAGGGCAGCTGAGTACTGAATGCATGTGTGCTTTTTTTGTGTGTTTCACTCTGAATTCCTTCTGAATCTAAATGACATTATGTATATGTTAATGTAGTAATATATAAACAATGATAATGGCTATTGGACACATCATTTTTTTTTCTAGGAAGAATAGTGGAATGATTCAATTATTTCAGATTGCATTTCAGCTTTGGAGACTGCATTTATTTTGCAAAAGCTACTTGTGTTAGTCCCAAAATTAATCTGCCTAGCCCAGAGGCAGGTACCTGCTATGCTCTCTGGAGAAGTCACATGAAAATAGTCAAGATATTTTTTTCCTTCAAGGAGTGTTTTCTTATGAAACCAATGTCTCTCTCTCCCTCTCCACGAAGCAGAAATTAATTTTATAACTGGTATTCTTGAAAGTCTGTATAAATGGAAGGCACTATTTTAAAGTAGGGTTTCATCTGAGTGCATGTGATTAAAACTACTCTTCATCTAGAAATTAGAAACATGGCAGATAGCAAATTTGGATTTTCTTATACATCTACTTAAACTTAATTTCTCCAAAAATGCTATGAGTCATTTATTTTTGTGGAATCCTTTTTTTATTGTATCACAAAGCCTAAATTTAAAAAATGTTGCATATGAGTTTAATATCATTAACATTTAAACTGTTCTTGATTAAAGTATGTTAAACTGTCTTTGTTTTGCAAGATGCATTGATTAGAGTAAGGATCCAAACATCAAGCTAAAGCATTTTCTAATATGAAGAGATTATTTTAAGAAAATGATGAACAAAGTCCAGCATCATTGGAACATATTTGCCTGATATATTGTATGCACTTATTCCACTTATGTTTATAATAACTATTCGGTATGTTTGGGCTTTTGTTCAGGTTGCTTTTAGAGCAACCTGAAAAAAAAATTGTAATATTTACTAGAATTTTGTTTAAAGTGAAGTAGCTATATTACTAAGTGTGTGTTTCTAATCATGACCTCAATTTTTAAAGAATCTTGTGTTTAAAGATTTAATAATTGAGGATATAAAAATGATATCCTGAAGAGTTCCTGAAATATTTGAAGCATTAAAGTAATGTTTGATATAAATGAGCACCTGTTGAAGTTCTATAGTATTCAATTGGAAGAATAATATCTTCTACACTTACCTCAAATTCTTTTTTATGATAAAGTTGGATATAAAACCTAAAACAACTATTCTAGTTTACAACATCTAGTCATGACAGATAATTGTCAAACTGTGTTTTAGTTTACTACAGCATGTCTTTATGGCCAAATGACTTCTGGGAGTGTTGTCCTCTGAAGTTGAGCTTCCTACTCACAACTCTGCTCAAGACAGAAAGAAAGCATATTAGTCCTGTTCCAAATGAGCCCCATTCTTAGCAAGTGCTGCTGTAATTTAATTTAGGTTTGGGCCTTCACTTGCAGGAAATAGACATGATGTTAATTAACAGAACAATGCTTGTGGAAAAGCTTTATGATACTACTTGATTAACCACATTCCTTTTGATGTTCATTTTTGGAAAATAATTGTTTATGTCTCCTGACACAGTAGATAAGATGGCATGCATGGCTGGTGTTTGTAGGTGTCCAGAGGGATTGTCTTTAGACTGATGTGGCTTTTAGGCAATTCTTTTTATGTAACCTAGCAATCTTGGTGCCTAACTCCTACTTCTGGTTGACTTTACATATGAAAAGAGGGGAAATTTGTAAACTTCTGAGAAATTAGAAGTAACTCAGGTAAACATTGAATACTATCTAGAATTCAGAAGAAATAACTGCTACTTTTAATTGAAATTTTAATTTGCTTTTGGTCCATTAATTCTGCGGTTTATCAGCACAATACTTTTATAATTCTTACATATCAATCATGAGTAAAATTGTGCTTTAGTTATTTAATTTTCTTCCAAACAGTAATCAGTTCACCTTTTTTTCTCCTTAAGAGAGTATTCTTCTCACAGAATGTAGAAATATAAAAAAGAAAGGTAAACTTTTCTGTAATCCCATTACCATTATAAACATTTTGGATTTATTATGATCTCTCTTTCTTTCTTTATGTATTTATGGAGATAGATGGATAAGATATACTTAAATTAATATGACAGTCATAAGCTATATTTTGTTTTACACCTAAATAATGTGCATTTTAAGAATATGCATAGTTGAAATACATTTATTTGTTAAAATAATGAGGTATATCTATTAATTCTAACTTGGAAAAATATATTCTTAGATTTTTTTAAAGCAAATTATTGTATATTTGACTTTTGATTAAAATAATAAAAATAAACACAATATGTGTGTGACTGGGTCTATGTAGGCCCACACTGTTGAGAATAATTACCTCTGAGGAAGTCAGGAGCATGGGTGGTGGGATCTGAAATGTTTTACTAGATATAATTCTGTACTATTACAATGCATTATAATAGGAATATATTATTTTATGAGTATGGAAATGTTAACATCCATCCTTATGTCATAAATATAGGTCTAGATAATTATTTTATTTTTATTATTTTTTTTATTTTGAAACAGGGTCTGCCTCTGTCACCCAGGCCGGAGTGCAGTGGTGCAATCTCAGCTCACTGTAACTTGTACCCCACAGGCTCAAGTGATCCTCACACCTCAGCCTTCCAAGTAGCTGGGACCACAGGCATGCGCTACAATGCCTGGCTAATTTTTGTATTTTTAGTAGAGATGGGGTTTTACCATGTTGCTCTGGCTAGTCTCAAACTCCTGGGCTCAAGTGATCTACCCACCTTGGCCTCCCAAAGTGCTGGGATTACAGGCATGAGCCACTACACTCACCCTGTATAATTTTAATAGTGTTATTTATTTATAGAAACACAACATAAATTGCTTAACCTTGTTGAGAAACATTAAGGCTGCTGCATTTTCAAGTAATATAAGCCATGTTGTCATGCACACATCTGTAAATGCATCCATGTACATTTTTCCTTTCTTGTTCCATGGAATAAGTTTCTCAAGTCAAATTACAATGTCCCAACTGGTGTTTGACATGCATTTTCAGACTGTTCTCCCCAGTGATATTACCAACTTTTTCTAGCACCTAATCATAGCTACTAGCACATCATTATTCATCTGTGTCTGGTGAGCAAATTATGGTCTCTCTCACCTAGAAATGTTATGGATTCTCTCTCACCTCTAGATGAGGAAAGTAAATTTTTATCATCAAGAGAGGACATAGAATGAAAGCTGTCTTCCATAATCTTTGTTTCATAATGCACATTGTATTATGTTAATATGAGGGACACTGAACTCTAAAATAGATGCCTGAATCATATTGTTTAGGCACACAGCTATATATCACAGTAATTTCTATTATCTAAACCTCATGGTTTAGATAGAAAAAACCCACAATCTTTGGAATTTAATAGCCTGGGTTTAGATTTTAGGTGTGCCCATTACTCAGTGCTTTGAGCCTTGGCTCCTTGGCATGTATTGTTTATATCATGAGATTGTTAAAGAAAATTAAGTTAAATAATATCTTAAAGTGCCTACTGCAGTGCCATGTGGTAGGTATTATAGAAAGTAACCTTGTGGCTAGATAACTTCTTTGTGAAATATTTACTATTTTTCTGATTTAAAAAAAGACAGATTATCATTTAGGATATATAGTTAAAAACTGACCTAAGAGGCTAAAATTATAGCTGATATGCTTATTATTGCTCTGATTTTTTTATATCTGTACTAAACTTCATGTTTTTAACTTTTGGTTAAGGGTATTCCTTCTGGTTTGGTTAATTTCAAAAGTATAAGAAAATAAAAGTAAACTTTAATCTTCTACCTTGCATGATGGATATGTGTAATATCTTTGAACTGTTTTCCTTGGAAAAAAAAGTAGATACAAATGCCCAAGTATACAGTATGTTGAATTTTGCTCACCATTTGACATAAATGAAAGTATGTTTGTAGTAATTTTTCTTTCAAAATGCAAAGAATGTGTATATTCATTGGGTAGCCTTTAAGAGGTCAGAAAGAAAAGACACTAAAGGATATACAATTGCAGAAGAGGGAAGTGGAGGAGTTTAGAGTCAGGAATGCAGAGGAAGAGAAGAAATATTATCTGATGCTGTGAACCCTGGAAATACAGAAGTCTACTCAATAGTTACAGCCCTTTGCTGAGCTTCATTGGACATTCTCAGGTGCTATGATAGCTATTTGAGTAAATGTATGCTTTATAGGAGTCTCTTCTGGATTCTCAAATCTAGCCCACAAGATAAACTCAAGGTTAAGATTAAACAAATTATGAGTATCTTTTTGAGTTTCTTTCTGAATAAATGTATATACTTGTTTGTTCCAAATAACGAGGAAAGAATATTTTATGCTATAGCCTGTCAACCTAAGTAACAGTGAGAGAGGCCCTCTAAAAGAAAAGGTATTTATTTGAAAATAAAGCATTGTAATGGGAATATGCACGTCAAAGTAAACTATGCACATAGTTAGGGAGGTAAAGGAAGACAGAGGTTTTCAAAGAGAAAAAGCAGGAGGATTATATAATTCTTCTGAAATAATTACCTTTGGCTACAAAGACCAATAACAAGGTTATCGCCAGTCCGAGGTTAGACAGGCAGTTGCTGGGCAAATGCCCTTGTAGAAATATGTTTTTGTGTAAGGTTCTGATGGCCTTTGTGCAAGATTGTGGATTTTGTATTTTTTTGTTATCAGACATACAAGAATGGTAACCTTCTCTTTACAGTGTTCTCTGGTTCTGCCAGGGCTTTCTGTTTGTTCATTTTTTAACATTAGTGACTCATTTGATTTTGACACCTTTCACAAGTCTATCGTTACTGCCTTGTTTTTTCTGAAATGTCTCTTTTGTTTTTTCTAGTGATGATTCTTATGCTTTTAAAAACATTTCTAACATCCTCCTGTTGCTTATTTATCTGTGGAGTTGCTGTTCATTCTGGTTTTCCTCTGAGTCCTTGCCCATACGTCACCACCCTGTCTTACCTTGGCTACAGCTGTTGCTAGTCATCAGATGAAGCAGGTGAAGGTTATCAAACTGTTATTTCTCCTGAGTAAAGTGTCATCACCTCACCTACTGCTCTTTGTCTTCTTTGAATTAATTTCCTAAATGGCATACGATTCAGTGCAAAAAAATTGTTGTTGTAATGAAAGTCTTTTATGTCCTGGTTGGTGATTTATAATTTGTTTCATCAAGTATAAAACTCAGAAGTATAAATGTCAAGAGTTAACTGATACAGCTTAATTGGTCATTTCCAATTTTGATGTCAGTCTATTAACCTACCGGCTAAAAGGGCATTGTAGAGTATTAGTTGGCATTTGTTTTTGGAGTCCTTTATGATTTCTTTCTTATTAGTGTTCACAGCAGTGTACCATTAAAGTTTTTGGCTTCAGTACACATTCTGATTATTCCCGAACCTGCATAGTCACAATAGGAAGGGTAGTGTTGATTCAAACAAAATTCAGATCCATGTATTTTTGGCAGGTATAGTGTGTTCTTCTGCACCGACTCACGTATTCCATTTTGTGCCTTTACAAAACTATAGTAATAGTTTAGTGATTGCCTAAAATTTTCCTAGTAAATTGAATGTTTTTCTACAAAAATGTCTTAAAAATCAGAAGATAATATATTCAGTAAATTTATTTTATGTACCTATTATATTGTCTAGTACTTTCATATGTATAATTATTTATGGTTTGATTTTATACACATCTCATTTTCCTTAAATGTGTATTCCAACTTATATGGAGATAAAAGTAATGATCTCACTTTGCCTTGAAGAAACTAAACTCTAAGACTGTATCATTTGATTCTTTCATTTTGAGCTGTCTAAAATTTTATAAAATTAGTTAAGAGCAAAAAGAAGCATATTAGTTATCTTTCTTTTTTTTTCTTTTCTCATTAAAAATTTTCAGTGCAACGGGTTGTATAACTTTTATAGACAAAAAGTACAAATAGCTAGTGTGGTTTGATTTAAATTTCTATTTGAATTAAACATTTGAATACTTTTTCACTTGCAATTTATCCTTTTAGACAAATTTCTGGAACCTTCATTTAAATGAACACAGATGTAAGAAATAAAGCGGTTATGGAAGCCCAGTTCTGGACTCATTATTAACCCATTTATGCCTGAGGTTGCAATTTTTTGAATTTTTATTTTGTTTTATTTATTTTATTTTTATTTATTATTATTATTTATTATTATTATACTTTAAGTTTTAGGGTACATGTGCACAATATGCAGGTTTGTTACATATGTATACATGTGCCATGTTGGTGTGCTGCATCCATTAACTTGTCATTTACATTAGGTATATCTCCTAATGCTATCCCTCCCCCCTCCCCCCACCCCACAACAGTCCCTGTTGTGTGATGTTCCCCTTCCTATGTCCATGTGTTCTCGTTCAATTCCCACCTATGATTGAGAACATGCGGTGTTTGGTTTTTTGTCCTTGCGATAGTTTGCTGAGAATGATGGTTTCCAGCTTCATCCATGTCCCTACAAAAGACATGAACTCATCATTTTTTATGGCTGCATAGTATTCCATGGTGTATATGTGCCACATTTTCTTAATCCCGTCTATCATTGTTGGACATTTGGGTTGGTTCCAAGTCTTTACAATAAACATACGTGTGCATGTGTGTTTATAGTTATCTTTCTTTTAAAGTACAGGATAATTTGTCTTCAAACATAGCTGGATCCAGGTGCCCAAAGAAAGTCCTTATCAACAGGTTCCTCTTCTCCCACTTCCTCTCTTTTCTCTACTGGCTTCATTCTCAGAGAGAGATATAAAGGTGGCATCAAGGTTTATAATCCACCAGTCTGCGACCCCACAAGAAAGAAAGTACCTCTTTCCTAATGGCTTCCTCAAAAAGCTTGGGTTTAACGAATGAGCTGAGCTTGTTTCACTTGGCCATGCCTGAAGCAATAGCTGTGACAAGGCCTGAAATATATGTTTATACCTGGAGCTAGGAGATTAAAGCAGGAAACGGACTGAAGTGGAAGAGGATTCTGCTGCAGTAAGAAGAGATGTTGAGAAGGCAGAACAACAGTTCCCACTGAAGATGCCACTGAGTTCCTAGGACCATACCCCTGGTCTTCTGAGTTCCATATTCTACTCTTCGAGTCTTTCACATGGATCAGTTCTAAGATGAAGTAAGAATAAACTTAAATAAATCCTTTAATGTTTATCCTCTAAAAGGACAAGAATATTTTAATAGCCTGAAAGCAGATGTTGGGAATCTCAGAAAATGAATAATAATCTTGAAAAAAACTAGTGAAACTTCTGGTTTGATCTCTTCCCTAATGCCACCATTCCTCTCAACTTTTGATTCTTTAGCTTTTTTCCACTCCTTTTATTTTTTGAAGCTATTGATGTTGCTAGAAAAATCTTTGAAGCAAAGACTACTCTCTAAGATTAATAGATGGGAACTACTCCAGATGAAATTAAGTACCCTTCTATTACCCTGCATATGGCATTGCATTAAAATTTTGGTTTACTTGTTTGTCCCACTCACATACTGTAAGTACTCCAAAGAACTAAATCATCTTTGATTTCCAAGTTTTATTGCCCAACCAAATAATTGTATTTGTTGACAGTAACACATTAATAACATAAATGTTGTTGAATGACCAAATCAAACTGTAATGCACTTACAGACACAGGAAACAACACAATGAGAAAGTGTATGTTCATATGGGGCAGGGATATTCAAGAGAACTAAGAATGAGCAAGCAGAGGCATTTCCTCATGGCAATAAAACAATAATTAGTTAAAGCAATATATTTTCAAAATAGGAAACATTTATGTTAATTAAAATAGTGAAGAGGGCCAGGTGCAGTGGCTCATGCCTGTAATCCCAGCACTTTGGGAGGCCGAGGCGGGCGGATCACGAGGTCAGGAGATCGAGACCATCCTGGCTAACATGGTGAAACCCCATCTCTACTAAAAACACAAAAAATTAGCCAGGCAAGGTGGCACGCGCCTATAGTCTCAGCTACTCGGGAGGCTCAGGCAGGAGAATCGCTTGAACCCGGGAGGAGGAGGTTGCAGTGAGCCGAGATCATGCCATTGCACTCCAGCCTGGCAACAGAGCAAGACTTTGTCTCAAAAAAAAAAAAAAAAAAAAAAAAAAAGAAAAAAAAAACTAGTGAAGAGATGGAAGGTCTTCAAGTTAAGGATCTGAGGTACACTATAAATATGAGTGTAGAAATCAATTCTTATTTAAAAAACAAAACCAAAAACTCTGTCCCATCTAAATTGATATTATCAGTTGTTAACATACTTGAGATTTTCGGTTAAGTTGTTTTATAATTATGACATATTTTAAAAGATTTATAATTCATACTTTTATAAATTTATCTAACTTTATTCTTACAACAACTCTGTGAGGTAGCTTACCATATTACTTAAAGGTAAGGAAAATGAAGCTAAGAAAGATAACATGACTTCCCATTGCCACTAAGAAATTAAAAAGCTAAAACTCTAAATCTCATATTCTTTCTATGAAAATTGTACTTTTTCAAAATTTTATGACAAGTTGCTACTACAATTTTTGTAGAGTAATTAGCACAAGATAGAAAGCTAAACACACAATAAGAACATAAAAAGTCATAAAAGATGCATATTGATATGTTTTGTTTGCATATGTATTGTTTCATTTTTTTCAGAATATCTCTCTAACTTTTTAAGTCTTCTTCAAATCATGCTTACAGATGGCCTTTGCTATAATTTAATTTTTAGGTTATCAGTTTTTATTGGCATTTGGAATTAATACTTACGTGGATATTTGAACTCATGGACCTAAATTTCTAGTGTATTTTTGGTTTGCATACACCTAGGTCCCAAACTTAGAAAAAAATCACAGTCTGTTAACACCGTAAAAATCTATTTTAATTCATCATATTGAAAGAGGTAAATATAAACAACATTGATGAATATAAATTTTTAAATGCAAGTACCTAATTTGAGCTGCAAATATCAAGAGAATTGGATGTATTGGAGACCAGCTGGAAGTGCAAAGAATACTTCCCCTTGGTATTGACTCTTCTCTGTATCAATAGCAGTTCCAAATGTAGTAAAAAGCGGACATGATTTAACAGGTTCTAAATTATTAAGGCCAGTGCATTGTTGCTAGAGAGTTCATTAACAATCTCATCAATACAATGTGGTTCATGGACATTAGTAAGAGCTTTGTGTAACATTTTAAAACAGAATGAGATATCTCAATGGACTGATCTTAGTAAAAAAAAATTTAATTAGGTAAGAATAATTACATTAGTTAAATGGAACTTTTAATTGAAAACTTGTTGGCATTTTCTTACCTGCTTCACAGCTGTCCTTTAATCATTTATATTTAAAAAGTGAAGAGTTTCTGTACATGATGTTTGAAAATTATCTAAACATCTTGGACTTTTTGTATAAACGTTTAAAGGAGTTTAGATAATGTGGCAGTAAAAACAAATAGGATTTTCTGCTTGCAGAATGGTACATTTAAAAGATATATATATCAGAAAGAAAAGTTATAGAGAAAATATGTATGGTAAGTACATACTATTCTTGGGAAAAAGGCAAAGTAGTCATTTTCTGAAGCTTTAACATTTGTAACTTTAAAACTTCATGTATTGAACATCATTCCTTATGAAGCTTTAAAATCTTACAGGGAAATAATACTGTTTATAAAATTATCTTGTTAAAGAAAATGGTATCCAACAAGAGTTTTTGAAAGATTGAAAGCCCGTATTTGTGTAAGATAAACATAAAGGGCCAATGGAAACTCTTATTGTTAAAATTAGTGTCAGCCACATTTTAGGCTGTATTTACTGGTTGTTGTTCAAAATAAGCTAATTGGCAATCACTATTTTTTGGTAGCTTTCAGCTTAAGCCAGAGAGCACTGGTTTGGAGAGACATAGACATTTATTCAAATTCACAGGAACACTAAACAAATGGATTTGTTAATTATTCATGACATTAATTCTGGCCAAGACAATTTCTTATCTGAATCTCAGCAACCACTATCACTCAGTGCTGCCTACTTTACTTGATCTTCAGAACATTGCTGAATTTGAATATTCTTCCTAATTCATCAATTTGTCTCTTCCTTTCAGCCCTCATGGGTACTCAATGACATACATGTAGAGACAAAAATATTTATATATATATGTGTGTATATATATGTATAGATATGTGTGTGTGTATATATATACACACACACACATTACTGTATAGTTTATTTATAATAAACTATAAATTCATTTAGAAACAAGACAGAGGCTGTACTCACATTCCCCGCCCCGGTCTGAGCTGCTGACAGATTTGGCTCATTGTATTTCTAGGAGGTAATACATTCTAGCTGTGTGGCAAAGTGTGAAGATACAGATTTCTTCATATATATATGGAAACAATATATATATGTGTGTATATGGAAATTATATATGTGTATATATATGGAATATAGATATATATATATGGAGAGAGAGAGAGAGAGATGTGGTCTTACTTTGCCACCCAGGCTGGAGTGCAGTGGCACTATCTTGGCTCACTAAAAATTCATATATTTTTAAAGGTATTTCATCATGCAATTTCTGAAATTTTCTTTAATGCATTTAATTTGTAATAAAATCTCTCTGGTAGTTCAAAAACATAAGTCATAAGCAGATTTGTGTTTTCACTGTGTAAGAGGAGGCAAAAGGAGGTAAAATGCTGTAATATTGGAGAATGACTTTGGGTAGGAAAGAAAGAATTTTAGTTTTCTTCTTCGAAGAATGAGGAGGCCAGGCTGAGATTTAATGTACATGAGAATTTTAACAGCAATGAAGGTGAAACAACAAAGAAAAGACCATAATATAAATATTGGCAGGTTTTATTTGTTCAGGCAGTAATTTGCTAGGATATGAACACAGTCAATGGCCTAAGAATAATTACTTTTGATTACCCTTATTTATTAATTTGTGTGAAATGTTCATACAATAGTTTGTTAAGCAAGCACACAACATTATAAAGAATTATGGAGAGAGACAGACATATGTAGAACGTAAAGAATAAATAATTATGCAGAGAAGCCAGACAAATAAGGGTCATGGTTATATTACAAAACCGGTATAAAATCAGAGTAAAATGTGGATTTTCTAGTAATATGAATGTTAGCCACAGGACGCCTTAAAATCCACCTGATTCAATCCCCTCCTTTTATAGATGAAGAAACTGAAGACTAGAAAAAATAAGAGTCATACTTGTCCAAGTTTACATGCTGGAGTGAAATTATCTGTGCAATAGCAGTCCTTCATTTAATATTAAATACAAGACATTATAATATTTTACCACTCATCTTTATTCTTGAATTCTAAATTTGTCAGTAACTTATATGTACTCAATTTTTTATTTTTTGGCATTCTGAGTTCAACTGAATTGTAGCGTCATGTACATAACACATTGTGTAGGGATCAGGTTATTATATGTTAATTTCCTCCATGCTCCTTTGCCATCTAGAACCTGATCTGCTGTTTTAAACAGCATGAGGCCTGTTCTCCCATTTAGGCTAACAGTGGGTGCAGAAGGGTTGAAGCATTATACTTTCTAAACTGGTTCCTTGTTCTGGAGAGTATCCATCTGAAGAGATTACCGCTCTTCTGGTGATCATCGCCATCATCGTCCAACACCTGCCTATGCACCATGTGCCAGGAATTGTGCGAACTGCTTTAATGTATTATCTCATGCAGTCTGTGTAGTCCACGCAGCTGCTGGTAAAGAACTCTGTTTCAGAGTAATACAAAGAGCCAGCAACAGAGAAAGCATAATGGCAGCTGCAGTGTAACTGGGAGAATTGTCTCTGACAATTGGCTCCCGACTGGGTCTGAGGGCATTTCTTCATCAGTCCCTCAGTTCAGCTAGCAGCCACCGCACACCTGCTCTGTGCTGGGCAGAGTGCTCAGTGCAGTGTGCCAGCTGAATGAGTGAGCACCAGCCTGTTCTCCATGTGTGACCCCCTCCTTCTTGCTCAGAGGGGTGGGCGATTGTCTGTCCCATTTAGGCTTGTGCTGACTGTGCAAGGGAGATCCCAAGGTCAGGATCTACCTCTTTGCCCATCACTGTTAATATCTGTATTATCTAACTAAAGAACTAACATTTGTATTTTTTTCCTGAAACTATCTGATTTTTAAAGTAATTTTTCAAGCAAGAAAATCTTTAGATCATCATATTTAATTTTCAATGATAAAATGAGGAAACAAGGCAATAGGGATTTTTTTTATTATTTTCTTTAGTTAAAAGGTCAAGTCAGTGAAAGATCCAGAATTCATAAACTTCTATTCTATTTATTAGACCATGCAGCTCTTTCTGCTATGCACTGTACCTCAAATGGGAATTCAGAAATGAGCAAAATCTGAGATGTAGGAGTTCCAGAATGGATCTGCCACCTGCCAGCTAGCATTCGGATCTCAAAGGGGACCTGCCTGCACTTATTTAATGGAAAGATAAATGTGTTCAAGGAACTGTTACTATAAATTCATTTAGAAACGGGACAGAGGCTTTACTCACATTCCTCTCCAGTCTGAGCTGCTGACAGATTTGGTTCACTGTACCTCTGGGAGGTAATACATTCTAGCTAAATGGCAAAGTGTGATTGTTATTCAGAGCTCCCAAATACCTATTTCTTTTATTGTTTAAATGAACTTTGTGGTTGAATTCATCCATTTATTGAAAAGTACTTTTATACACTTACTACAGGCAAGACAGTGTATGGAATACTATGTGAGGTATTAAGAAGATAGACATTGTTCTTATCCAAAAGATGATTGTATTATAAAAGGAAAAACAAAAGGCAAGAAAAATATAAACAGTTTTATTAAAACTAGAATGTAAAAGGAAGAAAGAAGATACAAATTAGTGATGTTTAATTTGCTAGGATTCTAGATAGTTCTAGAATAAAATGAAATCAATGGACCATCTTCCAAGAAAAATGGTGAATCACTCTTTAACTTCTAATAGATGTATTAGAGTAAAATGTACACATTATAAACTACACATATTTAAATTACTCTTAAGAGTAATTATATTTAGATATAGATTATTGCATTCAACATTGAAAGCATTTGTAGCCCAGGCCACGAGTGCTAATAAACAACAAGTCTTGAGCAAAGAGTGAAATATTATCACAAATATAACCGTGCTTGGTACAACAGACAGAATAACCTGGAAAATACTAGGTTCTAAGTTCTCCCAGTCAAAATTCAATGGAGGTATCCAAAAGTCATTCCAAAAGAATGACTTCTCACCAGAAGAAAAAAATAAACATTTTTGATGGATTTTTGCTGAGAAAAATTTTTAGTACATCTGAGAAATTTGATATACTAACGTTCTGTTCTGTATTTGTACATAGTTTGGAATTGTTTGTTTCTATTGTCTTCATACTTTTTTCAAAGAAAAGCTATGTTTTAATTTTTGTGTAACTCTTGAAGCACCTATTTTAGACCTTTACAAAGGAAATGTATAATGTAATAGGAATCAGAAACAGAAATAACATATGCATTAAACCTGGACATTGGTAGCTTGGTAATTACTGCTTAGTATCAGATTATTTTGTAAATGAAATCTAAGCACATATAAATATTTTAACTATTCATAGAATCTATTTCTGTTTTTTATATTTGGAGATATTTTAATTATATATAAAATCAAAATATTAATGTCAATTTTTATTTGAAACTTTTTAGAACATCTAATTTCTTAAATTCTTCAATTATTTAAAAATATGTAGTGAATTTTTCCAAAGTATAAGGAAAATGTAAGCATACGTAGATTTTACTGTTTTTTTTAATACCTTAAAGACTCATCAGTCATGAGGTTAGTTGATGGATGGAATAGTACTGAGTGACTAAGCCTATTTCTGTGGCAATGGCTCAGCCATAGAAATTAGCATTTGTCACTCTTCTGCCTGTTTGTCTGTTACACATTCCATTCTTAAAAGTAATTTGACTAGGTATAAGATACACCAAGCAATAAGCTAGTAAGAAGGTTAATGAATATTTAAATATATTTGCAGACATTTCTTATGTTCTTTTCAAGCCAGCCATTTGGAAAGATCACTATAGTTTTACTAAAATGTATAGGACAATATTGCACAATTTTAAAGGTTTGCAAAACAAAACAAGTTTTTGGCTGAAAAACATTTTTTGTAGGTTAACTAACTTATTTTGGAAATAAAAATAGCTTCAATCTAGTCTGAAGTAAGCTCTGAAAGGCAGCCCACATTCCAGTTGACAGGCGTTTGAACTAGCAGTGAAGCAGGTAGGGCTGCATTTAGCTGTCACATTAGCCCTGTCTGGCTGGTACCTACCTAATTTGCGCTTCTTTCTGCTGCACTATACCCTCAGAGGGAACAGATATTCTCTTCTAGCTTTCCATTAAGTGTGGCCCATATATATGGGAGTATGTGTGTGTATGTATAATATATAATGTATATAATCCATATGCATATATACACATATATAATTATGCTTGGAGAGATAAATATCTCTCTCTATATATAAAATTGTAGTTGAAAGAGAGAAAATAGAACAGATTATCTTATCTTCATTATTGATTTACTCCCAACCCCTGTTTAGCTTTTGTCTTGCCTTTGTAGTTTAGGATGTAAATGACCACAGATTTATCTAACTATCTCATATGGATTTTAATAACCAAATTGTAGTGATATTTTTAGTTTACTTGGTTAAATTAGAGTCATGTTGAACCCTGAAGCATTCTTTACAGGTAGCTATAATGTATAAGAAAAAGACAAGATTTGACTTAGGGACTACAATAACTTTTATTGGAATCTCAGCTCAGAGATGTATTCTCCATGGTCCGTGGAACCATACTAGCCTGGTATTCGTAAGACACCCCCTAAACTATGAGATCTTCTCCCACTAGTTTCCCCTCCTTTACCCATCATAGTTTCAGTGGGAATATGGCCTAGGGGAGGCAGGGATTATAATTGTTTAGACAGTGATTCTAAGGGTTAGGATTTGCCTGAATCTTATTTCTGCCAATCTTTCATGAGACCTCGAAATAATTACTTTAACCTTCCTATCTTCAGTTTCCTGCTCTCAAAAATGTTTGTAGTAATATCATTTAGAACATACAGTCTTTGTGAGAATTAAATGAGATAATGCATGTAAAGAAATCAGCACAGTTCTGTGGCACAGAGTAAGGACTCAATATAACTTGAATTAAAATAATTATTGTTTTGTAATAATAATATTATAAAAATGATAATATAATTTAACCTGTGTTTCCCGTCCACTTCTCTCCTCCTCTGTTCCACCCCTCTCTTCTTTTCTCCTGTTTTCTTCCATTAAGAAAAGAGTCAAGGCAAGGAATTATAGAGTCAATAAGAGAGGATGAAGATTTAGCAAAAGCAGATAAATCAATCTCTAAATTTGGGTGTAAGAGACGCCTCTTAGGCCCCAGCGTGAAAGATACACTAGGGCCTTTGCCCTTTGAAAATCTCCCGAGCAGCAACTGGATAGAAGCAAACTAGAATGTTGAAGAGGGCTTTAAAAAGTGTTATATTGCTAGGGGTTAAAAGAATGTCCTTTGACACTCATGAAATAAAGACTAAAATTGCCGCTTTTTAAACTTACTTTGTCCTCTGAACTAATGTTTGCATCCTGCTCAGTTCAGGATTTGTTAGAATTATATTGATTCTATAATTTCTTTTTTGTAATCTAATTTGTATTTGTTTATTTTGTTTTTTTATATTTACTTTATATGTTATTTTTTCAATTATCTTTTTCTAGGCATTGTTGGGCCTCTATGTAATTCCATACTTATATTTTATACAATCATTTGTAGGTACTTCTTTCTTATCCTTATAGTGATCAGATTTCACTAATAATTGGTCACAATCAGTGACATTATGAACCTCTGAAAGGAGTGTGGTGGCTCCTTCCAGGACAACGACTGGAAATGTGGGTTCCTAACTTGACCATTCCTGTCCATACTTGATGATTTAAATTATTTGTTTTACCTCAATGTTCCTTGGGACAAATAATATTTAAGCTTGATAACCTTTGATTTGTAGAGATATGTATTTGGGGGTATACTATCAATTTAGTGTAGCCTACAAGAGTGCTTAATATTTTTAGAAAATTCTATTCACCAGTCCCCATAATGTGGTCTGACTCCTGTAGTAGATACATACATATACACATATGCATACATACACACATACCCCTCTGGTATATACATACATACATATAAATACATACATTATGTATATGTGTGTGTGCATGATATATGTTTGTATATATATTTACCTTTTCTGTTTTTAAATTTTTAAATATTTTAATAATGTAGTTTCCTGGATTTATGCTATCTTATCCTTCATATGTTCAGAAATCTATTTTTTTCATGAAATTGTTTCTAGTTAATATTAGTAACTTTTTAACCCACCTATTATTGAACCATATTCATACATTAGTTTTTTTTTCTAAAATAAACAACAGAAATTTATTTCTCACAATTCTGGAGGTTGAAAGTCTGAGATCAAAGTGCCAGTATGGGTTCAGATGAAAGCCCTCTCCTACGTTTTGGACACCCAACTTCTCGTTCCATCTTCCTATGACAGAAAGAGGGCTAGAGAGTTCTCTGGAGTCCCCTTTATTTTATTTTATTGATTCTTAATGTATGTACATATTTATGGAGTACATGTGATCATTTGTTACATCCGTAGCATTTGTAATGATCAAGTCAGGCTATTTAGGATATTCACTACTTCTAGCATGATCGAGTCAGAGTATTTGGGATATTCACTACGTCTAGCATTTACTATTTCTCTCTGATGGAAACATTGCAATCCTCTCTTCTAGCTATTTTAAAATATACAGTAAATTATTGTTAACTCTAGTTACCCTACTCTGCTATCAAATATTAGAACTTATTTCTTCTATCTAACTGTAAGTTTGTAAACATTAACCAACTTCTCCTCATCTGTCCTTCTCATACTCAGGTTCCCTTCCAAGTTTTCAGTAGCTATCATTCTCCTCTCTACTTCCATGAGACCAACCTTTCCATAGCCCCTACACAGGAGTGAGAACATGTGATCTTACTTTCTGCGCCTCACTTATTTCACTTACCATAATGACCTCCAATTCCATCCATGTTGCTGCAAATGACATGATTTCATTTCTTTTTCATGGTCAAATGATGTTTTATTGTGTATATATCCTACATTTTCTTTACCTATTCATGTGTTGATGAACACTTAGGCTGATTCCATATTTTGGCTATTGTGAATAGTGTTAAATAAACATAGGAGTGCATGTATCCCTTTGATATACTGATTTCCTTTCCTTTGGATAAATACCCAGTAGTGAGATTGCTAGATCACATGGTAGTTCTATTTTTAGTTTATTGAGTGAGCACCATGCTATTTTCCATAATGGCTGTACTAATTTACATTCCCAGTGATATGGTTTAGCTCTGTGTCCCCACTCAAATCTCTTTTTTTTGTTTTTTTTTTTGAGATGGAGTCTCACTGTCACCCAGGCTGGAGTGCAGTGCTGCGATCTCGGCTCACTGCAAGCTCCGCCTCCCGGGTTCACACCATTCTCCTGCCTCAGCTTCCTAAGTAGGTGGGACTACAGGCACCCGCCACCATGCCCGGCTAATTTTTTTTTGTATTTTTAGTAGAGATGGGGTTTCACTGTGTTAGCCAGGATGGTCTCGATCTCCTGACCTTGTGATCCACCCACCTCGGCCTCCCAAAGTGCTGGGATTACAGGCGTGAGGCGCTGCACCCGGCCTCAAATCTCATTTTGAATTTTAATTCCCACATGACAAAGGAGGGACCTAGTGGGAGATAATTAGATCATGGGGATGGTTTCACCCATGTTGTTCTCATGACAGTGAGGGAATTCTCATGAGATCTGATGATTTTCAAAGTGACAGTTTCCCATTTACATGCTCTCTCTCTCTCTTGCCACCATGTAAGACATATCTTGCTTCCCCTTTGCTTTCTGCCATGATTGTAAGTTTCCTGAGGCCTCTCCAGTCATGCGGAACTGTGAGTCAATTAAATCTCTTTTGTTTCTAAATTACCCAGTCTCAGGTAGTGTCCTTATAGCAGTGTGAAAAATGGACTAATAAAGAGAATTGGTACTGAAAGTGGGGTAATGCTATAAAGATAACCTGAAAATGTGAAAGTGACTTTGGAACTGGGTAACAGGCAAAGGTTGTAACAGTTTGGAGAGCTTCAAAGTACACAGGAAAGTGGGGAAAAGTTTGGAACTTCCTAGAGACTTGTTGAATGGCTTTGACCAAAATGTTGATAGTGATGTGGACAATGAAGTCCAGGTTGAGGTGGTCTCAGATGCAGATGAAGAACTTGCTGGGAACTGGAGTATAGGTCTCTCTTGCTAGGCTTTAGCAAAGAGACTGCTTGCATTTTGCCCCTGCCCTCTGTAGAACTTTGAACTTGAGATAGATTATTTAGGGTATCTGGTGGGAAAAAATGTCTAAGCAGCAAAACATTCAAGAGGTAACCTGGCTTATTCTGAAAGCATTCAGTTATATACATTCACAAATAGATGGTTTGAAATTGGATCTTATGTTTAAAAATGGAAGCAGAGCATAAAGGTTTGGGAAATTTGCAACTTGACCATGTGGTAGAAAAGAAAAACCCGTCTTCTGGGGAGGAATTCAAGCCAGCTGCAGAAATTTGCATAAGTAATGAGGAGCGGAATGTTACTAGCCAAGAAAACGGGGAAAATGTCTCCAAGGCATATCAGAGACCTTCACAGCAGCAACTTCCATCACAGGCCCAGAGGCCTAGGAGGGAAAAATTGGCTTCATGGGCCAGGCCCAGGGCCCTGCTACTCTATGCAGCTTTGGGACTTGGTGCCCTATGTCCAGCTACTCCAGCTCCAGCTCCAGCAGTGGCTAAAAGCAGCCAAGGTACAGCTCGGGCTGTTGCTGGGAACATTTACCCAATGCCTGTACCTGCATTGTATCTTGGAAGTAACTAACATGCTTATGATTTTACAGGCTTATTGGCGGAAGGGACTTGCCTTGTCTCAGATGAGACTTTGGACTTGGATTTTTAGGTTAATGCTGGAATGAGTTAAGACTTTGAGGGACTGTGGGGAAGGCATGATTGGTTTTGAAAGGTGAAAAGTACATGAGATTTGTGAGGGACCAGGATTGGAATGTTATGGCTTGGCTCTGTGTTCCCACCCAAATCTCATCTCAAATTGTAATCACCATGTTTCAAGGGAGAGACCTGGTGGGAGGTGATTGGATCATGGTGTTCTCATGATAGTGAGGGAATTCTCGAGATCTGATGGTTTTATAAGTGGCAGTTTTCCCTGCTATCCCTCTCTCTCTCTCCTGCTACCATGTAAGACATACCTTTCTTCCCCTTTGCCTTCTGCCATGATTTTAAGTTTCCTGAGGCCTCTCTAGCCATGCAGAACTGATTCAATTAAACTTCTTTTGTTTATAAATTACCCAGTCTCAGGTAGTATCTTTACAGCAGTGTGAAAACAGACTAATACACTCAGCAGCAGTGTATAAGAGTTCCTTTTTCTCCACGTTTTTGGTTTGCATTTGTTATTGTCTTTTTGTTTAAGAACTATTCAAACTCGGGTTAGATGATATTTCATTGTGGTTTTGACTTGCATTTCCCTGATGATTAGTGATAATGAGTGTTTTTTATATATCTGTTGTCTGTTTTTAAGTCTTTTTACAGAAATGTCTATTCACATCCTCTGCCCACTTTTTAATGGGATTTTTTATTTATTTATTTTTTTACTGTTGAGTTGTTTGAGCTTCTTTTATATTCTGAATATTGATCCCATGTGAGACAAATAGCTTGCAAATATTTTCTACCATTCAACAGGTTATCTCTTCACTCTGTTGGTTGTTTGCTTTGCTGTGCAGAATCTTTTTATGTCCCATATGGCTTGTTGTGTCCCATATGTCTATTTTTTGTTAATTGCCTATGCTTTTGGGTCCTTAGCCATAGAGTATTTGCCTAGACCAGTGTCCTAGAGTGTTAGTCTGTGTTTCCTTCTAGTAGTTTTATACTTTCAGAACTTATATTTAAGACTTTAATTCATTTTGCAATATTTTTTGTATATGATGAGAGATAGGAGTCTAGTTTCATTCTTTTGCCTATGGGTATCCAGTTTTTTTCAGTACCATTTATTGAAGAACCTATTCTGTTTCCAATGTATATTCTTGGCTCCTTTTCAAAAATCAGTAGACTATAAATATATGGATTTATTTCTGGATTGCCCATTTTGTTTCATTGGTCTATGTGTCTGTTTTTATACCAATACCATGCTGTTTTAGTTATTATAGCCTTGTAACACATTTTAAGGTCAGGTATTGTGATGCCTTCAGCTTTTTTTCTTTTTGCTCAGGATTGCTTTGGTTATTCAGGCTGTTTTGGTTCCATATGAATTTTAGAAGTTTTTTTTCTTTTCTATTTCTGTGAAGAATGTCATGATATATTGGTGGTAATTGTGTTGAATCTGTAGATTGTTTTGGGTAGTATGGCCATTTTTACAACATTAATCCTTCCTATACATGAGCATGGTCTTTTCATCTGCCTGTGTCCTCTTCAATTTCTTTAATCAGTTTTTTGTAGGTTTCATTGTAGAGTTCCTCATCTCCTTAGTTAAATTTATTCCTAAGGTTTTTTACTTTTTGTTGGTAGTGTAAATGAGATTACCTTCTTGATAGTTTGGCTGATTAGTTATTTGTGTATAAAAACATGGCTGATTTTTGTTTGTTGATTTTGTGTTCTACAACTTTACTGAATTTGCCAAATAGAGTTTTTGGTGGAGTCTTTAGGTTTTTTAAAACATAAGATCATGTCACCTGCAAAAGGGACAATTTGACTTTTTTTTTTTTTTCCAGTTTCAGTGTCCTTTCTTTCTGTTGTCTGATTGCTCTGAGTAGGACTTTCAGTACTTTGTTGAATAGCAGTTGTAAAAGTGGGCATCATTGTCTGGTTCAAGTTTTTAGAGGAAAGGATTTCAGCTTTTTCCCATACATTATGTTATTTGTAGGTGTGTCATATATGGCCTGTGTTATACTGAGGCATGTTCCTTTTATGCTTAGTCTGTTGAGTTTATATTATGAAGGAATGTTGAATTTTATCAAATGTTTTTCTGTGTCTATTGAGATCACATGATTTTTACCCTTTATTCTATTGGTGTGATGTATTACATTTATTGTTTAATGCAGGTTGAACCATCCTTGAGCTCCTGGAATAAATTCCACTTGATCATGTTGTAGTACCTTTTGGATGTTCTGTTGAATTTAGCTTGCTACTGTTTTGTTGAGGATTTTTACATCTATGTTCACCAGGGATGTTTGCCTGGGAACATAGATACAAAACATAGATGTTCACCAGTTGTTGCTGTTGTGTCCTTGTCTGCTTTTGGTATCATAATACTGACCTCATAAAATGAGTTAGGAAGAATTATCTCTTCTTGCTGTTTAATAGGTAGTTTGAGTAGAATTGGTGTTAATTATTTTTTAAAAGTTAGGTAGAATATGGCAGTGAAGTCATCTGGTACTGGGCTTTTCTTTGGTGGAAGCCATTTTATTATTGATTCAATTTTGTTACTCTTATTAGCCTGTTCAGTTTTTCTACTTCTTTCTAATTCAATGTTGGTAGTAGGTTGTCTGTGTCTAAAAATTTATCCATTTCCTATAAATTTTCAAGTTTGTTAGTACATAGTTTTTCATAACAGTCTTTTAGGATTTTTTTTGTATTTCAGTGTTATCTATTGTAATGTCCATTTTTTAAGTTCTGATTTTGTTTATTTGGGTCTTTCATCTTTTTTTCTTAGTTAGTTTAACTAGAAGTTTGTCAATTTTTTTTAAAGACTTTTCATTTCAATAATCCTTTGTATTATTTTTTAAGTCTCTATTTCATTTATTTCAGTTCTGATCTTTATTATTTTTTTCTTCTACTAATACTAGGTTTGATTTGTTCTTTCTTTTCTAGTTCTTGAGGTGCATCATTAGGTTATTTAAAATCTTTATATTTTCTTGATGTAGATACATATTGCTATAAACTTCCCTCTTAACACTGCTTTTCCTGTATCCGGTGTGTTTTGATGTGTGGTGTTTCCATTTTTATTTGTTTCAAGAAACTTTTAGATTTTCTGCTTAATTTACTCCATGACCTAATGGTCATTCAAGAGTATGCTGGTTAGTATCCATATATTTGTAGAGTTTCAAAAATTCTTCTTGTTATTGATTTCTACTTTTTTGTTTATTGTGGTCTGATAAGATATTTGACTTTTACAACTTTTCAACTTTTAAAAGTTTGTTGAAACATTTTATGGCCTTACATCGTTTTTCCTGGACTGTTTTGTGTGCTGATGAGAAGAATGTATATTCTGCAGTTGTTGGATGAAAGGTTCTGTAAATGTCTGTTAAGTCCCTTTGGCTAAACTGCAGTTTTAATCTGATGTTTGTTGATTTTCTACCTAGATGAGCTGTTAAATGTTGAGAGTGGATATTAAAGTCCTTAACTATTTCTGTATTGTAGTCTGTCTCTCTCTTTAGATCAAATAAAATTTATTTTATATATTTAGGTGCCCTGCTGATGGGTGCATAAATATTTAGAAATGTCCTCTTGCTGAATTGATCCCTTTGTCATTATATAATGACCTGGTTTGTCTCTTTGTACTGTTTTTTGACTTAAAGTTTGTTTTATTTGATATAAGTATAGCTATTCCAGCTCACTTTTGGCTTTCATTTGCATAGAATATCTTTTTTTCATTCCTTTACTTTCTGTCTATATGTGTCTTTACGAGTGAGATGAATTTCTTTCTTTTTTTTTATTATTATACTTTAAGTTTTAGGGTACATGTGCACAATGTGCAGGTTAGTTACATATGTATACATGTGCCATGCTGGTGTGCTGCACCCATTAACTCATCATTTAGCATTAGGTATATCTCCTATCTGCCCCCACCCCACAATAGTACCCAGAGTGTGATGTTCCCCTTCCTCTGTCCATGTGTTCTCATTGTTCAATTCCCATCTATGAGTGAGAACATGCAGTGTTTGGTTTTTTGTCCTTGCAATAGTTTACTGAGAATGATGATTTCCAGTTTCATCCATGTCCCTACAAAGGACATGAACTCATCATTTTTTATGGCTGCATAGTATTCCATGGTGTATATGTGCCACATTTTCTTAATCCGGTCTATCATTGTTGGACATTTGGGTTCGTTCCAAGTCTTTGCTATTGTGAATAGTGCCGCAATAAACATACATGTGCATGTGTCTTTATAGCAGCATGATTTATAGTCCTTTGGGCATATACCCAGTAATGGGATGGCTGGGTCAAATGGTATTTCTAGTTCTAGGTCCCTGAGGAATCGCCACACTGACTTCCACAATGGTTGAACTAGTTTACAGTCCCACCAACAGTGTAAAAGTGTTCCTATTTCTCCACATCCTCTCCAGCACCTGTTGTTTCCTGACTTTTTAATGATTGCCATTCTAACTGGTGTGAAATGGTATCTCATTGTGGTTTTGATTCGCATTTCTCTGATGGCCAGTGATGATGAGCATTTTTTCATGTGTCTTTTGGCTGCATAAATGTCTTCTTTTGAGAAGTGTGTGTTCATATCCTTCGCCCACTTTTTGATGGGGTTGTTTTTTTCTTGTCAATTTGTTTGAGTTCATTGTAGATTCTGGATATTAGCCCTTTGTCAGATGAGTAGGTTGCGAAAATTTTCTCCCATTTTGTAGGTTGCCTGTTCACTCTGATAGTAGTTTCTTTTGCTGTGCAGAAGCTCTTTAGTTTAATTGGATCCCATTTGTCAATTTTGGCTTTTGTTGCCATTGCTTTTGGTGTTTTAGACATGAAGTCCTTGCCCATGCCTATGTCCTGAATGGCAATGCCTAGATTTTCTTCTAGGTTTTTTATGGTTTTAGGTGTAACATTTAAGTCTTTAATCCATTTGAATTAATTTTTATATAAGGTGTAAGGAAGGGATCCAGTTTCAGCTTTCTACACATGGCTAGCCAGTTTTCCCAGCACCATTTATTAAATAGGGAATCCTTTCCCCATTTCTCGTTTTTCTCAGGTTTGTCAAAGATCAGATAGTTGTAGATATGCAGCGTTATTTCTGAGGGCTCTTTTCTGTTCCATTGATCTATATCTGTGTTTTGGTACCAGTACCATGCTGTTTTGGTTACTGTAGGCTTGTAGTATAGTTTGAAGTCAGGTAGTGTGATGCCTCCAGCTTTGTTCTTTTGGCTTAGGATTGACTTGGCGATGCGGGCTCTTTTTTGGTGCCATATGAACTTTAATGTAGTTTTTTCCAATTCTGTGAAGAAAGTCATTGGTAGATTGATGGGGATGGCATTGAATCTATAAATTACCTTGGGCATTATGGCCATTTTCATGATATTGATTCTTCCTACCCATGAGCATGGAATGTTCTTCCATTTCTTTGCATCCTCTTTTATTTCATTGAGCAGTGATTTGTAGTTCTCCTTGAAGAGGTCCTTCACGTCCCTTGTAAGTTGGATTCCTAGGTATTTTATTCTCTTTGAAGCAATTGTGAATGGGAGTTCACTCATGATTTGGCTCTCTGTCTGTCTGTTATTGGTGTATAAGAATGCTTGTGATTTTTGTACATTGATTTTGTATCCTGAGACTTTGCTGAAGTTGCTTAACAGCTTAAGGAGATATCGGGCTGAGACAGTTGGGTTTTCTAGATATACAATCATGTCATCTGCAAACAGGGACAATTTGACTTCCTCTTTTGCTAATTGAATACCCTTTATTTCCTTCTCCTGCCTAATTGCCCTGGCCAGACCTTCCAACACTATGTTGAATAGGAGTGGTGAGAGAGGGCATCCCTGTCTTGTGCCAGTTTTCAAAGGGAATGCTTCCAGTTTTTGCCCATTCAGTATGATATTGGCTGTGGGTTTGTCATAGATAGCTCTTAATATTTTGAGATACATCACATCAATTCCTAATTTATTGAGAATTTTTAGCATGAAGGGTTGTTGAATTTTGTCAAAGGCTTTTTCTGCATCTATTGAGATAATCATGTGGTTTTTGTCTTTGGCTCTGTTTATATGCTGGATTACATTTATTGATTTGCGTATATTGAACCAGCCTTGCATCCCAGGGATGAAGCCCACTTGATCATGGTGGATAAGCTTTTTGATGTGCTGCTGGATTCGGTTTGCCAGTATTTTATTGAGGATTTTTGCATCAATGTTCATCAAGGATATTGGTCTAAAATTCTCTTTTTTGGTTGTGTCTCTGCCCGGCTTTGGTATCAGGATGATGCTGGCCTCATAAAATGAGTTAGGGAGGATTCCCTCTTTTTCTATTGATTGGAATAGTTTCAGAAGGAATGGTACCAGTTCCTCCTTGTACCTCTGGTAGAATTCGGCTGTGAATCCATCTGGTCCTGGACTCTTTTTGGTTGGTAAGCTATTGATTATTGGCACAATTTCAGCTCCTGTTATTGGTCTATTCAGAGATTCAACTTCTTCCTGGTTTAGTCTTGGGAGGGTGTGTATGTCGAGGAATTTATCCATTTCTTCTAGATTTTCTAGTTTATTTGCATAGAGGTGTTTGTAGTATTCTCTGATGGTAGTTTGTATTTCTGTGGGATCGGTGGTGATATCCCTTTTATCATTTTTTATTGCGTCTATTTGTTTCTTCTCTCTTTTTTTCTTTATTAGTCTTGCTAGCAGTCTATCAATTTTGTTGATCCTTTCAAAAAACCAGCTCCTGGATTCATTAATTTTTTGAAGGGTTTTTTTTTGTCTCTATTTCCTTCAGTTCTGCTCTGATTTTAGTTATTTCTTGCCTTCTGCTAGCTTTTGAATGTGCTTGCTCTTGCTTTTCTAGTTCTTTTAATTGTGATGTTAGGGTGTCAATTTTGGATCTTTCCTGCTTTCTCTTGTGGGCATTTAGTGCTATAAATTTCCCTCTACACACTGCTTTGAATGTGTCCCAGCAATTCTGGTATGTTGTGTTTTTGTTCTCATTGGTGTCAAGGAAGATCTTTATTTCTGCCTTCATTTCGTTATGTACCCAGTAGTCATTCAGGAGCAGGTTGTTCAGTTTCCACATAGTTGTGCGGTTTTGAGTGAGTTTCTTAATCCTGAGTTCTAGTTTGATTGCACTGTGGTCTGAGAGACAGTTTGTTATAATTTCTGTTCTTTTACATTTGCTGAGGAGAGCTTTACTTCCAAGTATGTGGTCAATTTTGGAATAGGTGTGGTGTGGTGCTGAAAAGAATGTATATTCTGTTGATTTGGGGTGGAGAGTTCTGTAGATGTCTATTAGGTCCACTTGGTGCACAGCTGAGTTCAATTCCTGGGTATCCTTGTTAACTTTCTGTCTCGTTGATTTGTCTAATGTTGACAGTGGGGTGTTAAAGTCTCCCATTATTATTGTGTGGGAGTCTAAGTCTCTTTGTAGGTCACTCAGGACTTGCTTTATGAATCTGGGTGCTCCTGTATTGGGTACATATATATTTAGGATAGTTAGCTCTTCTTGTTGCATTGATCCCTTTACCATTATGTAATGGCCTTCTTTGTCTCTTTTGATTTTTGTTGGTTTAAAGTCTGTTTTATCAGAGACTAGGATTGCAACCCCTGCCTTTTTTTGTTTTCCATTTGCTTGGTCGATCTTCCTCCATCCTTTTATTTTGAGCCTATGTGTGTCTCTGCACGTGAGATGAGTTTCCTGAATACAGCACACTGATGGGTCTTGACCCTTTATCCAATTTGCCAGTCTGTGTCTTTTAATTGGAGCATTTAGTCCATTTACATTTAAAGTTAATATTGTTATGTGTGAATTTGATCCTGTCATTATGATGATAGCTGGTTATTTTGCTCGTTAGTTGATGCAGTTTCTTCCTAGTCTCGATGGTCTTTACGTTTTGGCATGATTTTGCAGTGGCTGGTACTAGTTGTTCCTTTCCATGTTTAGTGCTTCCTTCAGGAGCTCTTTTAGGGCAGGCCTGGTGGTGACAAAATCTCTCAGCATTTGCTTGTCTGTAAAGTATTTTATTTCTCCTTCACTTATGAAGCTTAGTTTGGCTAGATATGAAATTCTGGGTTGAAAATTCTTTTGTTTAAGAATGTTGAATATTGGCCCCCACTCTCTTCTGGCTTGTAGAGTTTCTGCCGAGAGATCCACTGTTAGTCTGATGGGCTTCCCTTTGAGGGTAACCCGACCTTTCTCTCTGGCTGCCCTTAACATTTTTTCCTTCATTTCAACTTTGGTAAATCTGACAATTATGTGTCTTGGAGTTGCTCTTCTCGAGGAGTATCTTTGTGGCGTTCTCTGTATTTCCTGAATCTGAATATTGGCCTGCCTTGCTAGATTGGGGAAGTTCTCCTGGATAATATCCTGCAGAGTGTTTTCCAACTTGGTTCCATTCTCCCCGTCACTTTCAGGTACACCAATCAGATGTAGATTTGGTCTTTTCACATAGTCCCATATTTCTTGGAGGCTTTGTTCATTTCTTTTTATTCTTTTTTCTCTAAACTTCCCTTCTCACTTCATTTCATTCATTTCATCTTCCATCACTGATACCCTTTCTTCCAGTTGATCGCATTGGCTCCTGAGGCTTCTGCATTCTTCACGCAGTTCTTGAGCCTTGGCTTTCAGCTCCGTCAGCTCCTTTAAGCACTTCTCTGTGTTGTTTATTCTAGTTATACATTCGTCTAAATTTTTTTCAAAGTTTTCAACTTCTTTGCCTTTGGTTTGAATTTCCTCCTGTAGCTCGGAGTAGTTTGATCATCTGAAGCCTTCTTCTCTCAACTTGTCAAAGTCATTCTCCATCCAGCTTTGTTCTTTTGCTGGTGAGGAACTGCGTTCCTTTGGAGGAGGAGAGGTGCTCTGCTTTTTAGAGTTTCCAGTTTTTCTGCTCTGTTTTTTCCCCATCTTTGTGGTATTATCTACTTTTGGTCTTTGATGATGGTGATGTACAGTTGGGTTTTGGTGTGGATGTCCTTTCTGTTTGTTAGTATTCCTTCTAACAGAGAGGACCCTCAGCTGCAGGTCTGTTGGAGTTTGCTAGAGGACCACTCCAGACCCTGTTTGCCTGGGTATCAGCAGCGGTGTCTGCAGAACTGCAGATTTTCGTGAACCGCGAATGCTGCTGTCTGATCATTCCTCTGGAAGTTTTGTCTCAGAGGAGTACCTGGCCATGTGAGGTGTCAGTCTGCCCCTACTGGGGGGTGCCTCCCAGTTAGGCTGCTCGGGGGTCAGGGGTCAGGGACCCTGTTGAGGAGGCAGTCTGCCTGTTCTCAGATCTCCAGCTGCGTGCTGGGAGAACCACTGCTCTCTTCAAAGCTGTCAGACAGGGACATTTAAGTCTGCAGAGGTTACTGCTGTCTTTTTGTTTGTCTGTGCCCTGCCCCCAGAGGTGGAGCCCACAGAGGCAGGCAGACCTCCTTGAGCTGTGGTGGGCTCCACCCAGTTCGAGCTTCCTGGCTGCTTTGTTTACCTAAGTGAGCCTGGGCAATGGTGGGCGCCCCTCTCCCAGCCTCCCTGCTGCATTGCAGTTTGATCTCAGACTTCTGTGCTAGCAATCAGCGAGACTCCATGGGCGTAGGACCCTCCGAGCCATGTGCGGGAGATAATCTCCTGGTGCGCCATTTCCTAAGCCTGTCAGAAAAGCGCAGTATTCGGGTGGGAGTGACCTGGTTTTCCAGATGCTGTCTGTCACCCCTTTCCTTGACCAGGAAAGGGAACTCCCTGACCCCTTGCGCTTCCTGAGTGAGGCAATGCCTCACCCTGCTTCGGCTCGCGCACAGTGCGCTGCACTGCTGTCCTGTGCCCACTGTCTGGCACTCCCTAGTGAGATGAACCCGGTACCTCAGATGGAAATGCAGAAATCACCCCTCTTCTGCGTCGCTCACGCTGGGAGCTGTAGACCGGAGCTGTTCCTATTCGGCCATCTTGGCTCCTCCCCGAGATGAATTTCTTGTAGGCAGTATATAGTTGGGTCATTAAAAAAATCCATTAAGCTAGTCATATCTTTCAAATGAACACCTTATTGTGTTTATATCAAAGGTTATTATTTTTTAATTGTTTTTGTTTGTTTTGTATATCATTTGTTCCCTTCTTTCTCTCTTATTGTTTATCATTGCGGTTTAGTGGTTTTCTGTAGTGGTTCCAGAATTTGTTTGGTTCTTTTATATGATGTCTATCTCTTTATGGAACTTTTCATCAATATCCTGTTTTTTTTTTCTTTGTATTGTTTTTCTGTGTTCTCTGTGTCTCATTGAGCTTCTTTGCTATAATTATTTTGAATCTTTTTTCAGGCATTTCATAGATCTATTTTTCACTGAATATTTTGCTGAATAATTATTGTGCTCCTTTAGAGGTGTCATACTTCCTGGATTTTTTATTTCTTGTGTCCTTTTCTGTCCTTATGTTGATATCTACACATTTTGTGTAATAGTTGCTTGTTTCTATTTTTTTTTTTTTTTTTTTTTTTTTTTTTGAGACGGAGTCTCACTTTGTCACCCAGTCTGGAATGCAGTGACGCCATCTTGGCTAACTGCAACTTCTGCCTCCCGGGTTCAAGCCATTCTCCTGCCTTAGCCTCACAAGTAGCTGGAATTACAGGCCCACAGCTACCATGACCCACTAACTTTTGTATTTTTAGTAGAGACCAGGTTTCATCATGTTGTTTAGGCTGGCCTCAAACTCCTGACTTCAGGTGATCCATCCACCTCGGCCTCCCAAAGTGTTGGGATTACAGATGTGAGCCACCATATCCTGCCAGCTTTTTTCAATTTTTTTGGATGGATTTTCATAAGGGAAAATTTTTCCTATGGATTTATTTATGGTATTGGTTGAAGGGGCACTTTCGCTTTGATTCTAGGGTTAGCAGTAGCATAGTCCTCATATGATTTTTACAGCATCAGTGGTGTCTGTGATTTCCGTTTCTTAGACTGTGATTATTAGTGGAGACTGTGTTGAAATTTTACTGGGTATAGGAGTGCCAGGTAGTTCAGTCCTGAGGCCCAGTGGTGTTATCAGTGGGCTAAGTGTGCCTGTCTTTAGGCTCCTGTGTGGCATACAAGGGCACGTGTGTTAGTGGGCTCAGGTGGGCCAATTGTTGGGCCTCCAGGAAGCTTGCTTCGGTTCAGTAGTGGCAGCAGTGGGCATGTGTGTGGTGAATTCCTGGGCCCCTAAGCAGTATGCATGGCATGAGAAATAGCAGTAGTGATGGTGGGACCACCCATGGACTCCCAGGCATCACATACTGGTGTTTGCAGTGCCTGCAACAGGCTGGATGGACCAGCCCTCAGGAGAAGTGCGCGGACACCAGCAGTGGTGAACAAGGCAGGGCTGTTCTCAGGTCCCTGGGTGGCATGCTTGGGTACTTGGGGGATAGTGCCAGGGGTGTGGGCCTGCCCTTAGTGTCCCCTGATGGGTGCATGGGAATAGGCTGTGATGAATAGGACAGGGCGATCTCCATGCCCCAGGTATAACAATGTATTTCTTTTTTACAAATATGCATTTACCAGTTTTCTATAATCTCTACCTTTTCTTATTTTGCAGTGCATTTTCATTATGTAAGTATTTATGAAAAAATTATATAGAGATTTATGCATTCAAGTGATTTTTGACATTTGTTACATTGTGTAACTACAAAACCACCTTCACTACTTTGCTTATTAACCATAGAGTGTTGAGTGAGAAACCCAGAGAAAAGGACATAAACTTTGGACAGATTATATGGATTAAATCCAGCTCTATGTCTATATGCTATGGTTTCTTTTTGAGTTACTTAGCTGCTGTCTGCCTTGGTTTCCTATTTGACACATACTTGATGGGATTGCACCTGAATAATGGTTATGGAAATTAAAGGAATTAATTTAAGGAGAGTGCCTCACACACAGATATTGAATGAATGTTGGCTGTGAATATTATTAATAGAAGACAAATTTTCACATATTTGTGAGAATAAGAGAAGGCACATTTTTGTGAGCATTCTTGTGAGAATAAAAGAAACCACATTTTTGAAGCACTAGAATTTTCACACGGTTTTTCAAAGGAAGGAGATTTATAGACACACAATTTTACAAAGAAGACAATAGTTTAATCTGACAAGATATTAAATATAAATAGAAAAATTTACATAATATCACCAAAACAACTAGTCTAAAATTAAAACCAAAAAGTACCCCAAACTGGAGAAAATATCATAGAAAGTATTTCAGAAGTTCTGTTTATTGATTTATAAGTAAAGATATTTTAAACTGGGAAATCCAGAAGTAGTTTGATCAGCGACTTTTAGATTACTTGTACCTTTTTCTCAAGGATTTATATTTTATTGTTACAGACAGTAGTCTCACCATTTTGCCCAGACTGGGCTCAAACTTCAGGGCTCAAGTGATCCCCTTACCTTACCCTTCCAAGTAGCTGGGCTACAGATGTGTGCCACTGTGCCCAGCTATATTTATCTTACAGTTTAATAATATTATCTAATTTTTATAATTGTACTTAAAATAACAGATTTCAAAGAGTTTTATTAGCAACTACTGTGTCCTGATCTTGAAACTGAAACTATATACCAGAAAAGATTTTTTGATTTTTAATTAGGCAAAATTATTTTCTAGCATTGTCATATTAAATAAGGTTACTACTCTAGGATTTTTATGTATGTCCTGTTAGATTATCTATATGTCAATAAGTCATGAAAAGCAATTTTCATGAAAATTTGGAATTAGAAATATTATAGATTGTATTCTTTTAGTTATTTTTTCCATAAATAGATCAACATTTTTATCTTGGCAATAACTGCTATAGTTTTTGTAATCTTCCTCATACATTACATGTTAATCTTAAAAACTGTGGAAAATACGAAATAAAATTTTACGCATGATTAATTCACAAGAGTTAAACATTATTATTTTATTGTGTTTTCTTGTTTTTGTTGTTTATATAGTATGTAGTGGTGGCCAAAAGCATTCCTGAACAGGGAGGGTGGGCTTCCCCACTTGTTAGCTGTGTGATTTCAATTAGTTCTTCACTTTTCCCAACCTTGGTTTTGTTATTTATAAAATGTTAACAATAGATTTTTTATTATACTATTATTCAGAGAATAAAGTAAATATATTAATTACCCATATATAAGTATACATGCGTGTGTATTTTAGATATTCTATTTAATTTATAAATATATATTGCTTTATAAGGTAATACTTCATATTACTCTATAAATATATATTATCTATACATATATTTATAAAGTAAATATATATTATGCTGTATTTCCATCATAAACCATTATATATATATTTTTATGTATATATTACATATAATAGTTTATATATATTATATATAAAATAATGGTTATATATTAATAATGGTTTTATATATTATATATTATATATTACATACTATATATAATATATGGAACCATTATATATTATATATAAAACCATTATATATTATATATAAACCATTATTTATACATTTATATATGTAATGATTTATGCTGGAAATGCAGTTCTGTATAATCTAAATCTAGCACAACACCATTTAAGATGTATTTAATTTCCATCTAGTTGAGTATTTTTCAAAACATGATTTTTTAGTGCTTATATAAGAAAACATCGTGAATTTATTTAGAAATTTCCCTATTTTGGTCATTCAGTAGATTTCCACTCTTTTTTTTTTTTTTTCTAAAAACAAAACAATGGATATGTAGCCTTCGTTCTTAGCTCTGATTTTCTTAATGCTAATTCCAGAAAGAGGAATTACTGGGTTAAAATAAACATAAATATTTTTAAGGCTGTCTTATGTTTTGTGCTGCAAAATTACCCTTTCTGTTGACAGTTATATATTTTAAAACACTCAAAATGTATCTTCCCAATTCTGGTGATGATTTTTGTGACTACCTGTGTAATATATGTAATATGTCCTCTGAATATTAACTCGGGTCAGAGACAAATATCAGTCAAATCCTCAGGCTCAGGATGTATGCCTCAATGAACACTACTTGTTTTCACTATGCATCCTTCAAGGTATGTGAAAATAGTCAGTAGAATTTATAAAATGAAGGTTTGGAATCTGAGTTATTTTCCCAAGAGATTTATGAACTATAAAATAATATTATTATGTTCTCTTATTGCATTGTGCTCTTTAGCCATCTTCCATTTTATGTGGTATAGCTCCTTAGGATCCATTTGGTTGAAAGCTACTGTGTATACTCATTTTGTATTGTATTGTGGCAAATGCTGTAATCTACGGGGTTCCTATTCATTTCACAGCTCACTAATTGTGTGAATGAGAAGAGGAAATATATGCTTTTATTCTAAAGCATGCCAAGCAGATGGCCAAAGTTCATTACTAGGAGCACTGTCCGTGTGGCTGTCTTCTCTAGGTAGTAAGCCTGGCATCGATCTGTCAAACACAGTGTGAGGGTCCATTTAACACAGAACTTGAAAATCACCGAGCCTCTGTTTTGTTATGACTTATAAACATTTTATTTTTTTATCATCAACCTCCAAAGTGGTTGGTCATTTGAGCAGGTGCAAACACAGTAGAATTCATATTCGTTTTACTTGAGAAGCCAAATGAACTTTTATTCATATGGAAATCTTGGGGAAAGGAAACCGTACAAGAGATTAAGCTTAGTTTCTTGAAAAGCGGGTAATACAGCTATTGAGATTCAAAACTACCATCATTTCTGAGATTGAAACTTTTGAAAATTTAAATTTAAGAAAAAGATCAGGGTTTATATCTTTTTAAAGCTAAAAGATTAAAACAATGAAAGAATTTAAGGTTTTAAGTAAGTCTCCCTTAAAATCTTGGTTTCTTCCTGTAAAAGGAAACTGTTTACTTACTTTTATATACAATATGTAATTTATGTGACCATTAAAAATGTTAGCAATGTACTCATTGTGTGTGTGTGTGTGTGTGTGTGTGTGTGTGTGTGTGTGTATAAGTGAGACAGAGTAAGAATCAGAGATAGTGACAAAAAGGAAATAAAGCCTGTCTTCATACATGTCCTACTTCAACGGCAGTACTAGGACTATATGTAATAGGGTTATTTCAGGAAAAGGAGGGTAGGTCAAATTTTCTTATGGAGCTGATGTAGTAATTTGATCATAATGTCTTGTTTAAGAGAACGAGAGCATGTTAGAGATAACGTTTTCTTCTTTATACAAAGAAAAATGGGATATATATTTCCCTTACCTCTTCCCTCTTCCTCCTTCCAAACCATCTACCACAAGTTCTACAAGTTATATTGACTATAAATTTCCCTTTCCCTTGCTTTTCAGACTGATGCTGCTCTAATGTATGATGCTGTGCATGTGGTGTCTGTGGCCGTTCAACAGTTTCCCCAGATGACAGTCAGTTCCTTGCAGTGTAATCGACATAAACCCTGGCGCTTCGGGACCCGCTTTATGAGTCTAATTAAAGAGGTATGTCAGGAGAAGAACATCTGCCTTGTCTCTTTTGTTGTCAAGCTGAATGAAGTGAGATTATTGTGGTTTTTCTAGCAAGTGTCCTTTTACTTTATGTTTAATTTAAATTTTCTCTCTTACTCCAAATAAGCAAAATTAACATTTTTACTAAATAATACCAAATGAAAGGTGAGGGGAAACAAAATATCTATCAAAGTATCTATGAGGGTTAGCATTTACCTTTCTGAATCTTTATTACTTTTCCTTTATGTAGAGATATAGATTAATAAAGGAATGTTTATATTTTAGGCAACAAAATATAAAATGCATTTTTAACATAAATGTCATTTGCACTACAGCAAAATTATACCTAATTTGTGAGGCTTCAAGTATAGTTATTCAGATTAATTTTTCCTAAATATGTCTAGTTATTTAAATTATATTTACAGTTAACAAAAATAGAATATATGGATTAGTCAAAGTGCAAAATTTACTCCATATTATATAATGCAACCATTCTTATGACCATATATCATTTCTGACTATGTCAGTTATAGATCAAGAATATTCATAGTGAGAAAAAGAAAAGTTTTTGAAGATCATACATACATACATATATACATGCATATATATACAAATATGTATACGTATATATTTTTCCTGTCAAAAAAGAAAGTCCTTTGTTAACTTAGAATACTTTCCATAGATGAAAGTTTAACTGTGCCTTAATCTTTGCAATGAAATATCACAGGTATTATTACCATATGAAATTTTTTATTAATGGCTTAAAATAAATCATCAGTTCATCTTGTAATAAATTATTCATCATGAAAATAAAAGTGCAAATAGGATCATAATTAAGTATCTCTGAATATCCATAAATTTTCTTTGTCTAATTCTTATCAAACTCTCAGGTAGATGAATTAATAGTTTCGAAGAATATGCAGTTTATTAGTTGCCCCATATTCTAACATTTACTTCTGGTTTAAAACTGAAACTTAGTGAGCTGTAGACACAGTCCACAGGTCTGGCGAGATGAAGAATTGATTTTTCTGAACTCAGCACTAGATTGTTGAAACAATGACATGTGTCAAGCAGCCCTAAAAGAAGCAGTTGTATGACATTCCCCATTGTATTTATTGTAGGGTGTAATTGAGAATCTTGTCCACTAAATCACACAGTGTCCCCCTTATGAGGACCAACAGGAGAAATTTCTCTCAGGTCTCAGTGCCAGGAAAAGCTCTTTCTCCTGAGCAGCTGGTATGTCTTAAATTATAGACCCTGTATATTGTGTTTTTATCATATTTTCTTCTTTGTTTTGGTTGCTAGGAAGTTCAGAATTGAATTTGTGATAAAATTACTTGTGCAATTTCACCTGGTATACATTTCTTTATGCTCTCTCTACCCCAGATTTGTTCTACTGTTTTACACTTCTATTCTTGTACTTCTTGATCTTTTTGTTTACTTTTATACTATTGTCCATTTTGGTTAGTCGCTTGAAATTTTTTCTTTGGAAGCCATTAGGCTAAAAATATTTTTTTCTTCCTTATTCCAAACCAGTGAACACATGTTTAACTTTAGCAAAGACATGTTGCAATATGTTTATGAATATGTATTAAAATTTTTCTATTTCATTTGTAATTTATTAGCTGAAAACTAAGAATCTTGCACATAAGTATCCAAATATCATATGGAGCCTCAGAAATTTAGTAATATTAATTTCAAATCCTTATTGAAATATTACCCTTAATCTACTGATATTTACTTCTTTTGGGGCTTGGTTATATTATTTTAAACATTTTAGTTGTGAGTATACATTTTATAATTGAAAATTTCTGTATTTAATTACTTTTTCCTAAGCTATTTCCAAATGACAAACAATGGAAAACATCTAATTGTGGTTCTATAACCAACAGAATGGGAAAACTTTTTACATTAAAAAAGTCCAGATATTTACTCACCTTTTAGGGTTGAACATATTATACAGCTAGATTATTATATTCCCATCTCCTCCACGAAGTATATCTTGATATGAAGTAATTATAATACATTTCCCTTGCCCTTACTTAGGGGAAAGCTAGGGGGAATGTATATAATTGAGTTAGTATAACATAGCTTTTCCTGGATTCAGTTTCTCTTATTGTAATAAGTTCCTTTTCATGTTATTATGAATTTAGTAGTGGGATTTTATAACAGTAGTTCTAACTGTATTTGCCAGTGAGATATCTAATATCTCATACACCATAAAAAGTAACTAAATTCTTCTGACTTTAGTTAAAGAGGTACACTACTTAAAACATAATAATACAATCTCTCCTAGATAGAAAATTGTAACTGGAAAATGCATTGTATAAAATGAAAAATTTATAATAAATTTTCTGCTGAAACTAGGATAATTTATGTAGAAAAACATTTTTCAAATTTCAGAAGAAAATTAAAATATTTTAAAAATCTCTAGCAATGTAAACTGAAAAGTAATGAATATAAGTTTCCTACTTTTGTGAAAAAATGCTTATTCCATCTTTCTTCACTTATTTATTATCAATGTTTTTCTATTCCCATAGGCACATTGGGAAGGCCTCACAGGCAGAATAACTTTCAACAAAACCAATGGCTTGAGAACAGATTTTGATTTGGATGTGATCAGTCTGAAGGAAGAAGGTCTAGAAAAGGTATTTCAGTGAGCTTATTTGCTTTAATTGCTAAATGAAACATATCTCAAAGAAGACAAATATTCTCTGTTGTAGTCACATTTCATTGACATTTAACTTTATTGAGTAACTCTAAAAATAAATAGTTAATTCATTATATTGAATATAATAATTGACAATTAGGATTCAAGGATAAAGGGTATCTTAAGACAATTTTATATTTTATTTTCTAACTAGAGATTTTTCTGATGCATATAATGTTTGAAGTGCATATAATGTTAATTAGTCTTAAGGTTTAATATAGCAATTAGAAAATATTTGGTTTAATATGGGTCTTTATACATGCAGCTTATAATCACTTATGGTTGCATAGACTTTCCAACTTGGAGCAGGCCATTAAGAAATTGAATATAAAAGTATGTTTCTATTTTTTGAGTCATATTTAAGTGAAATATTTGAATTCATGTATGCACAGTAACTAGGGTATATACATAAATGTAACACACCACACTGGATCTATCTTACTTGATTTTATTGCTAGGGATTGTGGTAAAGCACCCAAAGAATGTGGGTATGTGCATACTTAATGAATATTTTAGTGTGAGTTTTCTTAAATACGTAATGTATGTATTTAGATATTTTTCTGATAGATTCATTGATAATTGACAAGAGATATTAAATCTTTTTATATGTTATTTAGATGTTATTAAATCTTATTAGATCTTATTAAAATAAGAACTTGAGAAAAATTATATGTGACTGAGATAATATTGCTTTGAAGATAGTAAGCTATCTTATATTTCACCCAGCAATGAAACATGCAGCTTTATTTCTAGACAGAAACTGAAGAGGAAAGCTGAGACCTACGAAGGGCTTTCTTAGTCTGGAAGATAACAGCATATTTGAATGCTGATTCAAACCATCCAGGACAGAGTAAAATTGCATTTTTGATAGTGTCCCCAAGACAGTTTTAAATACATTATGACCAACTGATGACTCAAACTGATAGAGCTGTTACCTCCTGCCACTGAGGATTTCAAACTGTACACTTTGTGAAGACCATGCAAAGTCAGGAATATTTTATAATAAACTGGAACCCAAATATTCATGAGACAGTCCCTTCCTAACTGTCTCACTCTCCAGATGAGAAAATTAGTCTGTGTCCAAGACTGGAGTTGATAATGGTAGAATTCAGTAAGCTCGTGAGGAGTTTATCTTACTGTTTACTGGAGATGTTATTACTTTATTTATTTATTTATGAAATATCCAAATCACTAGGAGGAATTTGGACCATTGCTGACATTTCAATACATCTGCATAAAATGGCAGTGCTCTTCATATTACCATAGATCCATTCCTGTCTTGAATTCAAAATAAATGAAACATTACAAAATTTTCTCTGTGCTCCATTGTGGCTTACAGATAAGCCTGAATATAATGGTTATCAAGTACATATGATGATCTATCACACTGATAAGCAAGGTAAACCAGTGTGAGTTGTTCAGGTTGCTCTGAGATTTCATAAATATTTTGTATTCTTTTCTAAAATCTGAAAATTCATTTTGCTGAATTAATTATGTTCAGTCCTTATCCTCAAGGGGCTTTTCATGTACAGTGATAAGATAATACATATTTGTAAATAAATACAATCGAAAGCTATATGTTTCAAGCTTTCAAAAGACCAATAAAAATATAATTTCTGATAAAAGATATAATTAATCAAGAGTCATAGTCAATTGAGTACTTAGAATTAGCCTTTGAATATGTTGAATTATTGATTGTTAGAAAAGCAGTCATTTTAGAAGGAAGTAGAAGTATGGGGAAACACAAACATAGCGTTTGATTTTATCATTACACACATACACATACAAATACAGCTAAAATGCTAGATTTTAGTCATAACATAGATACCATGTCCAAGATATTTGCAGGGTATTAGAACACAATGTGAGTTTAAAGAAAGAATAGCCCTGAAGGCTATGGGTTACTTGGGAAGGTAATATAGTTTCGAATAATTTTAGTATGAGGCCATGAATTTAAAACCATTCTAATAGGAAGTGGAGATGAGTAAACAGTTTGTGACAGAAGGCATTAACTGAACCATCAGCAATGTTGTTAGTTCAAAGACTAGCAAAGCATTTGGACTATGTTTTTAAGGAGAAATGGAGGAGCCAGGTAGGAAAAGGGGGGATACCAGGGATAAAAGCATAACTCAAATATTGGAAAATGAATTAGCAAGTAGGGGAATTATTAGTAGAAATAAACTGGCATAAACCTTCCCCTGAAAAGACAGATAAGGTACTGAGGATGGGTGGAGGTAAGTTAAAGAGAAAGGGAGCAAAAAGTTCACATCACATGTTTTCAATATCCTTGAAAATTTGTACATGAACTCATCAGCTAAAGGACAGCGGTAAAGTTTAGTCAGTTCTTAAGAAAAATTGAAAATTCCATTTTGACAGACTTGATTTTGACTTAGAAGGAACGAAATGCTGCTAAGTAGCAAAAGGTCCTCATTTTAAATTTAGTAGAATAGTTAAGAGCTCAAGGTCTAGATTCAGAGATATTTTGGCTCAAATTCTCACTCTGCCCTTTACTTTTTATGGACAAATTTATTAATCTCTCTAAAACACAGGGTCTTACACTGAATCATGAGGCAACAGCAGTTATTTGCCTCATGATGACTGAATGTTATTGACTTGACTTTTTTTCCGCCTGGAAAGTATAGTTACCAACCCATAGATGGAAAAGACAGCATCCCTACCTTGATGGAATTCACAGTTTAGAAGGGCCAATAGATGGTGATCCAAGAGGCTTGAATTTCAGTTTCAGTTCTATCAAAACTAAGCATGTGAACTTCATCCTGCCACCGAACTTCTCTGTGCCAAATTCACCACCTTAAAAAAAAAAAAAAAGTGTAGGGCAAAGGGCTGCCCTCTTGGACAGTCTGAAGTAAGAATACTATGGCCTCTTAAAGAACCCGGAAGTACCATCTTGAAATAAATTGAGGCTAGAAATTTTAATCGTTAAAATTCAACAATTATGTTCTATCATGACTGAGAGACAAAAATTAAGAAGGAAAACATGTAAAGTGCTAGCTTTATCCCTCTTCTCATGCCCATTGCCTTTTCTTCATTCTCATTCTGTCTTGGTCATCTTAGACCAGCACACTTCATTTAGTAGGTTAATCTTCTAACAAATATGGAAGGAATGTCTCTTTTATGCCCTCATGAAGGTTATAATCTAATAGAGGAAACCTGCCAATAATAAATAGACTCATTAGACTTATAAAATTATAAGACTGGGCAGTAATAAGTGCTGAAAAGAAGGTTATTTTGTTTTTATGTCACTGACATGATAGATTTTACATAATGTTCGGAAACATGAACTTCAGGATGAAAACAGTTAACAGGAAGGAAGTCCATGCTTCTGTTGTTTACAACTGTGGAGCAGATAAACCAGGAAGAAATGAGTATGCTTCTGATGAATGGGAAAAGGTGGGCCATGCTCAAGTGTCTGAGACTGGAGTGGAGATGGGCATCCTTTCTACTTAGATGGTGTCCATAGATCAAATGAATTCTTTCTACTCTATTATAACAGAAGCCTTAATTGGAACCCAGCCCAATTCACTGTGGTCCCAAAAAGATTACCGATACTGTATACACAGCCAGCCACTTCTGTCCAGACAAGCTCTCTGGGACCATGGCAGTGCCTTCAATGGAGGAGGGGAGGGCAAGAAGGGGGAAAGACAGTAGGTACTTTTACAGACTTTGCCTAGTTCAGGCAATACTTTTGCTTATGAGAGGCTGGTATTGAGCACTCAGGAACAGGAAAAGGAAAACAGAATAAGTGATTTTCCAAGCTTGAATTCTTCTGGTCAGTTCAAGGATCGTATAGTGTATTCTACTTTCAAAATATGTTTAGAATCCATTCATCTCTCACCACATCCGTTGCTGAATCATAACCATAGTACCTTTCAACTGTACAACTACATTGGAATTCCCACAAGCCTCTCTCTTCAATTCTGTTATAATCCATTCCCTAAACCACAGCAGCCAGGCAGATATTTTTAAAAGGAAATTGACCCCTGTCATCCCTCTGTTTAAATGCTTTCATAGATTCTCATTGTGTTTTGAATAAAAGCCAAAGCACCAGTGACCTCTCATCATGTTCTCAGATATTTTCTTTTGCCCTACCTACAGAGGGTTGTTTTTTTTTTTCTCATTTTCTTATCACTTTGGCATAGAGTAATAGAAACAGTTTTCCCAGCCAGGAATATCCATTCCCAGTTCCTTTGCCTGGGGAACTCTTACTCATCCTGGTAGTATCATCTTAAATATTACTTCCTTAGATAGGCCTCCTCTAAGTCTCTAATCAAGTTTAAATTTCTCATAATGCTCTGCCCTTTTTAATTTCTGACTCTATCAAAGTACACAATTATTTATTCATGTGAACTTTATAAAAGGGCTATCTCCCTAGCCAGAGTGCAAGACCTACTAGATGGAAAATATATGCTCCCTTTTCCACTATTATATATTAAGGCTTTGCAAAGTATCCTTTGTCTTGAGGACAAAGTATGTACTCAAGAAATATTTGTTGACTGTTGAATGAATAAAGAATCTTTATGGAAATTATGAGATACTTCACACAGAACGCTTACTCAAGTGTCTGATGAAGAGTTATTTTCCTGTAGCACAGTTTGTTGCTTTTCCTAGCTTTGCTCTATACCTCCAACATGAGGACAGGGAAAGACAATAGTCAAGGGATCAGTGGGTTGGGGTCATGGGTCAATGTTTCAAGTGGGTAAAGGATTTTAGATTGCAGAAGGTCACCCTGAAGTCTGAAATTGTAAGGATCCACATTGCTTGAGTGGTAAATCTGGCCCCATTCATGGCACAATTAAAAACTCTCTGACCTTCCAGTATTACATTAAACAGTAAAACTCAACATTCTATTTATAAATATTCCTTTTTTGTCCTTATAAGTTATAGTATGGAAATAAACAAAGCTCACCCAAATGAGAACAAGCGGAAGTTACTATTCAGAACTTACTACAGGAAAGGAGATAGCCATCATCACTTGCATTAAACAGGGATTCAAAGGCAAGCAGGGGAGTGGAAAAGTTTCATAGTGGAAAGAAATGAAGACCTCAGGTGTGCTGTGATTGGAGATTGCTGGCATGAGGAAACTGGAGTTGGTCTAACTAAGCAAGGCACCTAGATAATGGGTTTGGGGGGGCACATTTGACTTTCTCTGGCTGATTCTGATTTGGAGGGTGGCAAAAAATTGGGAAACTGGAAGTAATAGGATGAATCCTGATTGTTTTGGGTAGATTGCCTGCTGAGATTGTGTTTGACTTCCTGAGGTGCTCACTCCAGAGCTTCTGGGTCATAGTTTGTCATCACACATGGTTTGGTCATTGAATATTTGTGTATTCAGTCTGCGAGTGGAATTACTGAAGTAATTTGGAGGCAGAAGAATAGCAAAAATAAAAAGAATCAGGAAAAATTTACTTGTGAGGAAATATAAAACCATCATCACCTACAATAAAATTGTTTTTTTCGTTTGTTTTGTTTTTGTTGTTTAGAATATGTAACCAGGATGTAACTTATTGTTGGAAATGGTTTATCCTTATTGTTCCGTCACCTGAAGCTTAGCTATGTGCTTAGGAAAGACCAGCTTCAGAGGGAAGAAAACACAGAACTGACGGCATAAGATGTTACAGAAATATTCAGGAAGATCTTAGACTATAAGTTCAAAAGGATGTCATTTACAGCAAAAAGAGTTGGAAGAGTTCCACACAAAATGGGTTTAGACTGAGTTGATGACATTATATAAAATAGTGCAATTTCATTGCAAGATGAGCTACCTAGAAGCCATTTTTGGGAAAATAACCACTTAAATTTAGAAAAGAATTTCCTATAGGAAACTGTAGTGCAATGATAAAATCCCTGAATCTTAACTCATGATTGAATTTTCTTTTAAACTCTCCTATGTGACCGCAAAGTACTTCATGTGTTTTCTAAGAGAAAAAAGTCAGTCTTTTACTGTTACACTTTCTTGGTTATTCAAAATAATTTTTATTGTATTACAGAATATTTGTTTCTAAGTACAGGTGTAAATTAAAATTATCCTTGTGTACTTCTCTTATCCTTTTTCTAGCATCAAATTTTGCCAATCTGATTATTTTGTGGATATTCTCCTGTGTGATATTTAAATGAAAATAGACATTGGAGAAAAGAATTCCCTATCTCCTCAGCAGACAGGCTCTAATAAACCATTATTAAAATTGGCTTTATGTATTAATATTATATTAACTTTGAAAAATAGAAAGGATAAAACTGATAAATTTCTTTGGACAGAAATAGTGCTGAGGGACCTTGAAGCATTTGGGACTATAAAAAATAATCACAATGTGTTTGCCCCAGCATAGGTTTGTAATAAAATCAGATTTAATTTGTGTATCCTTCAGGAAAATCTTTAAAAAATACAGGAAGACATTTTATGAAATATATGTTTGTCAATTTCTATAGTTAATAATATAAATATAAAAATAATTTGTAAATGTCTTATAAATAGTATTTATAAATAATATAAAGCAATATATTGCACATTGACACACCTCTAAAAGGTTTAAATTTGTCATATTTCACTTTCATGTGAAGCTTCATTTTAACTTTTAACACTTATGCTTTTTAAATATTTACTGCTTGCATCCACCAGTATAGAGACTAGTATTAATCCATAGACTTTTTGCTAAAACTCAACTATCTTGATAATATATGAGGAGGATAAGAATTGATAGTGAAACCCTGCCTGCCTGAGTTTACAGGCTTCTGTGTTCTAGAATTAGAACATGTTTCAAAGTGCTTTTTGAATATTTTTTGTAAAGTATGTATTTTGAAGAAAAAGTGGTTATTTCTACAGAAATCTTTACTATTGACCTTTCTTTTACTTGTTGACTCCTGCCCTCATTAAACTTCATATGAAAAAGGTGCCTGAATGGAATTTAAATTTTCTGAACTTATCTAAATCTGAAAATCTACCTCAGATAGGTGAAATTTACATTAATTATAGATTTCTAGAACCGGATGCACGGCAGTTTTTATCTTCCTCTCTTTGGTGGCATTTGATACATATACCCAGTGCCCATGGCAACAGTGCCCCCCAACTTGTCCAGGAACTGAGATTTATCTTGCCTTCCTCTAGGAAAGCAATACTAATGGTGATGTTAACTCGTAATCTTTAAATTAGGCAAAAAGTGATGTTTGCTTCTTTAAAAACAAAAATACTTCCTGGGCAGGATCCAAGCCTATTGCCTTTCTTTGGAGATGTTAGCCATTTAATTTGTCTAACTCTTATATAGAATTCATTATAAACCCTGTCTCAGAACTGTACCGACATTTTTGTGTGTCAGTGTGTATAGTTATTATTTTGTTTGGCAACTTTACACTTTCAGGACGGTAAAATATTTCAGAAAACTATTTATGATTGATGTTTATGTTGAGAAATCAATCAGATTGCCTTATGTGAGGTCACAGAATTTATTGTTTTTGTTCCCAAAAAGTCTTATTTTGGCCCACCAATGAATATTAAATATTGGCTTTTTTCTTCTAACCACTAAATTTGAATTAACATATATATATAAAAATTACAATTATGATATATATAACATAATTGTAATTGATAGACTTGATTTCAAATCAAATCAAATATGACCGACATTTTTATCTGTGGAAAAATGGCTTTTAACTGAATGGTATCGTATTTTCATATTTGGGAACATGTAATTCATTAATTCAAACATTATTTAAAAAAATAAAAATCACCACCTGTCTGTTAACTCTTTAATTGTGCTTAGCATTAAATTGCCCTAAACTAAAATAAAAATCTTAAATGAGAAAAATCAGTGTTTAGTTAGATTATTAATTCCTTTCCATGAGATGATTATATACTTACTGATTTATTGTACTCATATTAGCACTATAGTTCTCAAATGGTAAAATCCGAGATCCTATGCACACTAGTTGAGAGTTTCAGGACACTGATTACGAAAGTGTTCTTTGCCCTATCCTTATAGGCCAATTAACTTATATCTGAAGGTCAGCCAATTTCCAGACAACTGCTCTGGACTCAATTTCTAGCTGGCAGGAAGCACATAGGCTTTGCTGTAAAATATTTCTTTTTGTTTTCCAGAGCTCAGGTGCCAATGCTTAAGTGCTCTCTTTTCAACACATAGTTCAATGGAAGTAAACAGTTATTAAACTTTGGTGTCAAGGGTTATTAGACAGTAATGCAACTAACTATCTCTACTTTTCATTTAACTATTCATCATTTGAGGGAGTGAAGTAAGGAAAACAGAAGTCTCTAATTTCCCACTAATAGTGAGAAAACTACTCTGTTGAAAAAAATTTCTGTACCCAATATTCATGCATTGTATTGGCTTGAGAAACTTGGGTCTTCAGAAATAATAGGTATATGAATTAATAGAGAAATAAATAGTCCACTAGTGTATATTCAGTCAATTGCAGGAAATATCTTTCATACGTAAATCAGCATTTAATATAAATCTCTTCCTTATGCTTTCTATTTCTCAATTCCCTCAAACAGTACTATCGGGGTGCCATTTTTTTTCTAAGAGAAGTAGTCAATATACTTCAAGGAAAACTATATTTTGTAGGTCATATGGTTGGGGGCAACTCATTACTGGAAAGAAATTTCTTTAAGCAAACATATTCTAAGATGGAGAGTCTGCATTTTGCTAAGACTGTTGGAAACACATGTACAGTGTGGTTTCTCATTATCATCACACAAGCTTTCTGTGGAAAATTATGGCTTATATTCTTTATTCAAGTCTGACACATTCTCCTGACATTAAGTCAAAACAATGTACAATCAAATTACTCTTTTTCTTTTGTACATTGTTGTCTAATGGAAAACTATATTGCTTCTTTTCCCATCTACCAACATCCAGTGAATATTTTGTGAGTCAATGCCATTAAGAAAGTATAAAGAGAATTTTGATAGATTTGTATCAGGTATTTTTTAGTGGAGAATTTAAATTATTTCTTAATTTAAAATCAATTTAACTTTATTTGGAACTAATATTTTTAAAACTAACTGGGAATGTTTATTTTGTTCCTACTTGAAAAAGTTTCTTGTATACATATCAAGCAGATTATTTCCATAAATTTCATAGAGAATAAGAAATGTGTGACATTGATTCGGCGTACATAAAACAGAGCTAACATGCATCTTTAGAAGAAAAGATGCTACTTTCAGAGGTTAACAATTATATAGCCCAATAGAGGAAATAGAAACATTTTTTGGATTTAAAGTAGTAATATGAGTTACAAAACAAAATTTGTACTGAGAAAACTGTCACCAAAAATAAACAAACAAACAATAAAGGAGCAACTAATTAATAAGATAAATAATTTAAAAATTATTGTGAAAACTGTTTTTTTCTACCTAGAAAAAAAATACACAGAAACCAAAGAGAAAATATACTTATAAAACAAAATTATATGAATAATTTACACATTCCTGAAAAACAAAACCTATAGTGTAAAATATTTATTTAAAATACTTATAAAATATAATTAGAAAAAAATGGAAGTTCATAGTAAAGGTATGTGGCATAATATTTCAAACATTAAATATGCTATTGAGATAGATCTTAAACAAAACATTAAGAATAACACAAAAAACATGAAAATAAAATATGGAAAACAAAATATGTAATTATAAAAGAATAGACACATATGTATGTTCAACATTTGCCAAATGAATGAATGATATTGGAAAGTCAACCAAAAAAGTCTGAAAGTTTTTATCATGGAGTAATTCACTCACTTACTCTATTTATTTATTCAATAAATATTCATTGGATATTTATTATATAATTTAAAGATTGATGAAATGTTTCGTTTTGTGAAGGCACTTAGAGTCTAACATGGCAGGATCAATAAAAATGAAATATAATTTGGATTCAAAGCAATACTTAAGTGGCATTTCTGAGATGAGGAAAATAAAACATTTATTTCTGTTCAATAAATATTATTATTTATGTTCAATAAATAAAACGTTTATTGGTTATATTTATATAACCAGTATATTCAGAGATCTCACATATAAAGCCCGTAGGATGTCCTATATTCAAAGGCCTTGGGGTAAAAAGATGAGTATGCCAAAGTCTCCATCCGTAGGGAATTTAGTTTTTACTAGACAGAGATAAGTAAACAATTAAAATATAATATGATACTTATTGTAGTAAGTAAAAGCATACCTAAATTGCTGTGTATGGAAGCATAATAAAAGATCATCCATTACTGCACAGAGGAGGAATTGTTTTACCTATATTTTGAAACAGTAATTAAGATACATGCATAAGGTAGTGAAAAGGGAAAGAGTACACCTTCTATAGAAGACATGAGGACACAAATAATTGAGAACTACAAGACGCAACAAAGTCTATGTTCACAAAATGGAGAAATGCATTATATTTCTGACAATTTAAGAAAAGAACCATTATTTCTCTCTCTTTCTACTCAGTCTTTAGGTAACATATTTTGCAAAAAGTTCATATATACATGATACACACATCCATATATAACATATACATAAATGCTATGTATGCATATACATAAATGTACTATATATAGAGATACGTGCATACATCTACATAGACATATGTAAACATCCACATACACACACACACACACATACACACACATATATGTACTTGCTGAGATTTAATATTTCCAAATGATAATACTGAAGACTTTCAAGAAAAAATATTCACCAATAGCAAAATACATATGAGGTAGCTCTCAATCTTTTTGAGCAACATTAATACTAGAGAAAAATAAATAAAACTTAGCTCTGAAGGGAGACGGCTCTGATACAATAGGTCTTCATTTAGCTAAGTTTTCTTTATATAAGAAGGCAGCAAAAATACCTTTAAGTCTGCAACCATAAAAGTATGTCACATAGTTATCTTTTATAATAAATTATCTTGTGTAAGAACAATGATAAGTGAAAAGCAAATACTCAACAAAGAAGAAACTATGGCTAGATATCCTAGTAAACATCAAATTCAGTTAAGCACAAAAAAAGATAGTTTTGAATAATGACTTTACAAATTATATCAAAATTACAACCTTTCCCTTGTAGCAAAATAATTCATAATACACAAAGCAAAATAAAGAGAGGCAGTGTTTACGACCCCAAATTAAATTAACTAAAACTGGCTGGGCAAGGTGGCTCACGCTTGTAATCTCACCACTTTGGGAGGCCGAGGCAGGCAGATCACCTGAGGTCAGGAGTTCAAGACCAGCCTGGCCAATATGGTGAAACCCATCTTTTCTAAAAAATAAAAAAATTAGCCGGGCATGGTAGTGGGTGCCTGTAATCCCAGCTACTTGGGAGGCTGAGGTGGGGAGAATTGCTTGAACCCAGGAAGTAGAGGTTGCAGTGAGCCGACATTGTGCCACTGCACTCCAGCTTGAAGGACAAAGCAAGCTCCATCTCAAAAAAAAAAAAAAATGTTAACTAAAACTGTGAATCAGTATGTGTGGCAGCAGAATGGGACAAAGCATAGATAATTTTCGTAGAGTAGGTATTTCAATTTTTATGACTGAATATTCGTTTTTCAGCATGATAGTAATATTTCAAACAGAAGCTGATAATACACATTAGTAGGCTTAAATGTATTTTATCTCCCAATTACCATAGGAAAATTTCCAGGAGTAGAAAGTAAATAATAAACACCAAACAATGTGAAAGGATCAAGGCTAAATAAAGATAAGATTCAGTAAGAGAAAAAGTTAGGACATTGAAAGAATCTACTAAGGCACTAATTATAAAAAAATCCAACAAAATGAGAAATATGTTGAAAGTGAAAATATATATAATGATTTATCAGCAAATGCAAAGAAACAAATAATGGAGGTAAAGTAAGTGTGATTAATAATATATATTGGGAGTTTACGTAAAACAAAGTAATTGAAATAAAAACAGTTATTTTTATCAATAAAAACACCATCTACAGTTAAAAGACTTGACAATTATAAACCTCTATAATATAATCTGATGTTATTCAAACTATTAAAAATAAAAGCTAAATTGTTATACAGTTGTCTTATGGAAACTACCATGAACTGTAAAGGGAAAGATAACAAGTAGAGAAATTATTTTGGAAAGGTATTTGGCAACATATAGTAACAATCTTAACAACTCAGATTATTTGTGCTCAGTCATTCTAATTCTAGAAATCTGTTTTTAAAATAATAAAATGTGTGAATAAATATTTATAAATAAATGTGTTTACTAAGGCCTTGTAACAATGATAGTTGAATCACGATATGTTCATATGATCATTTTGTGTAGTCATTATAATTATGGATTTGATTATCTTTGGTGTTAGGAGAAAATGCTCACAATAGTGTATAAACAGAATATAATTAGTAATTGTCATAATTATAGCATACTTATACACACTCTATGTTGAATACTTTTTCATTTAATCACACTATGTTGAATACTTTTTCATTTAATCTTCACTATAGTTTATGAACTTTTTCATTTAATTCATACTATGTTGAATACTTTTTCATTTAATCTTCACTATAGTTTATGAAGTAGATACTGTTATTTCCCATTTACAGATGGGAGAATTGTGACACAAAGAAATAATGTACCCAAGTCACCTGATGTTAAGTGGTGGACATAGGATCCTGGCAGTCAAATACGCTGTCCATAGAAGCTGGGCCATTAACTACAAGGCTATGATGGAAACTGTGCAAGAAATGTGTGTGGAAAGATAAATGACAGGAAAAAAGAGGACCACAATATTAACCATGATTGACTCTGGGTGTATTCATAGGTTCAAAGTTTAAATTGATCTTCTTCTTATATCTTCTGCATATTTATAATCTCATGACAATTAATATGCATTCTTTTTCTGACCACAAGAAGAAATCAAAGAGCCAATCAGAACATAAGATAAAATAAAAATGAATAAAATCATAATTTTCTGTAGCTCCTTATGACTTTTGAAGCACTTTCATATTTCTTGTATCTAATTGAATCCTTATAATTAGAATGGCCCTATAATTTATTACGCAAATCATGATATTTTTTGTTTGTACAAGAGGGTATTATTAATGAAGACAGTACCTGGGCAAACCAGGATGTAGAGTCACCATATATAAAACAATTCTGTAAGGTCAACAGTGCTTAAGCATCTTAATTGCGTTTCAGAGCTAAAAAAAAAAAAAAAAAGTATTTCAAAGGCTTGATCAAGTCATATGACAAAATAGTGGTTCCTGAATAGACAAAAATAGATTGCTATCACTTTGTCCATGGTTTTTGCCATTAAAACAAAACAAAACCTCTGGTGACAATTTCCTCAATGGAAGAAAGTTTTGAATCATGTAGTTGACAATCTAGGAATATCTAAAATTTTATTTGACTTAAAATATTAAAGCCACTGATATTTCTGAAATTTCATAATATTACGCTAAGAAAGCTGAGATTTACAAAAGAGGATAACTAATACTTGTGAATATAGGAAATTGTAGATTCATGTAATATTCATCTGTGTCAGAACTCCAAAAAAGCTCGAAAAGCAACTAACCAATAATGAAACTAGAGAAGTATTTTCAGATGGTAAGTTGAGTGAACATTTAGCTAAATTATTTTTATAAAAGTAATAATGGAGGGTGGCATTATGTGAAATGGGAAATTCTTTGTATTAGTTACTTGGTTAGAAAGTTGAAAACTTTCTAAGGTTTTATTAGATAGACGACAGTGAACAAATGATGTTTGTCAGTGGTTTCACTGGTAGCATTACACATCTGAAAATCCTAGCTATTTTGCCAATTTATATTTTAAAAAAAGTAAAATCTAAGGGAACAAATGCATGATAGGTATTAATTATGGACCAGGTATAGAAAAGTGACAGTCATTCACTGCAAAATACTATCTGCAGATGTGTCTTGTTTAGCCAAGAGTATTTGCAAATGATTTTAAATTTGAAACACTTTGGCCGGGCACAGTGGCTCACGCCTGTAATCCCAGCACTTTGGGAGGCCAAGGCAGGCGGACCATGAGGTCAAGAGATCGAGACCAAACTGGCCAACATGGTGAAACTAAACATACAAATACAAAATACTAAAAATACAAAAATTAGCCGAGCGTGGTGGTGGGTGCCTGTAGTCCCAGCTACTCGGGAGGCTGAGGCAGGAGAATTGCTTGAACCCGGGAGGCAGAGGTTGCAGTGAGCAGAGATTGCACCACTGCACTTCAGCCTGGTGACAGAGCAAGACTCCATCTCAAAAATAGATAAATAAATAAATTAATTAATTTTTAAAAAATTAAATAGTTTAAGCAGGTCAACAGGCATTCTAGTTTTGACACCCCTCCATCCTTCCCTACCCAGGTCCCCAGCAGGCCCTCTACTAGCCCTGGTGGTGCCTTACCGGAAACTCAACTAAAGCACCTGCTCTGGGAACATGCAGCCCCAAGGCACACAGCTGTTGGAAAAGCAGGATTGGGATTGTGGCCCCTCCTTTCTACTGTGTCTTGACATTTTGTGAGATTTTAAAATTGCACATACTTGCATAGAAATTCTTACTACGGCCCTGTACATTATCATGTTTCACATTGATATGACCGGCTTGGCTCCTGAAGCCTTTCATTATTGACTCTGAAATAGAATTAGGCTCCATCTTTAGGACATTGTCATAAGCATAGTATAATGTAAAGAAATGTAAATTGGCCAGTAGGTGGTTTAGTTTGGAAAGAATACTGAATTACTTGACTTTTTCCTTCCTAACACCAACATCAGGAATATACAGAATTTAACGGTGAGAGGAAAATTAACTCCATATGAGGAAATATGGCAAAGAGATTATGCTGATGGGACCTTTGTTAGCATATTTAGTTAGAACAGAGTAAATAATACCTGCTAAATCAATGCCATTTTAAAAAGACTTAATTTATATACAAAGACTTATTTTAAAGATAATTTGATAGTTTTCCTTTTCTTTGAGAAAAATAAGTTGGATACTTGTCTAGGAGAGTATGGAAGACAAATTTTGTTATTGATTACTCCTGGGTATGAGACAGTGAGGAAAAGGAACTGATTTCACATCTTCTTTTGCCTCTGCTCTTCCTTGCTGCTGATCATTGTTATATGATAGTGCAATGGTATAAGTGTCAATAAACCATCTAATGAATGCATTTTGTGACATCCTGTGCTTACGTGTTTCTTCTGGAGGCTTATCTGCGTTATCTCATAGTCTGTGTTCAGTGAATACAAAATGTCTAAACACTGTGAGTATATGACCTAATCTATCAGAAGATATTAGTTAAATTAAAATTCATATTAAATGGAGCACAGAAGAAAGTATTGGAATGTGTTATTCAGATCAGATTTTACTGTCTTCTGCTTTCTTGGGAGCACTTTAAAAGGTGCAAAGATGCGTTTTTAAATCTCCAAAGACAATCCTGGGCATGGTTTTATCCCACCAGGGGTAGTGCAAAATACTAGTCAATGCTTCCCTTAAGCCTACCTTTACCTATTAATTTATCTTGGATCCCTAGATTTTGCGCTATCTTTTAGCTTTGTCTGTATAATATGGCATGTTATCTTTATGAGAGGATGAAATAGATCCATTACAGTAAAAGATGTCTGCCATTAATGAGTTTCTAGCCAGCTATCAAGGTATCATCAAATGTGGTTTATCTTGGTGAATGAGAGCTTGAATGGAAAATTAAGCTCCCACACTGACTGGAGAAGTTCAGTGGATCGTTTTGTTCTTTAATGTTACACTTCACCGAACACACTTCACAGAGCAGTGAATCATGTTTTAAACAAGCTGCCTTTACTTTAACGGCAGCAGATAATGCAGCAAAGGTGAATAATAAGTGTTAGCAATCTTAACTTTCTTTTGCAGTACTCTCTACCACGTGCCTGATGGACAATTTACAAAGTACATATGCTATTTTATAGATTGGAACATGGGATCCAGCCAGTGGCCTGAATATGACAGAAAGTCAAAAGGGAAAGCCAGCAAACATCACAGATTCCTTATCCAATCGTTCTTTGATTGTTACCACCATTTTGGTAAGTATTTGCTTTTCCATTATTCTTAGTTAAATGTAGATGAACACAGAAGTGCATAGAAAAGGACATTATAATTGGAACAGTAATGAACAGAATGTATTTTACAGTTATTTAGCAATTACTGTACAACAGATGAGTCAATGTTAATTTAGTCACAGTTTTGTTAGTCTTAAATGATCTAAATTGTATTAATGTTTGGGCTGTTTATGTTGATTAATAATACAGCTTAATGTATTACTGGAAATATTTTCATTTTTCCAAAATTAGTTACTATTGAGGAATTGTCAATGTCAAGACTTGAAAAATACGTGCAGCTCTATAAATATAGTTAAGTGATGAGCCAAAAGTGAACTTTGCTTCTGCTTTTATTTTCCGCAAATGTATTTCATGGGGCATGGCACTTATTTTTCAGAATTTTTTCTCATTATAATTATATTTTAACTTTATTTTCAATTTTATTGTTCTCATCTTGGAAAATTAATTTTACTTTATGAATTTCCCTAATGTAACCAAATGGCAAGTGCTTTTTAAAGCCAGAAATATTTTCAGCACTGACAGACTTAATATTGTTAAGCTAGATGTTTTTACCCCTCTTATATTTATTTATATCTTTTAATTAGATCACACAGTAATGTTCGCTTATGCCCACTATGTCATTTGCAAAAGGGAATTTTAATTTAGGATAAGCAAATAGCTCTTATATTATTTAGTCAGTACTTTTCACCTACCAAATAAGCTTATCAATGACCATTCTTATTAATCCCCAGGTAGTCAGTAAAAATTGAGAGTAATATCTAGAACAAACTACCATAAACATTTAGCATTTATATAATTTCTAAATTTGATTTATGGTGGGAAATCAAGCTATGAGGAATATATATTCTTGCCCCTTTAGTAGCAACGAGGGATGTCAGATCTGTAGGCATGTCAAAATGAAGTAGCTTGGGTTAAAGCCTTTTGATAATGAAGCAAAGCTGATAATCATGAAGTGACAGTGACGAAAGTCATAAAGTTTTTAACCAATCTGTGGCTAAGGACCTCAGTGGATACTCGCTCTCTCTGTCACATCCAAACGTCTAAGACACCCTTTTACTTAATTTTCTATCTTCCTTTCTTTTCAAAGATAACTCCCATACCCACCAACCTAGCCCTCTTCTTCAGTCAAAATGTTCTCACAGTACAATTACACATCCTCTTTCTGATCTACATGCCACTATGTTCTGGATCTCATTACCTCCTGTTGGGACTATTGCAGTAGCCACGTAACTATTTCTTCTGCCTGTGGCTTTCCTCCTTTGCAGTGCACCCAAGTCCCACCATGAAAGTCTAATTCTGTTCCAGGCAGATGGTGACTGCTTGAACAAGGACAACATCAACAACAACAACACAACAACAACAATCTAATCCTGTCATTTCTCTACTTCTTTGTTATACAGATTGTTAGAGAATCCTTATTGACCATTAAAAAGCCAACAAATTTAAATTTTTATATATAGGGTCCTCTATGGTCTTACTCTCTCTCACCTTTTTATCTTCACTTCCCATTATTTTCTTTCAGGAACCGTGTGTTTTAATTGAATTGGGATAACCAGTTAGCCTGCTACGTAGTTGTGTGAATGCTCTTCCCTTGCTCTGCAATATGCTTATCTCAATTTCTGAGATATAGTATTCATCAGTAATATATGACTTAATATTCATATTATGCTATTCTTATTTCATGTGTGCATTATTTTCCCAAATATCACTAAACATCCTTGGAGGAATAGAATTAGATTATGTCTTCTGTTTCTATACCATATGTACCTCTGCAATGATCATAGGATCAATAATTCTGGGTAGAAAACATCTGTAGCCTTCAGTAATCTGGCCCCTACACTCCTTTCTATCATCTCCCTGATCTAGCCAAATTCCTCAAAACATCACTTATTTTATGGCTCCAAATCTTCGCTCAATTCTTCTTCTTCTCCTCCTTCTTCTTCTTCGATGGAGTCTTGCTCTGTTGCCAGTCTGGGGTGCAGACTCATGATCTCAAACTCCACCTCCCAGGTTCAAACGATTCTCCTGCCTCAGCCTCCTGAGTAGCTGGGACTACAGGCGCGCTACCACTCCTAGCTAATTTTTGTATTTTTAGTAGAGATGGGGTTTCACCATATTGGCCAGGATGGTCTCGATCTCTTGACCTCGTGATCCGCCTGCCTCAGCCTCCCAAAGTGTTCGGATTATAGGCGTGAGCCACTGCACCCAGCCTGCTCAATTCTTCTTTATGTTCTGCAGTAAAAATCCTATTCATTTTCTTGGATCCATCTCAAATGCTACCCACTTCATGAAAATCTTTGACAGCTCCATTAAGTTGCCTGTGTCTTGGGGAGAAGTAGGAAGTTTGTATACTTTATGTACCAGAATACTCCATCATGGCATTATCATTTTTTTAATTAAAAAACTGTATGTTTGTGTCTCCACTTGACATAAGCTCTATAATCAAATTTTACACTTTCTGATTTCTCAATGTCGGAGAAAAGTGCCTTGGGTATAGCAAGAGCTCAATAAATATTTGTCAAATTAAATTAAATAAATGATATTTAATTAAATGGGAAATTAGACGAAGTACAGAACTTTCAAATGACTATATTTAAATATTTTTCAAGTGTGCAGGTTATTAAAATTATCTAGTACAAATAAAGCAGGTGATTAAGAGTACCCATATAATTTCTCAATCTTGCTTCAGTATTCAGTGTTATTTTTTGAGAAGTGTTCAGATATTGCTTCTCAATCATAATCAAGTTTATATCTCTCTATGAAGAAGTGGTATCTAATTTTATCTTCATATCAGAGTCAGCTCTAAAGCTTTAATAAATACACTAATGCCTAAAACATACCCCATACCATTTGAAACAGTATTTCTGGACTTTGAATCTTGGACACTTTCATTTTTTTAAATTTTCACAGGTAACGCAAATCTATAACCATGATTAAGAACTATAGCTCAGATTATTACTCCATATGAATAAGATGTAAGATCAACTATGGAAGATGCACTAAGCTCTCTTTTTAATAAACAGGTTATTTACATTTTAGAGTATGCCAACTACTTGTTTCTAAAAGATCCTAATATTTCCTAAAAGGATAAAATAAGGCACTTTATTTTTATACCTTTTAGTTAAAAAAAAATTCCTTTTTCTGAATACTCTGACTTCAACATATCCATAGTAAAGTAAAGAACAGATTTGAAGAGATTATGTACCTTATTTATGTAAGCTTATGCTTGATGTAATTTACTGGTATTCTATTTATATTTTTGGAGAAATTATGATTTTTTGATTGATGTTATGATTATTTTGCCCTTTTCTCTTGAAATATCTTAGAGGAAATTCTGGCTACATTATGAATAATGACACTTCTCCCATATCCCTGTCATGGGGAGGAGATACAAGGAGATGTTAACTTATGCTTCTTGTTCAACATTTTTATAATGTGTCTTTAAAAAATGATGAGGTATTCTGGAATTCAGCACTATCCACAAGCTAATTATAATCAGCTCTATTTCTCATGAATTCTATTCATTCACTTATTTAATTTTATTCATTATTTTATTTGATGAATATGTATTGAATAATAATGATATACCAAGCACTGTATTTAAAGCTAACAAAATAGACATGATCGCTTCCCTTATTGAACTTAGAAAATAGCAGGAATTCATATGGAGAGTTTTACACACAGACACACGCAAACACATACAACTTATAATTAAGATATAAAAGAAAAGTAAATGATATGGTGCCTTAATATACAGGGTAATTTTGAGTTATACTAGATGTCAAGAGTGAAGGGCAAGTCAGGTTAGGACTCACAGTAGAAGAATAGACAGCTGAGACTGAGAGTTTGAGGAGGAATTAGCAAGGTGAAGAAAGGGCAAGGGAGTATTCTAGGCGAAGAGAACAGCATATTCAAGCATCCTAAAGCGGGAAAGGGCTTGGAAAATTTTGTGGAATTGAAAGACCATTATGACTGGTGCTAATGCCTCGATCTGCTTCTCAGCTGCTTCCAGTATAAATGTATGAATATGGTCCACTACAAAAAATCATAGCAGACATGTATTACATGCCTACTGTGTCCCAGACATAGTTTAAAACACTATCCATGGATTTATTCGTTTACTTGTAATAATAAACTTTTGAAGTAGACACTATTAACACCATTACTTATTTATAGTATTATATATATATTTTTCTTTTTTTTAGGTTAGAAAGCTGATGTTTATACAGCCTAAGTATTTTACTCATGGCCATACAACTAGAAGGTGGAGTAGTTGTAGGGTTTCAACCAATCTGTTTATCCAACCTGAGCAGCTGATACTATAAAATGAAAATTCTAGTGGTCAAATATGGAAAAGGCTAACACTTATAGTTTATGATCAAAATAGCATCTTGATTGATAATTATTTACCTAAAGCAATGTTTCTCATCCAGAAGTCCCACATATGCTAGAACCTTGTGATGCCCTTAGAGATGTGCCTCCGAATATCTAAACATTTTTTCTCTACAGAGAACATTATTTAGGCTACTCTTGCGTGAATATGTTGGGTTTCTAGTCTCTGCGCTCCCCTCATTTAGTACTTAGTTTTCTTTTACTCTCTTTAAACTATAATCTCAGATTCTCCTGGGCAATCAAGACGGTATAGGAGCTCACTTCATTTTTTCTCTTAAGAATTGCAATGTTTACACATGTTTTTACTCCACTTTAATAACATGACCTAGACCCAGTACATTGTACGGGTACAGTACATAGTTGTATTATGCAGTAAATTTACATAGAGAGCATTAAACATTTATTTTATATATTTTTTTATTTTTGAATTAAGATTTATGATATAAAATTGGAGATTTATGGATCGTCATCTACAGGTCTATGCCTAAAGCTCAGCTCTATTTATGCCCTAATTTTAATATTGTTTGTGATTTTCCATATTGCCTCTTTCATCTTTGAATTTCAAGTTCGGTTGTTGTTAAAATTCTCTGTTTTTTTGTGTTTATCGTTATTAATGGAACTAGATCTATTATCTTTCAAATTATATTTTCATTTATGATGATTTTATTTATTGCATAGAGGTTGTTAAAATATGAGTTCCTAATTGTCAAAAATAATAACAAAAATACAATTTTTGAGCAAGTAGTAGAGAGATTTTAAAGTATAATGTGCTAAACCTTCAGTTTGTAACCTGGTCTTGTTGCTGCTGCTGTTAGCTATGGGAAGTATCAGGGGACTAAGTATTATTTTATTTATTTGTTTGTTTGTTTATTTCTATGGGTTTTGCGGGGAACAGGTGATGTTTGTTTACATGAGTAAGTTCTGTTTTTTTTTTTTTTTTGATGGAGTCTCGCTCTGTCGCCCAGGCTGCAGTGCAGTAGCATGATCTCTGCTCACTGCAACCTCCGCCTCCCATGTTCAAGCGATTCTCCTGCCTCAGCCTCCTGAGTAGCTGGGATTACATGCACTGCCACCATACCTGGCTAATTTTTTGTATTTTTGTGGAGATGGTGTTGTATTTTTGTAGAGACGGTGACCATGTTGGTCAGCAGACTTCTGGTGATCTTCCAGCCTCGGCCTCCCTAAGTGCTGGGATTACAGGTGTGAGCCACCATGCCCGGCCATGAGTTAACTCTTTAGTGGTGATTTGTGAGATTTTGGTGCACTCATCACCCAAGCAGTATATACCGTACCCAATTTTGCAGTCTTTTATCCCTCACACCCCTCTCGCCCTTTCCCCTAAGTTCCCAAATTCCATTGTATCATTCTTATGTCTTTGCATCTTCATAGCTTAGCTCCCATTTATGAGTGACAACATACAATGTTTGGTTTTCAATTCCTGAGTTACTTCACTTAGAATAATGGTCTCCAATTATTCAAGTTAATATAGGAAATGCCTACTTTTTCCTCTAAATTCTTAGTTTTCGATAGACATTTTTCACTCCTGTCTGACTATGTTGAGTGTTTCTCATTGTGCTATGCCTGTATAATAATTAATTTTTGTCCATCAAAAGATTAGTAGCATTTAAATGCTACTGCACATGTTCCTTCTTTTGTTGACTAGTAACACTTTAGCATACAAATGACTATGCATTTGGTTACTTTTTCAGAAAAGCATTTATTGTCAAGGAGATTCCTTCTCCCCAGTGGCTCAGTGAATTTAACAAATGTACTTGCTCCTGAAAACTTAGTCGTATTTTTTATTTTCCCAGTACTTTGTGGAAGGTATTACAGTATCCGCTTTACTTGCTTAAGCTTGTAAAGCTTTTGTGTCACAGCCCACAGATACGGAAGGCTTACTGGGAAGCAAATTTCCAATGACAATTGAAAAGTACACAGTACAAAAGAGAGAAGTGACCGAATTATCCCCTAAGTGGTTCTGTAGCTTCTTCTATAATATCAACAAAAGCAGTTTTTTTCTAAGGCTTCAAATCTGCCACTGCAATAAGTTTTCCCTCTGATTCTCCTCTTTCCATTGTGGTAGAAGGACTGTCAAGCATGAAGTTCTTAGAAAGTTGCATAGCATTTGGGCTTGGAAACCCAGACACTGCAACTTCACAAAGAAGAAAAATATTTTCCTTCTCAGCAATCTCAATCACATATTAAAATGCGAGATAAGAGTGACTCATTCAAACTAAAGTCTTCTCCAACCCCATTCCTACAATCAGCTTGTTCAGACAACCACACTTTTTCTTACCATATTTTTTCTTCTATTTCAGAGATTGTGCTGGTACTACATTTCTCTCTTTCATTCTTGCTCTGATAACTCAATGTGTTTCATTTCAAATGTATTTTATTTCTCATATTTTCAGAGACTTCCACAAAGCTAGTCAAATATAAAACTATTGATGGTGGTAGAGAAAGAAGAAATAAAGAAAGTCATGAGTTTTGATGTAAAATTAGGTATAATTTTGAAAATCCTAGGGTCTTAATTTCTAAAGCCTTCTAAGTGCCAGAACCTCATTTTTTACTTCATATACACATTCTTTTTCCTTTGTCCTTTATTAAATCTGACTTAAATTAACTACCATGATGAAGACTTATAAGCAGTTTCATTTTGCCTTTATATTATTTTTTATTCCAAACATTATTGTCCATACTATAAAATTGACAATTTTACAATTGTCAATACTAAAATGGTTGAAGACTATTTTATTATGATCAGTATATTAAGTTTTGTATAAAAGAATGAATAGAAAAATCTGAATTTTGAATTCAGCTCAGCCACTAGCAAAATATGTGAAAATGAAATATTTTTGCCTTAACATTCTCATTTTTTTAGGAAGATGTTATCACAATAGGACCATATACACTTGTACAATCTGAATTTTAGCTACAACCTTGAACTGAGATTCAAATGTAAATTTGCAGTTACTTACTGGACATATATCCACTTAGATATACAGTATTATGCTCCACGTGCATCAAACCTCCTTCTTTGATTCAGGACTCACAATGCTGATTTTGCCTACATTTTCAATCTCTATTTATGATTCCAGTACCTTTCTATTCACCCCAGCCAGAGGTGTGTTTTCTTAGATTCCTCAGTCCCTTTAAAACCCATACTCACAATTCAAGTACCTAAAGGAGAAAGAGTAGATTATTCTAAGAAAGTTCAACAGAGAAGTAATCAAGAACATTTTGAACAAATGAGATATGATTTGTTCATGGGTACTACTGAATGGGTGATTATTTTTAGAGTCTGCTTTGAGAGGCACTGTACTTATAGGAAAGAGGAAAGAAATGGCAACATTAAAAATTAAGTATAAGGTTTCTTGGGAATGCATTAGATAGGGCAAAAATCTATTGAGGAATGTGGATGAAGACTTAAAGGTTAAAAGCCTAGAAGCAGGGATGATAGCACTGCCACAGCGTGTGATGGGGATGGTGGGAAAGGAGATGATGAATGATACTCAAGTATGTATGGAGATGTTGGCAATGACTTTTGAGCAGTCAAATCTTGATTATTTATGTAAGGGGATAATAAATTAGATTCAGAGATGAAATGCTGTTTGGAGATTAGCTAATAGGTACAGTCTCCTTTCCCATCAAACCTTTTACTGGAACCACAATGAAATAGTACATTTGATTGATTCAAACTTCAGCTTTTTTTTTTCTTACTATCTTTCCCTTGTAAATTAAACTACCCAAAATTTTAATGACCAAAATAGAAATTATCAGCAGAAAGATAGTAACAACCAACTGAAGGAATTTAATAGCATACCATTTAAAAAAATGACGTTTTTTCTTAATACAAGCATGAATGATAATCACTATGCCGAATCCTCCCTTAAGACATATTACTCTGACATCAGTAAATTCCTTTCTTGAAACATTGGTGAACAGCACAACTAGCAAAACTCACCTTTTTTTTCTTGAAAGTCGAGTTCAACTATTACACAATCATTATTTCCATAAGACTCACTACAATTTCCAGTAAGTAAATATTACTTTTCAGGGAGAAAGAAGTTATTCTCATCTTCCCAAATCCCAGTAGATTTTCTATAGTTACAGAATAAAAACAGAAACTTTTCTTAGAATTATAATTATGGCCAACAAGACTTAGATTTTTGTACATTTTGAAATTCTCTAAGGTTATGTTTCTGAAATAAGGTAAATACAGTTTGCAGAAACTAAGTATATGATTATGCTTGCATGGTTTATGAAAGATTTATGTGTGTGTATGTATGAAAATCACTCCTGACAAAGATTGCCTTTGCTTAATAGACTTGAGGAAGAAAGTAGAAAAGAAGAAAGTAAAAGAATTTTTCTAGATTGCCTCAGAATGTACTTGAATTTTGTTTAAAAAAGTAAATAATAGGCATGGTTTATTAAAAAACTTATTAGGGTTATTGCTCTATAAGCCTGGTGTACTATTTGTTTTTGCTTTAAAACATAGCCCCACATTGGATTAAAAAAAACAAAACAAAACAAAAAAACAATATCAGTCTTTCTGCTATCTTCAGAAGAACCATTTCACATGTAATGACACCCATAGACTCAAAATAAAAGGATGGAGAAAGATCTGTCACACAGGTGGAAAACAAAAAAGGGACAGGGATTGCTATTTTTGTATTAGATAAAAAGATAAAATAGACTTCAAAGCAACAATAGTACAAAAGTACAAAGAATGACATTACATAATGATAAAGAGTTAAATTCAACAAGATTTACTACTCTAAATGCATATGTATTCAATATTGGAGCTCCCACGTTCATAAAACCTTACTTCTAGACCCAAGAAAAGACTTTAACAGCTACACGATAGTAGTGAAGGACTTCAACACACCACTGACAGAATTAGAGAGACGATTGAGGCAGAAAACAAAGAAATTCTGCACTTAAATTTGGCACTTGACCAATTGGACCTAATAGACAGCTACAGAATCTTCCATCCAAAACCCACAGAATATACATTCTTCTCATCTGCACACATAACATACTCTAAGATTGACCACAAACTTCATCATAAAGCAAGTCTCAATAAGTTTTAAAAAACTGAAATCACACCAAGCATCTTCTCAGAGCACAGTAGAATAAAAATAGAAAGCAACACCAAGAGGAACTCTCAAAACCACACAAATACATAGAAACTAAACAACCTGCTCTTGAATGATTTTTGTGCAAACAATGAAATTAAGGGAGAAATTTAAAGAAATCTTTGAAATCGGAAAATAGACACACAGTATACCAAAACCTCTGGAATGTGTGAAAAGCAGTGATAAGAAGAAAGTTTATGGTGCTAAATGCCTACATCAAGAAGATAGAAAGATCTCAAATTAACAACCTAATCTCAACCTAAAGGAACTAGAAAAACAAGAACAAACTAAATCCAGAGCTAGCGTAAAAAAGAAATAACTATAATCAGAGCAAAACTAAATGGAGACCCAGAAAACATATAAAGGATCGATGAAATGAAAAGATGGGTCTTCGAAAGGATAACAACATTGATATACTGCTAGCTAGATTAACAAAGAATGAAAAGAGAGAAGTTCCAACTAAGCACAACTGAACACAACATATGTGATATTACAACTGATTCCACAGAAATACAAAAGATCCTGAGACTACTATGAACATCACTATGGACACAAACTAGAAAATCCAGAGAAACTGAATAAATATCTAGAAACACACAACATTCCAAGATTGAACCAGGACAAAACAGAAATCCTGAACAGACTAATAATGAGCAAAGGAATTGAATCATTATTGCTGATCAGCCCAAAAAGCTGTGGACCAGATGGACTCACAACTGAATTCTATTATACGCACAAAGAAGAGCTGGTACAGATCCTACTGAGATTATTCCAAAAATTTGAGGTGGAAGGACTCTTCCCTAACTCATTCTATAAAGCAGCATAATCCTGATACCAAAATCTGGCAAAGATACAACAAAGAAGAAAACTATAGGCCAATATTCTTGATGGACATAGACACAAAAATTCTCAACAAAATGTAACCAAACAAAATCCAGCAGCACATCAAAACATTAGTTCAACATGATCAAGTAGGCTTTATTCCTGGAATGCAAGGGTGGTTCAACATATGCAAATAAATAAATGTGATTCACCACATAAACAGAATTAAGAAAAAAACATATGGTCATCTGAATAGATGCAGAAATGCATTCAATAAAATACAACATCATTTCATAAAAAAAGTCCTCAACAAACCAGGCATTGAAGAAATAAGAACTGTCAATGCTAAACCCACAGCCAACATCATACTGACTGGGGAAAGGTTGGAAGCATGGCCCTTAAGAACTGGAACAAGACAAGGATATCCACTCTCACCAGTTCTATTCAACATTTTACTTGAAGTTCTAGTCAGAGCATTCAGGCAACAGAAAGAAATAAAAGGCATCCAAATAGGAAAAGAGGAAGTAACATTATTTCTCTTCACTGAATTTATGATTTTATACCTAAAAAACCCTGAAGATTCCTCCAAGGATTCATAGACCTGATAAATGACTTCAGCAAAATCTCAGAATACAAAATTAACATACAAAAATCAGTTGCATTTTTATACACCAATAGCATTCAGACTGAGACCGAAATCAAGAATGCAATCCCATTTACAATAGCCATAAAAATATAAAGAACCTAGGAATACACCTAATTAAAAAATGCGAAATGTCTTTATGAGGAGCACTAAAGACAAAACAACAACAACAGCAACAACAAAATCATGCTGAAAGATGACACAAATAAATGGAAAAGCATTCCATGCTCATTTCATGCTCATGAGTTGGATGAATCAATATCATTATATTGTCCATACTGCCCAAAGCAATCTATAGATTCAACACTAATCCTGTCAAATTACCAATGTCATTTTTCATAGAATTTGAAAAAGAAACTATTCTAAAATTCATATTGAAACAAAAAAGAGGCTGAATATCTACGGCAACTCTATACAAAAAGAGAAAAGCCAGAGGCATCACACTACCTGACTTCAAATAATACTACATGGCTACAGTAACCAAAACAGCATGGGATTGGTATAAATATAGACACATAAACCAATGTAACAGAATAGAAAACTCAGAAATAAGGCTATACTCCTACAACCAACTGATCTTTGACAAAATCGACAAAAACAAATAATGGAAAAGGATATCTTATTCAATGAATAGTTCTGGGAAACTGGCTAACCATATGCACAAGAATGAAACTGGACCACTACTTTTCACTCTATACAAAAAGTAACTGAAGATATATCAAGGAAATTAAATCTAAGGCCTCAAACTGTAAAAATCCTGGAAGAAAACCAAGGAAATATTTTTCTAGACATTGGCCAAAAATTTATGACTAAGTCCTCAAAAGCAACTGCAGCAAAACCAAAAATTGACAAGTGTGACCTACTTAAAGAGGTTCTACATGCAAAAAAATATTTGCAAACTATGCATCCAACAAAAGATTAATATCCAGAATCTAAAAGGAACTTAAAAAGAAAAGGAAATATCCCCATTAAAAAGTGGGCAAAGAATATGAACTGGCACTTCTCAAAAGAAGACATACAAGAAGCCAACAAGCATATGAACAAATGCTCAGCGTTACTAATCATCAGAGAAATGCAAATCAAAACCACAGTGAGATGCCATCTCACACCAGTCAGAATGGCTATTATTAAAAAAGTAAAAAAAAAACCCCACAGATGCTGGTGAGGTGAGGGAAAAAAGGTAATGCTTACATTGTTGGTGGGAATGCTAATTAGTTCAGCCCCTGTAGAAAGCAATTTGGAGATTTCTCAAAGAATTAAAAATAGAATTGCCATGTGACTCAGCAATCTAACACAGAAACAGAAAACCAAATACTGTATGTTCTCACTTATAAGTGGGAGCTAAACATTGGTACACATGGAAACAAGATGGGAACAATAGATACTGGAAATTCCAAAGAGGGAGGGAGAAAAAGAGAAAGAAAGAAAGGCTTGAAAACATCCTATTGGATACCACATTCTTGGTTGACAGGGTCATGAGAAGCCCAAACTTCAGCATCACTTAGCATATCCATGTAACAAACCTGCACATGTAACCCCTGAATCTAAAATAAAAAATAATTTAAAAATAAAACACAAACTCTAGATTATGGTAGTTATTCCTTTTATATGTAGAAAGTTCATTTGAAAGTGATTTTTTAATAGTATCGAGATATCAAAATAGGATTTTTTTTCCAGACAATAAAACATATATGAGCCCATGTGGAGATAATTATCATCAGTAGTTTTTGATTTTCACAAACCAGTCATCTCCAGTGTTGCCTTTTCTTGAAAACATTGAGTTGTACTGATGGTAGCTTCGAGGCTTCTTTTCTTGTTCTTCCTGGTATTCTCACTTCTAATTTTGATAACCTGTGGTGCACCATGGCTTCTGACATGAACACTAACTAGGGATGGCAGAATTCAGGCTTGAAGAGCCACAGTGAATAGGAGGAAATTGAAAGATGGACTCAGACAATGACAAGAAGGTTCTTAGCTCTACAGAAGTAAGAGTACATTTGTTGGAATGACAGATACTGAAAAAGAAATAAAATAATACTGTCCTGTCAGTGGAATAATATCAATCAACTGTTATTATTATTTATAGTTACCTATTATTGTTCTTGTTGGTCATTTCTTGTGACTGTGAATTAGAACTTAGTTTTTGGCATGTCCAATTCAAGTTCTGTGTATTTTTTCCTGTAGCATTTACGGCAGTATGAGTTATTGATATGCAATGAAAATACTAGTAGTTAAGGTTATTGTCAACTAATATTCTTAAATATATGACCCCTTTCCAATTTTGAGATCACAGTTTTGCTATGTACATTTATAAAACTTAAAAAATTTAACTGAGAACAAAATAACTGAAGACTATTTTAGAATGCCTAAAATATAGTTTAGATTAGTGGTGGTATTTATTAAAATAATTTAAATCACAAGCTTGGTATCATCTGTAGGCTCTGGAAATATAAGAAGTTATCAGTCTTTATAAATGTTAATGATACTAGATTCCCATTAAATCTCATCAGGTTAAAAATACAGTTTTAATGAATGAAAATAAATGCAGTATAAAGGAATCATTTACAAATAATGTAATAATCTTTACTTCTGCATTTCTTTTTATATAATTTCTGAAACTTTTCTAAATGATCAGCTAAATTAGCACTTAAATATATTGTTTTCTAATCTTGACAAATTTGAAACTCTTTTAAAAATTGTTTTACAGTTATAAGACTCACAATTTCAGTCATGCTCATTAACAAATAATTGGCTATCTAAGAAAAAACCCCCAAAACTCTTTTATTTCTCACCATAATAATAAATAATTTTATGAAATGTTCTTAAATAGTAAAAAAGAAACATTTTCTGAAGCAATTTAGGATAAATGTAAGAACAATCATTTCCAACCAATAATCACAAATTATTAAAAGTTAGGCCATAAGAATATTAGCTCTTCATTCTTCTTGACAGTATTTGAGCATGGCTTGGCTTCTTACTTGGCAGGTGGCCTGGCACTCCTATGCCAGCTGTCAAGTTGAAGACGTGGCTGGACAGATACTTTAGAAGAGCTACGTATGATGTTGTGAGTCAGATCTAAAGAAAAACAGAAACTGAAGAAACAAAACATAAGGTTTGCCTTCATTAAGAGCCTGTTTTTCTGTAATATACATTCCATTTTTAAAAAATCTTGAACCCACTCTTTCAGTACAGGTGCCCGTTATTATAAATTCTGGTTTTGGCTTTAGAGTTCAAATAATTCAAATTATCTGCAAATCTGTAATCAAAGAACTGTCTAGATGTCCATAATGAAAGCTATCCTCATTACTACTGTGAAATATTTGCTTCCTCTCAACTTTCCGATGAAATTCTCATGAAAATTCAGAAGAAACAACACAAATACAATTTTAAAAGTAATATTTTAAAATAACGTTAAAGGGGAACTATCACAATTTCAATAGAATACACAAATAGACTTCATTGGGATAGATTTCTGTGGTTGAATGTTTTTAATGCTATAAATATACAAAAATATCTTATTTTTGAATTTTTTTCTTATCTTGAGTCAATTTATGGAAATGCTCCTATATTTAAGAGATTTACGATTAATCGTTCATTAATTAGTTGCATTTGGTGAGAACTTTACTCTTCATGCCTGATCTTGTTTTTCGTTGTTGTTGTTGTTTGTTTGTTTTGTTTTGTTTTGAGACGGAGTCTTGCTCTGTCGCCCAGGCTGGAGTGCAGTGGCATGATCTCAGCTCACTGCAACCTTCGCCTCCCAGGTTCAAGCAATTCCCTGCCTCATCTTCCTGAGGAGCTGGAATTACAGGGGCCTACCACCATGCCCGGCTAATTTTTTTTTGTATTTGTAGTAGAGACAGGGTTTCACCATCTTGGCCAGGCTGGTCTTGAATTCCTGACCTCATGATCCACCCACCTCGGCCTCCCAAAGTGGCCTGTTCTTGTTTTAACAGCATTTTATTTTATTATTCTTAACAATGATAATAGACTTATGCTCAAGAAAACCTTTTATTTATACTTTTTCAATAAATTATTTTTCAAGAATGGGCACTAAATACAAATGAATAACTTGATAATCTACAGAGATTGTCATTAACTTTCAAATTGTACTTATTTTGATTAATAATTAATTTTTGAATAGTAAAAATACTTATATTCCAGCAATAAGCTATTATTGGTAATGGTTAAAAAATATTCTCATGAACTGCTATATTTTGTTTCTTCTATTATATTTAGGTATATTCACTAGTGACTACTCAATAGTTACAATATTTAACTGCTTTGCTAGTTTCTTATATCAGGGTTATGCTAACTTCATTTAAATGAAGATGAACTGGTTTCAGAGCATTTACTATGGTCTAAAGCAGTTTTTGGATTATGAGATTGTTTTATTGTTTTATATTAGGTGAAAAATAAAAATTCCAAAGTATTTTTTTCTTCTGGAAGAAATGCTTCAGTAGCTTTCATAATTTCTTTTATGCTTATTGGCCTTTTCATTTTATTGTATCTTTTTGAATCAATTTTATATTGTGCACTGATGTATAACCAGGTATTCAAATTTATTAACATAGATTTTCACATAATGTCACCATATAAATTTTATAATCTCAATTTACTGAATCTCTTTCTCACATAAAATTCTTTGAGGCTTAAAATTTCTTTCCCTTTTTTCTTAATTTGGTTGATGAAGAAATTTATTTTATTACTGTTGCTTTTACTAAAAGACATGTTTACTGTTTAGCCATTTTCTTCTTTCCTACTTTGTACTTCATTATTTTTTCAGCATTTTCTTATTATTTTTCTTTCTGCTATTTGGGTTTTTTTGGAGCGTCTATTTCCCAGCTTCTTATGATTTAAGTACTCCATTTATTTATTTTGATTTTAATCACTTAGTGGTAAGTTCATATGAGGCTGAACTTTTCTTTCACAAGTCCTTTGAAGATATTTATAAATTAAAAGTTGTATAGCTAGTGATTACCAGAGTGCTTTGAAATCAAGCAGAACACTCATCGCTTAAATCAAACCAGACTTTGGATTTCAGATAACAGTTATTTAATAATTCATTTAAATAATACACTTTAAAAAACTACTTTTAACACCTACACATTTCTTTTTATTTAGGGAAATTTAGACAATTTTGTTTATTAAAGCTAGTGTTCATGGTCTTTTTAAATATCACCTTCCAGGGTGGACATGGTGGTTGGGATGACTTGACACCTGAAGTTCAAGAGCAGCCAGGGCAACATAGGAAGACCCTATTACTACAAATAATAAAATAAAAAAAAATAGCCAGGCATTTTGACATGCACCTGTGGTCCCAGCTACTGGAGAGGCTGAAGTGGGAGTATTACTTGAGCTTGGGAGATCAAGGCTAGTGAGCCGTGATCTTGTCACTGCACTCCAGCCTGGGTGACATAGTGAGACCCTGTCTCTAAATAAATAAAAACTTACATACATACATAAAGTCAACTTCCACATTTTTTGGCCCTTAACTTGACTAGTGCCAATAAGTATTTTTAAATGAAGTGTGTATGTTTACTAATTTTCATTCGATTCATATATTGCCTGGTGAAGTGACTGAAACATTAAATTTTTTCAATTTTCACATTTCCTCTTGAAAGCAATTTTGATATTTTTTTCATTGGTTTAACTTTGGTTTTATTCTTGCTAGCCAGTTTTATTTTAACTTGTTTAAAGCTTACAAGACTATTCTCCACTTTATGTTTGTAATTTGTTTTTATACGTTGATTTTTGTCAGGCTGGGTTTAAGTAAGGGTGATTTAAATCTATTTGACAGTTTTCTATGAAAATGTCATTCCTTCATCCTCCAAAATTCTTACCAATCTGAAAAAACTACCCATTATAAAAAGAGGTACAGATTAGTTATGAGTTCCTTTTTTTTTTTTTTTTTTTTTTTTGAGACAAAATCTCACTCTGTCGCCCAGGCAGGATTGTAGTGGCATGACCTCGGCTCACTGCAACTTCCGCCCCCCGGGTTAAGTGATTCTCATGCCTCAGCCCCCTGAGCAGCTAGGACTGCAGGCACCCGCCACCACGCCTGGCTAATTTTTGTATTTTAGTAGAGATGGGGTTTCACCATGTTTGCCCGGCTCAAACTCCTGATCTCAGGTGATCCACCCACCTCGGCCTCCCAAAGTGCTGGGATTACAGCCGTGAACCATGGCGCCCAGCCTATGAGTTTCTTTTATGTCTTTGGAAGCATACCCTGAAGTTATATGTTTTCCTGCTGCAACATGGCTTTGTTTTCCTCTAGCCTCTGAAGTAGCTAGGACTTTTTTTCACCATACTCCTGGGAATTTTCTTTACTGATCTTCTGTGCTACAGCCCCATTTCCTGGATCTTATTCTTGCATTTTTCTTGAATTATTTTCCCATTTTGTTAAAGGCTGTAATAGCATCCTGAGAAAGGTTGCAGGGGAGTACAAATTTAAGACCTTATATGCCCAAAAACATTGACTCTTCCATGAAGAATTATAGGTTGAATTTTTGGGGAGGCATTGCTCCATCGCCTTTTTCTGCTGTTGCAGTTGTTCACAGGACATTCTGATTCTTAACCTTTTGTATGTGGCCTGTATTTTTCCTTCCTATGAACAATTTCAAGATTGTCTCTATTTCTGAAGCTTGGAAACTTCACTAATGATATACTCTTGTGTGTAGAATTAAAAATGAATTTTAAAAATTTAAAAACTTCATTATGTTGAACATTCTCTAGAGTCTTGATTTGTGCCGTCCAATATGGTAGCTTCGTCACGTATAACTATTAAACACTTGACACCTGGCTAGATTGAATGGAGATGACTGTTAGTGTGAAATAAATACTGGCTTTCAAAGACATGATATTTAAAAACGTAAAATATCTTAAATTTATATTGATTACATGTTGAAACGATAGTGATAATATTTTGATATATTAGGTTAAAGAAAATAACTGATGAAATTGAATTCATCTTTAACTTTTTAAAAATATGGTTATTAGCAGAAGCTACATTATATGTGTGCTCCTTTTTGGGGCTTGTTGCTATATATATATGTGTATATATATGTATATATATGTGTGTATATATATATGTATGTGTATATATATATATATATTTTTTTTTTTTTTTTTTTGAGACAGAGTCTCACTCTGTCACCCAGGCTGGAGTGCAGTGGTGTGATCTTGGCTCACTGCAACCTCTGCCTCCAGGGTTTAAGTGATTCTTCTGCCTCAGCCTCCCGAGTAGCTGGGACTACAAATGCACGCCACCACGCCTGGCTAATTTTTGTATTTTTAGTAGAGATGGGATTTCACCATATTGGCCAGGCTGGTCTTGAACTCCTGACCCTTTGATCTGCCCTCCTCGGCCTCCCAAAGTGCCAGGATTACAGGTGTGAGCCACCATGCGTGGCCTGTTGCATTATATTTCTATTCAACAGCACTGGTCCAGAATCTTGTTGGGCATATTCAATCCAGAAACTCAGTTCCTTCAGTCTTGAGATATTTTCTTAACATTAGTTAACATGGTAATTTCCTTTCCATCATTTCTCATTGTCTGTATCACTGAGTATTGGTCATCTGACTGTTAGACTTCCAAGTGCCATGTAAACAATAGATAAATTATGTTTGTTTTAGACATTGATGTCCAGGTCTCACATCCAGACATTCAGGTTGATGAAACCCAGGCAGTATTGTCTGAAATCTCCCTACATGATTCTACTGATTGTATAACTTTCAGTCCTGTAATAAGTAAGTTCTGGAGATCTAAGCTACGACATGATGAGTATTGCTAATGATAGTATATTGCAAATTTGAAACCTGTTGAGAGATTAGATCTTAAGTATTCTCACTACACACACTAAGAGGTTAACTGTGAGGTGATGGATATGTTAGTTAACTTTGACTGTGTTAATCGTTTCATAATGTATACATATACCAAACATTGTTTCATATGCCCTAAATATATGCAGTTTTTATTTCTGAATTATACCTCAATAAAGCTGGAAAAAAAGAAAAAGGGAAAATAGTCTGGGGAATTAATTTTAGGCTGATGCATATTTTTATTTAGTCTTCTAGATTTCAACATAGTGCTTAATCTCTGCGAATCTAGAGCCACTTCAATTCAATTACTTCTTCAGTTTTCTGCCAGGGTCAGGACAAAAAGAATGGGTAGTTCTCCAGAAATGGGTTGAAATTTCTACCTAATTTACTACTTGGTACAGATTATGGACCTCTGAACAAGGACTTTTGTTGGGGAGAAGAATGAAATATTTCTTGTACTGTCTCTGGTTAACCAAGGATTATTGGTTTCCTGGGGCCTTATATTTAGTGTCAATTCTTCAAAAGTGATAGGTAAAGTTCTTTATGGGGTTCAGGACATGCTACCCCCAAATGTGTCTCCTTGGTATTAAGAAAGTCTAGGAAGGTCACTTTCTTTTCCCCTTCTCCCCCAAAGCACGTCATAAGACTCTCATCTGAGAGGTACCCTCCCTACACTTGGAAGAAAAGAACATCCTTATCTCTGAAATCACAGGGACACAGAGAAGAATATGAACAAACAGTCCTTGCTAAGTTTCCCTCAGTTTATTACTGTTAGATCCTACCCTTTTGTTCTCAAATCCTATTTCCCCTTAACTCTCCATTCTTCATCAAACTTAAGCATAAAAGTACATAAGTTTACTTCATTTTGGAGAGTCTTCATTTCTGAAGGTTTCCATGTCATGTAAAACTTGTATTAAGTAAATTTGTATGTTTTGCTCTTGTTAATCTGTATTTTGTTATAGAGGCCACAGCCATTAATCTAGTGATGGGTGAAAAAAGAAATCAAACCACCAAGATTCCTTAATCAATTGCCTATAACTCTATATATTTTCAATGTGTAACAAAAAGGTCATGGATTCCAGCCAAATGTGTAAGCCAAGTTGACCACCCTGCTGTGCCAGTGGAAACATACTGTCACAGTAAGACTGTGGTATTACCTACGTATCAATAAGACCACAGACGGAATTTTGTATCTGCAATTTTTCTATTTCAAGAGTTCATTTATTTTAAACATAATTCATTACCAACAGCCAACCCTCTTTTTTTTCACTCTATTAATACAACTTTCTTTCTTTTTTTTTTTTTTTTGAGACGGAGTCTTGCTCTTGTTGCCCAGGCTGGAGTGCAATGGTGCGATCTCGGCTCACTGCAACCTCTGCCTCCTGGGTTCAATCAATTCTCGTGCCTCAGCCTCCCAAGTAGCTGGGATTACAGCTGCCCACCACCATGCCTGGCTAATTTTTTGTATTTTTAGTAGAGACGAGGTTTCACCATTTTGGCCAGGCTGGTCTCAAACTCTTGACCTCAGGTGAACCACCTACATCGGCCTTCTGAAGTGCTGGGATTACAGGCTTGAGCCACTGTGCCCAGAAATACAGCTTATTTCTTAAAAATAGTCTGGAATATGCTTTTTTTTTTAATTGAATGAGGCTCTTTTTGATGCCAGGTTCATGCTCCTACACCAGTTTTGTTTGTTTGTTTGTTTGTTTTTACAAGAATGCCTACAACTTACCAGTTACCTTCAAACACGATTTTCTGTACGTATCTGAATTTTGTGCCTACAAACTTTTAGCAAGACTCCAGGCTACTCTGACTTTCACTGTTCTGAGTTTGTATCTTTGCTCATAACCTCACAACTACTTTGGTTGGGTGCCAGTAGAGGCAATGCCAGTGTTTACTTTTCACCAATCCTTGAGCTATATTTGGTTTAGGAATATGAGTCTATTAGGTGAAGAAGGAATGTAAGATATTTCAGATAGTGGGGAAAAGTATATTTGAAGGCACAGATGTGTGAAAGAGTTTAGGATATATGAATAACTCTAAGTAGTCTACTACTGATGTAGTACAGAAAATGTAAGGGACTGGTGCTGGATGAGTGTGAACAGATAGGCAACATCAAAGTAGAAAGCCTTTGTAAGTTTCCTGAAGGAATTTAGTTTTTATGATATTAAAGAAATTTTGAAGGATTTAAAATACATGAACCGTATGATCAAGTTGGTGGTTTTAAAGATCCCTTTTAGTTTTGAAGGTGGAATTGTTGTTCACTTGACAAGATTTGGTGAGAACAGCCAAAAAATATTGCAAGAATACAAGCTGATAAGATCTGAATTATGGAAGACTCTAAAGGGATAGGGGAAAGAAATCAGATTTGTAAGATATATGGGGGAAAAATGAAGAATACATAGTTTGCAAATTGGACTTTATGAAGTCAGAATTTAGGAAGACATTTTTCTGATAAATATGACTGGAAATGGGATTGAGGTAAAAAAGCAGAATTGAAATAATACAGGATGAATTTAATTTTGAACATATTGCATTTTATTTTCTTGTAATATATTGATCTAGTTGGCAGTTAGATACGTAATTCCAGAGCTCAAGAGAATGTTCTGGCTTGGAGATAACTTTTGGAGTTAAAATGATGGTTGGTCTCATGAATAATGGTGTGATAGTTCACTCAGGGAGCACATACGTGTTTCAGTACATTTACACTATTGGACATTTCTTTCTTCTCCTGACACTATTTCAGTGATTCTGTCCTAAAACTTACTGTATTCTGTTTGGTTTGACAAACAATTATAAATTATGGGCTTCCAAGGAAGGTAAAAAGCATCTGGGATTAAAAGAATATAATGTCCTTTGAGTCAGGCTCACAAGTTCTTTAAGCATATTGGGAAATGATGATTGTAAGATGACAGCCATGAGACATTCAAAACCAGTAAATCCTGAATATGTCAGATACCTGCAACCTAACTTCATTTCCTGATAGTTATCGGATTCCCAGGTCCTGATCTCTGTGTTTTCAACTACAACTTGAGTGCTCGACATTGATTTCTAATTACTTCTCTTCATTTGAGATTTATTGGATACTCTTAATGACAGACTATATCCTGACTCCAATTAACCCCACTACAGTGACTCAAAAAGAAAGTTACAGACTTCTTCCTCTCATAGAAAACACACATATTTTGTCTTGCTGGCATCACTGGAGTCAGTGCTTTAACATAAAAATCCACAATAACAGATGAGTCCTTGGTTTATCCATTTATCAGTCAGTTATTTTATTAGGCATATTTCTTATTAGGTGTTTATACATAGTGACATTAATTAGGTGCCTAACCTGGAATGAATATTCTTAACTTGAATCCTATAAATTTTATATTCTGAGCTCTCTTAGCTTTAGTTCTACATAGTAATTGATTAAAAAAAAAAACAAAACAAACAAAAAGCGTGAATTTATTTTAACTACTTTGAATAACCTCATATTGGAAAAGCAAACAAAACATTTTTTCACTACTTCATCTGAGAATTAATAAAAGAAAGAAATGCTTTCGCCATATAGTTGTTTGAAAAACATTTCATGTTATATGAAGAATATTTTATGCTACATTCAAATATAATTAGAGCCAAAGGCACTAAAATATTTATTTTCATGTATGTCACAGCTTTATGTCTTTAAAAACTCAAAATTTGTATTTGCTGTTTTTAACTTTTAAATTTACATTGTTGGCAAGTATGATACTCCCTGACCTTGAAGAGAAACAAAACAGTACCTTCAAAGTGCAGCACACACTTTTTGTGCCCTGGAGCAATAGCATTCCATGTTTACTATTTGCTTACATCAGAATTTCAGTGTGCTCCACAGTTCTGATAGGTGTAAATATATAGGCACACCCTAAAACTATCCTATACTTAAATAGATTTTAGAGGATATTGGGTTAAGCAAAGTTTGTTAGGTTTTGTTATCACTGAATGTTTAATAAATTCACGTGCATTGTGAATATCTCAGAATGATTTTTTTTTTTTTGATATGGTTTCTCTCTCTGTTGCCCAGGCTAGAGTGCAGTGGAGCGATCTCAGCCCACTGCAACCTCTGCCCCCCAGGTTCAAGCTACTCTCTTGCCTCAGCCTCCCGAGTAGCTGGGATTACAGGCACCCACCACCATGCCCGGCTAAGTTTTGTATTTTTAGTAGAGATGGGGGTTTGCCATGTTGGCCAGGCTGGTCTCGAACTCCTGACCTCGAGTGATCCACCTGCCTGGGCCTCCCAAAGTGCTGGGATTACAAGCGTGAGCCACCCCACCCAGCCTGCAGAAAGATTTTTTGAAACTAAAACTTGAGGCATAATTTCTCAGAAGAATACACTGTGGAAAACAATAAGTTAGACTCTAACAATTTTGAAGCCCTTACAAATATTTATAATGGAATTCACTTATACGTGCAAATCTATGAACTACATACCCTACCAATGATTAGCAGAAGAGCAGACCATTTCGATAATTAGTTGACACTTGGTACCTGAATTTAATATCTAACTGAAAAGAAGCTTTCAGTAAGGTCTGCGAGTTGAATGGAAAAATGGAAGTAAAAATCTGGTTTTGAATCGTGAGCCCGCCACTTAGTAGTTGATTTACTTTAGGCAAGTTGCCATAACTGGAGTGGGGATAATAATAATAACTTGAAGTTTGTTTCTATTAGAGATAAAAATGTATAAATTATATAATATCATTCCTGGCACAAAATTGTCAGTAAGTGGTCATTTTTAACAACCACAGGGTAATCTAAAATTAAAACATAATAAATGGTGTTCTTCGTTGCTATTTTCCCCCGGACTTTCTAATATGTTTTTTAACATTTTCTCCTTATGGGCCACCATTCCTCTTCTTCAGGCCATGTGTTGGTGAACTTCTTCTCTATATCCTCTCTCAATTCATTTCTCTTGCTTGGAAACTCATTTATCTCCATTTACCTAATTCATACTCATTCTACTCATACCTTTTTCTGGTGGTTTTTCCTCTGGGATGATTTATCTGACTGACTTGGGACATTTTTACTTTTCCCTTCTCTTACATCTAATGATCCTTTTATCTATAAAATGTTATCTTTATGCATTTAAATGCAAACTTTTAGTATTAGTTTATATTTTTCTGTACAAGTTCTCTGTCCTCAACTAGATTAAAAGGTGCTTGAGAGAAGCAACTCTGTCTTAAAGCAGAGTATTTTCTTTAAAATGATAGGTATTCAAAAAACATTTTTTTGATTTTATTGATTACAAAAGGCAGCAGCTGAAAGTTAAACTCACTATTCATTATGGAAAAAGAACTTGCAGTAGACAGATGTGGCTAACTACTACTGATCATTGAGGAGTAATTCTCATTGCACAAGATCTTTTTCATGTCTGTTTTACATGCATATTCAGTGACGTTGAAGGAGTTTTCCAGTGTCTGATCAACTTTTGAGTGGGATGTGAGTAGAAAGCCAGTTAGTATTGAGTTCTTTATTCTAATTCATTTCTGTATCAGTGTGTTTCCATTTGTTTTGGAGAAACAAACAGAAGTAGAGGATGGCAAACACTGGAATCTCCTTTCTAACACCAGAGGGCCTCCAAACAAAATGTTCAGTGAATTAAAATAAATAGAATCGTAGTCATTGAAAACTCTACCTTCTAATCTTTGGATGCAAAATGTCTTCATTTTTCGATTGGCTCCATCTTTCTTTCATACATTCAAATTTATTCGATCTTTAAGTAGTGAAAAATACATAAAGAGAATATTGAAGAAAAAAATTCAACCTCATTTATTACACCAAAATTGGTTTTAGGTAGATGCTTTAAAACAATTTTAGGAAATGGAATGCCATTCTAAGCAGGATATGAATTCAAAGAGTGGTAATCAGCAATAATTATATCTGGATAGTTTGTCAGAGTTTGTAGGGGTAAAGATTTTTCCTAACTTAGGCCTTCATGTCCTTGTATCCCCCTATCTTTCTTGCTCCACACTTTTCTTCACTTAAGTCCTACAGAACTATTTATACTTTCCATCATCCACATGAGTCATTTTCCCTCTTCAAAGTATTTCCATCTACGCCACTTCTTTAACTCAATAGTTATCTGTCTTGAGTGCATATTTGACCAGCTAAATAATTTCTATCCCAAGTGCAAAATGAAAATGAGGGATCTCTTTTTGAACAAGTACTAAGAATTTCAAAAGGACACCAGCAGAGCAGAAAACCCAAAAGCAGAGTCCTTTGAAATGTTGGTCCCTGTACCACAGTACAGGTCACGTCCCCGTGAATCTGGCCCAACTGCACGTTATAATCACATAGGAAGTTGTTTTTTGCTTTGTTTCATTTTTAAATAATGATGCTAAGGTAGTCCTCAGATGCATTAGATCAGAATTTCTGGGGGTAAGGCCCAGACCTCAGTTTTGTAATTTTAATTGTAAAAAATTTAAGTTTATTTTAATTTTAATGTGTAGCCAAGGCTGGGCACCAAATTCAAAGGCTATTTCCTTGTGACTTGGCATATACTTACCTATTTACTTTTCTATCGCTCTCATGAGACTATTAAGTTCCTTAAGAGTAGATATCATGTCTCTTTAGCCTTTTCATCTTTATGACATAGAACAACACCTGGAACATTTTAGATATCTATTAAATAGATTATACTGAATGAATGATTAAATAGATACTAATATGACCTCATTTTTAATTTTACAGGGTGTAATCAAGAAAAAAAGAAAGTAAAGGCAGACTTATTGGATGATAATTTGAAAGTGTAAAGAGAAAACATACTCTTAGAAAAAATGTAATAAAATATTTGAGAAATTAGATCTAAATTTACTTTTTAAATGAAGGGTATTGAGAGATGCAATGGTCCCCTCAATTCTGTGCTTAAGGGGAAAATTATCTTATTTACACTATTACTCATTAAACTTTCAGAGTTGAGGAAAAGCAAGAATAAGGAGAAGAGATGGGAGAATGTTTACAGAATTAAGGAAATATGATGTTTCTCAATATGTGTGTAATACAGTTGAATAATAGGAGAGTAAATTTGTGGTAGAAGATTCCTTCTCAAAGAACGACAAGGCTTGTGAATGGTACTAGAACTGGAAAATAATGAGCCATTATTAGCACTAGTTTTGTCTGATCAAATTAATATAATAAATGTAATTGCTCATAAGCACTAGTAAAGAACAATCTTAAGCATTTGCTAGTTTTAAATAATTTGGTCCAGATTTTAACATAGCATACATTTTCCATTATATGATTGTGCTAGATGTTTACACATAATGTAAGAGTATGGCACATATAAATAGCCCATTATTATGTTGTGTTTATAGTATATCATAGCAATTTGAGGACACATGACATGTCTCATTTTTTTCTTTTTGGTACAGCGTTTGGCAAACTAAGTTCAGAGGGCTAGATACATGTTTTTTGTATTTTGTCTTTTATTTAGGTAAAACTTACATGATGCAAAATTCATCATTTTCACCAAAGTATGTAATTCAGTGGTTTTCAGTACATTCACAATATTGTGCAGATATCACCACTATCTAGTTCCAGATCATTTTCATAACCCCTAAAGAAAACTCTGTATCCATTAATCATTTATTCTGTGTTCATTGTTTGTTTTGTTGTTGTTGTTGTTGTCGTTTTGAGACAGGGTCCCATTCTCTGTCACCAAAGCTGGAGAGTAGTGGTGCTATCATAGCTGACTGCAACCTCCAACTCCTGGCTCAAGCAGTCCTCCCACTTCAGCCTCCCAAGTAGCTAGGACTGCAAGCACACACCACCAGGCCTGGCTAATATTTTTATTTTGTACAGATGGGGTCTCGCTATGTTGCCCAAGTGGGTCCTGGCCTCAAACAGTTCTCCCTGCATAGCATCCCAAAGCACTGAGATTACAGGTGTTAGCTACTGTGCCCAGCCTTGCATTTGTTTTTACGCCTGAGGCCCTGGCAATAGCCTATCTGCTTTCTGTTTCTATGGTTCGCGTACTCTGGATATTTCTGGGTGACTAGAATCATGTACTGTGTGGCTTTTTGTGTCTGCCTGCTTTCACTTAGCATAATATTTTCAAGGTTCATTCATGCTGTAACATGTATGAATACTTCAATACTTTTATGATTAAATGATATTCCATTTTATACATATTCATCATTTAGTTTATCTGTGAAACCACTGATTGGCATTCAGTTTATCTCCAAAATTTGGCTATTGTGAAAAGTTCTGCTATGCACATTGGTTCACAGTTTTTGTTTAAACACCAATTTTTAATCTTTTTGGGTATATACCTAAGAATAGCATTGCTGAGTTTTATGGTAATTCCATGTTTAACTTTTTGAGGAGCTGCCAATTTTTTTTTTATAGCAGCTGCACAATTTTACTTTCTCACTAGCAAATGTATGAAGGTTCCATTTTCTCTATATCCTCACCAACTTGTTATTTTCATTTTTAAAATTATAAAACATCCTGGTAGGTGTGAAGTGGTTATCTTACTGTGGTTTAGATTTGCATTTCCCCAATGACTAATGATGTTGAGCATCTTCCTGTGTGCTTGTTGACATCTGTATGTCTTCTTTGGAGAAATATCTATTCAAGCTCTGTGCCCATTTTTAAACAGCATTTTTTTTTTTTTTTGGTGTTGTTGTAAGAGTTCGTTATATATTCTGAATAGTAGAATATTATCAGTTATATGATTCACAATATTTTCTCCCATTCTTTAGTTTGTCTTTTCATTTGTTTGACAATGTCCTTTCATACACAAAAGTTTTCACTTATGATAATGTCCAATTTATCGATATATTTTTTGTTGATTGTATTTTTGGTGTCATATCAAAAAATCCATTGCCAAATCCAAAATCATGAAGACTTACCTATATATTTTATTGTGAGAGTTTTATAGGTTTATCTTTTACATTTAGATCATGATAACTTTGGATTAATTTTTTGTGTATGATGTGAGGTAAGTATCAACTTCATTCATTTACATGTAGATTTTTAGTTGTCGCAACGCCCTTTGTTCAAGAGATGATTCTCATTATTTTGTTGAGAAGTTTTACATCTATATTCTTAAGGGACACTGGTATGTAGTTTTCTTTTATTGTGAAGTCTTTTCTGGTTTAGTATCAGGGTAGTGTTGGCCTGAAAGAATGGACGAGGAGGTGTTCCCTCCTGTTTTATTATTTGGAAGAGTTCGAGAAGGATTGGTGTTGAATCTTCTTTAAATGATGATGGAATTCATCAGTGAAGTTATTTGGTTCTGGGATTTTCTTTGGAGGTTCTGGATGAATGGTTCAATCTCTTTATTTTCTCTAGATATATTCAGATTTTTATTTCTATTTGAGGAAGTTTTGATAGCAGTGTCTTTGTAGGAATTTGACTATTTCATTGGGGTAGTCTAATTTTTGATGTGTAATTATTTCTATGATTCTTTTGTAAACTTTTTATATGTACAAAGTTGGTAGCAAAGGCCCTCTTTTTTCATCTGATTTTTTTTTTTTTGCTATTACTTTTTTCTTGATTGGTCTAGCTAAAGATTTGTTAATTTTGTTCATCTTTTCAAATAATCAAATTTTAGTTCCATTGCTTCTCTCTATTTTTTTTTTCTGTTCTCTATTTTGTTATCTCCGAGGTAATCTTTCTACTTTTCTTCCTACCTGCAGGTTTAGTTTGATCTTATTCTTCTAGGTTTCTATGGTGTAAATTTATGTTACTTATTTGAGATTTTTCTTCCTTTTTAATGTAGATATATACAGCTATAAATTCCCTTTGAGGGACTGCTTTCACTGTATTCATTGAGTTTTAATATGTTCTGCTTTTGTTTTCATTCATCACAGAGCATTTTCTAATTTCCCTTCTAATTTCCTTTGCAACTCATTGGTTTCTCTCAAGGCCAGTTTCTGTTAATTTCTTTGTTCCTATCAATGGGCTGTATTTTCTTGTTTGTTTGCATTTTTCACTTTTTTTTGGTTAAAAAATGGACATTTTAAACAGTATAATATTGCAACTCTAGAAATAAGATATTCCCCTCACCCAGGGTTTTTTGTTTACTGGTTATTGTAGTTCTTTGTTGTTTAGTCACCTTGCTAAATTAATTTTGTAAAGTCTGTTTTTTTTGTTCTGGGTGGCCACTGAAATGTGTGATTGTTAGGTTAGTAGTACCTTAGTAACTTGACAGAGATTTCCTTAAACTCCTGGAATAAAACAACAAGAAATAAAACCAAACTTCCCGTCTTTGTAGTTTGGTTGCATATTGGGGCACTCCTTTACTGTTTAGCCAGGCAGTTTACAATTCTGCCCTATTCTTCTTTCCTGCTTACATGGAGCCTGAATCTAGCCAGAGGTAAGGGCTTAGGGTCTTGTCAGGTCCTTTCTGAGCGTACATCCCACCCTGGTTATGTGCATGGACTGCTAGATTCCCTTGACTATACGGGAGCTTGTCCCAGCTCTTAGTGCCCCCAAGTATTTCCTCCCTAGTCTTTCTGTCTCAGGCTTTCAGGTCAATCTATTTCTTGCCCCTACTTTTCCCTCTTACCCACCAGGTGGCAGGTAATATATTTGCCTTTAAATGCTTACAAAAAACACCACGCGTGAAGCAGCTTCAGCCTTAGGGAAACTCCTTATGCAGATGAACCAATGGCAAGTCCTTGAGCCCATCCCTCTGGGAGCCACCACACAGGTTAAAACACGTAACAATTCGGTAAGAATAAGGTCCATATGGTTTCCTATGGTGTGTATGACCTGCATCAGGAATGCAGGCTACTATCTTCAAGACTGTTGTGGAGCTGAGGAGTATCAAATAGTATCAACAGGGTAAATTAATATGCCACAGAGCTCTCCAACCAAGATTCTATAGTTTTTCCCTTCACTAAGCATTTCCTTGTTGTAAGTTTTTATTCGATTCTAGAGTTATTTAAAAATTGATTCTGATGGTTTGCCAGTTTATTAACTGCTTCTATTGCCGCTTTCACACTATAATGACAGAATTGAATAGTGGTGACTATATAGTTCATAAAGCCAAAAATATTTACTATTTGGTCTTTAAAGGAAAAAATTTGAACCTCTAGTCTACATATCTATATTCAGAATTTACATAAAAACAATTGTTTCATGAATGTATTAATGACTAAATTGGTGGATGAATGGATGAATGAATACATCCAAAATATTTATATTTTAACACGAGGTATCCCGATATAGATATCTACATGCATCTTGTTAAACTTCAAATAAAAATTTAGAAAATCATGGTAATTTATTGATCATCTTTGGAGTTGCTCTTTTCACTTATAGGTTACTATGGAAATACAGGAGTGGCGGTAGTCAATTAAAATCAATAAACATGCCAATCAAACACATATATTACTACTGGGGATCATTCTCATGGTGTTTATAAGCTGTCCCCATCCCTTGATCAAATCATACCGTATGTGTGCTAAATCTACCCAAGAGTGTTGCTTATTAGAGTAACGAGTTGATAACATTTTTGTGAAAGAAAAATTTATCTTTGCTGAAAATCTTCCTTTATTCTGCTTGTATTTCTTTGTAAGCATTAGTTATATTTCTTGGGTGTTTTTCATAATTTGAGAAGAATACCTTTTACCCATAATAAAAGTAAACCTACCCATGAAAATTTTATCTAATAAAAATTCTTAGTTTAGATGCCTGAAATCAAATAAAAATAATATTAAACAGGGTTGAAAAGAATGTTAAAACAGGTAACTAAAACTTGCTGCCTTATACTATCTAGTAAAGCAGACTTTCCGAATGTTTATCCTCTGTGCTTGGATGAGAGGACAGCACGTGAAGATTTGGGAAAATTCAAGTAAAGCATGGTCTAGGTAGAAAGGGAAACAAACAAAAACCCCCAAACCAAAACTAACCCAACGAAAAAGGGCGGAGGGTTATCCTTTGTTCCATCTCCTTAACATTGCTGTCCATAGTAATACCTTTCATCCTTAATCTCCCTTTTAAAAGTGTGACTGTCCCCTCTGCATTGTCCTGAGCACCTCTTGAGCCCTTGGGGGGAAATATGTTGAGGTCTGTTTCATTTTATTGTTGTTAAGGTGTAAGTCTGATAGTTATAATGAACCAACTCACCTTCCTGAAAAGCATAATTGTTCCACTATTTCTGTTGCCTGTTCATCAGCCTTCTACTTTCAATCAACTTAACATCTGCCTTGATTTCCATACTCTATAAAAACTAGATTGCCCTCTTACTAGTTATGATTTAATGCCTTCAGTGAGAGGGCAGTAATAAGATATAGAGACTCTGAACACACTGCTTAGAAAATAGAGGGAAATAAATTATTTTCAGGAAAATATGAACTGCTCAGTTTTGTTTCAATTGACGTAATATTACTTTAATCTTAGATTATTATTTTTGTAACCATTATGTCTTTTTCATTTGGCTCATAGGGATGCTATTTAAAAAAACGAGGGTTTTTTTTTTTTTTTTTTTGGTCAACCCTATTAAGGAAAAAAAAGGCACCATTAGGTAATATTTTCTAAATGTGTTGATATCTTTAAGAAACTGGAATTTCAGCTGTTGCCACAAATAAACTTTACAAGTTTTTTAGTCATAAGGATAAATTCAAGAACAAGACTGGGGTTACCTGAATATACCTGTCTATTTTTCAAAATAAATGATTTGTGGGCTACAGCATCCTATGTTCTGAGATTCACCACAATGTTCTAAAACAAGACACATGTCCCTGTTTCTCAAAAACGTAGCCTGTGAAAACATTCTGCATTCCACTTCTGATAATTAATGAAGCAACTTAGACATGTAAATAAATACAGGATAATATATAATTGGTAGGGATTTCAAATTCACCACTAGATTGGGAGTTTCATAAGGGCAGGAACTTTTCTATGTTGTTTTGATTTGTTTTTCATTGTTCATTGTTGTATACCTAGCACCTGGAAGAGTGTTGGGACAGAGTAAGTGTTCAGTGTATGCTTGGGTAAATACATTAGTTAGTTTATTCTTATCATTGTAATAGCAGGGGATATTTTATACATATCACATTAAAATTAATTTACATTTTAATGTCCCTATGTTTTAACTAGCATGAGTAAGACACTGATATCTCAGGGTTAACATATGAAAAAGATAATTGAGCCCTAGATAAGAGCTGAGAGATACATGAGTTATATGCTTTAAACATTATTAAAAGTTTTATTATATTTAAATTAAACATTTTTATTCCCTCAACCTTAAAATATATTTTACTTTTTCAGAACTTCATTTTGGATTCATTCTGTGCCAACTCCCAGTCTAAAGCAGATAAAAATATATGAGTTATTGGGTTCCTTAAAACTGGGGTTGATAGTAGAAATGCTGACAAATCCTTATTACCGATGCCAGTGGAATGAAGTGCCTTTACCTCTAGCAAATGCTGATGTGGAGATTTAAGACTATATGAGAAATCAGTAAAGATGCCCAGGAGAGTTTTATCATATTATTCATTGAACTTGGTATGTGATGCAGTAATTGCTTTTGGTACCATTTTTCTTCTCTTACGTGAGGTTATTATTTATCCTTGTACCGTGTGAAACAGAGAAAGAGAGTTTAAAGGAGAGTCATAACTTGATGTAAAACTATCCCATGACACAGTGTAGCTGGAGATAGGAATCAAAGCAAGAAAACTGCATCTTACTTATCAGAATTAAATATGGGAAGAGTAATATTAGACATTGTGGAGATCCATAAATACTAAAAAGATACACTCAGACCACACATATTTTTTTCTAGTGATGTGCAAACCTGTTTAAGACATATATCTAAGTAGGTTTTTTAATCTCAGAGGGATCAACAAATTTATTTGCCTATGACAGAAGTTTTCTTATTAACTTATAGGTAAAGGAAATCAAATTAACAGGTAGGAAGCTAGTAGGACAAGTTAGATTAATAAGATTTAAATAGCCTAATAACTTTTACAATTATATTGCTGTTTTCACTTATTGCACACATATATCCCTCATATGCTTCACAGACTCCTAACACCAACTTTGATTATATTATATCCAGTGTTCAAGTCAGTTTCTGTGAAAAAAAAATAAAAAGTACTTTGGAATATAATTTAATTTAAAATAGAGACTATTATAATTTAACAATGCAAACAGAAGAAAAAGCATTTTTAGATAGTCATATGTTGCTACCTAAATCTGGTTAGTTTAATAGATGCTATTTTTGTAAATTCTTAAAATACTTTATGTTAAAAAGATGTGCTCTTATTTAGAAATGAGATGATTTGTCATGTAGAAAATGAGTTTTGTGTATTATATATTACTACTTATTTTCTTCCATAAAGTTGTCTTGATGGCATTGTTCAATAATTAATACCATTTTGCATACAATATAGCCCCGTGGCTAATCCCAGTTAACTAAAAAAAAAAAAAAAAGTCATACAATAGGTGTTTAATTATGTAATGAACTATTTACAATTTTATATTCACATGGAGTTTGGAAATGGTCACTAAGAATTATTTAATCAAGGAAGTATGGGAGGGATGGGTAAGTGGTCCAGCAGTCAGCCTGGCTGAGTTGTATACTGGCTGTTGACTATGGGCAAAAAAAAAAAAAAAAAAAAAAATTCTTAACACCCTTTCCCTCAGTTTTTTCATAATAGAAATAATATTACTGACCTCATGTAGTTGTTATGGAGAATACAATTGAAATAATCCAAGTAAAGCATTTAGAACAGGGTTTGGCACATAATAAGTGCTTGGGAAATGTTAGTACTATTGCTTAGTCATGGGGGTTGGCAAATTGTCAGTCTTTGTTCCTTTTAAGTAAAGCAAAACAAAACAAACTCTGTATTTGAAAATCATAACCTAAATGAAACAAAAGTATGAAGTCAATAGAGTTAATTTACTATACCTACATGCTTTATTTGTTTCCCATTCCACCAACCCTGTATTCTGAGACTTTCCCCTACTCTGCAAGGGAATATGATATTCTCCTCAAGTCCTTAACCCTCTACACATGGGTTAGTGACTTGAGGATTTGTTACCATCATGCCCGAGCCTCACAGCGGAACTTACCTGTCTCAATTTTTTTCCTTCAAGTTCAGGTTTCCCTGGCTTCCCTGATTGACCAGAACAATCTGTTTCTATTCAATTCATTTCAGCAGTCATTTTATTGGTAAGCCTGCTATGTGCCAGGGGATGTTTGGTGCTTTTGAAGCAAAATTAAGTAACCATTTTGCCGAGTAAATCGCTCAAGTCTAGTTCAGAAGGCTTACATATAAATCAACACCTACTACTCGGTATGATAAATGCTATGGTAAAAGTATTCAAAAGTTGTTGTGGGAGCACCAGAAAAAGAAACACCTAAATATGTCTGAAATGTGAATACTCAGTACCAGAAAGCTGTTTCACCACAGGGCTTCTTCCCTTTCTAAGATAACAAGGGCATATAAACTATGATCTATGGAAATGTGTTATCTACTTGAAAGACTAGCAGGCCAGGAAGAGTAGTGAGGCAAAAGGGTATGATAACCTCTTGGGTGGAAGGGCACTACATCTGTTACATTTGCAGTACTTTGTGTACCCCTGGGGAATAAAGTTTATATGTGATCAAATGGTACATAAAAATCAGACAAGATCCTAACTGTTCTTTTACTTATGTTAAGCTCAAATATGTAGCTTTGGATGTAGTTAACAGATTAATTTCTGATTCCCATCTGATTCAATTTAAAAATCCAACATATATGGTTTTCTCCCAGACGATATTACGATGTAAAAAGCAACCTAAAATAGTGGGAAAAGTAGGTATTGTGGAATTTGAAAAACCTAGGTTCAAACCTCTTATTTTGTTGGCTCTTCTTAGTTGTTCTTTACCTCTTCTTAGCTATGTGACCTGGGAAAATTATTTAACCTCTTTGAAAATTTAAATGGCAAATGAAAATAGTCCCAATAAGACTGCATTGAAACATATGAAAAAATGCTTAATATCATATGGCATTAGGGAATTGCAAATTAAAACAACAATGAGACATCACCATATACCTACAAGAATGGCCAAAATCCAGAACACTGACAACACTAAATGCTAGGAAGAATGTGGAGCAACAAAGCCTCTCATTTCTTATTGGTAGGAATAGAAAACAGGGCTGCCACTTTAGAAGACAGTTTGGCAGTTTCTTTAAAAACTAAGCATACTCTTACCATATGATCTTGCAGTCATCCACCTTGATATTTACCCAAATAAACCAAAAACTTATGTCCACACAAAAACCAGCACATGGATGTTTATAGCAACTTTATTTATAATTGCCCAGACTTGGAAGCCACCAAAATTTTTTCCAGTGGGTGAGTGGACAAATAAACTGTGGTATATTCACACTATGTAATATTATTCAGCACAAAACAGAAATGAGCCATCAAGCCATGAAAATACATGGAGGAAACTTAAATGCTTATTACCAAGTGAAAGAAAACAATCTGAAAAGGCCACATTCCAACTATGTGACATTCTGGAAAAGGCGAAACTCTGGAGCTACTAAAAAGATTAACGGTTGCCAGGAGTTAGAGTGGGGAAAGGAATGAATATGTAAAAGCACAGAGAATATTTAGGGCATTGAAACTATTTTGTATTGATACTACAATGGTGGATGCATGCCATTATACATTTGTCAAAACTCATAAAATAGACAACACCAAGAATGTGCCCATAATGTAAACTATGGACTGGGAGTGGTAATGATGTGCCAGTGAATGTTCGTCTGTTGTGAACATGTTCTGATTTGGTGCTGGATGTTGATAGTAGGGTAAACTAGGCCTCTAGGAGGGGTAGGGAGATATGTGAAATGTCTGTACCTTCTGCTCAGTTTTGCTGTGAACCTAAAATTGCTAGAAAAATTAAGTCTATTAATTAATTAATTAATTTGAGACAGTCTTGTTCTGTTGCCTAGGCTGGAGTGCAATGGCACAATCTCGGCTCACTGCAACCTCCACCTCCCAGGTTCAAGAGCTTCTTCTGCCTCAGTCTCCCAAGTAGCTGGGACTACAGGCACCTGCCACCACACCCGGCTAAGTTTTATATTTTTAGTAGAGATGGAGTTTCACCATGTTGGCCAGGCTGGTCTCAAACTTCTGACCTCATGTGATTCACCCACCTCGACCTCCCAAACTGTTGGGATTACAGGTGTAAGCTGTGCCACCCAGCCTAAGTCTATCACTTAAAAAAAAAAAATCATGAAAAATTATTGGGAAGCTGAAATAATGAAATTATGTTAAGAAGCTGATTTTTGCCAGGATTTTTTAAATTAATTCCCCTAACAACTTTAAATGTATTGTTAAATATATTTAGAAATTAGAAAATTGAGTTATAGAAGTAACTAATTTATCAATAATTTATCCAATTAGTATTTACTGGGCACCTACTATATGCTAGGCATTGTATTAGGCATGGAAGATATTATAATGAGTTCATATAAATGTTATATTTTAGGAGAGTGAGACAAAAACCCAATAGTAAGCCAACAAGTAAAACAATTGAAAATGACTTAAGTACTGTGAGAAAATAAATAATGAGATAGATAATAACAGAGAAGATTCTCTTTAGATAGAACCAAAGGAAAGATTTTATATTTAACTTGAGCCTTAAAGGAAGCAAAAGAGCTCACCATTTGAAGAGCATTATAGACAGATAAAACAACAGGTAAAGGGCTTTGAGATGGAAAATAGCTTTGTATTTTTGAATCTGGGAGAAAACAGGATATCTAGACCTTAAGGAAAAGAAAATGGAGTTGGAGAGAGAAAGGTAAGTTTTAAGCTAAAGGCTTAAACTTTATGAATATTTTATTCATTTAACACATGCGCCTTGAGCACCAATGGCTTGCCAGTCATTTTCTTCTATGCACTGAGATAAATTAATGAACATAATCTCTAATTCCTCTATACTCATGGGTTTATGTCATAATAGGGGAAGAAAGAATTGCACATACATCAAAAGATAAATAAACAAAACTTCAGATGGGATGAGTGCTATGAGCAAAACAAAGCAGGGTAGAATAATGGAGAGTACCTTAGAGGAAAGAGACAACATATATATGCGGTTTCTTTGAAGTGGTGAATCTTGAGCATAGGGTTAAATGACGAGAAAACAACCGTGTGAAGATCTTAAGATAGATCTTCCCTGTCAGAAAAATCAATCAATCAATCAATCAATCAATAAAAAGGCAGTGCAAAGAGCCAAGACGTGGAGTTAGAAACAAATCTGGCAAGTTTGAAGACCAAAATGAAGGCCAATGCCTGGAATAAAATGAGAAAGAGAGGGAATAGAAGCTAAGTTCAAAGAGAATAGGCCTTGAAGACCAGCATAAACAGTTTTTATTTTATTCCAGTTTTAATGAAAAGCCACTGTTGGGTTTTAAGCAAATGCACAATAAAAGCAGATTTAGTTTTTACAAGATTGCTACAGCTTTCTGGGGAGAATGGACTGAGGGGGGCAGAAATGGAAAGTAAAAGATGTAGTTACAATAGGAATTCAGATAAGAAATAAAGGCTACATGAGCCATGATTCTAGCAGGGGCAGTGTAAAGAAATTAGTAGAATCAGTATATATTTTGAGGGGAGAATTTGCAGGATTTACAAAGGATAAAACAGAATTTGAGAGTGATTGCCTGGCTTTGGACTTAATCAGTTTTGTGAGTTGTGAAGCCTTTTACCAAGATGAGAGCAAGTGGTAGAACAACAGGTTTTAGGACCCATGGCAATGATGTTGAATGTTATTCTAAACACATTGGGAATCCATGTGATGATTTCAAGTAGTAGTGGGGAGGTAATTCAATGTATCCTTCAGTAAGATCCCTGGTGTTTCTCTGTATCAAATGAGCTAAAAGAAAGGGAAGCAAAGATGATGACTCACAAATCAGTTTGAGTAGCAGAGTAAACGATGGTGCCATTTTCTAAAAGCAGAGAAAACTGAAAACATGTAAAAGTTTTGGGGAAAACAAGAATTATATTTGGGACATGTTAAATGTGAGATGTAATATAATGTCTATGAGACATAAAATCATGCTGACAAGTGCTATTGGATATGTGTGCCTAAGACTTGCAAGAAGTGTGGGCCTAATATATAAATTTTGAGGTCATCAGGATAAAGATGTTATTGAATTTGATGTGTGTGGATCAGAAAAAAATAGGAATAAAATTTAAGAAAAAAGGATAGAGCTCATAACTAATTTTAGGAACATAAACATTTAACTGAGGAATTATAATAATGGACCATGGAATTTGGGGCCAGATAATGAAATGGAGTCAGGAGGGGATTGATAAATAGTAGGGAAATGTGAGTTCACTGAATTGGGGGTCTTTATGTGATCGAAGAGCATAGGCGTGGGTGTGATTAAACAATGAGTTGGATGAGTGGGTTGTTAGAAATCCTAACTAATTTTCTGACAAATGCAGGCTGCAGTTTTGACCATGCGGAAGAGAGACCAGACTTCAATGAGGGAAATAATTTGGTAATGAGTAAATAAAAGAATTAAGAGATCAGCTGTATTGGATACTTCATGTAGGTGGATTTTGAATATACCGAGAATAATAAGAATTTGAAAAAAGAGCAAAATTACCATCCAGTAGTCAAATATTTGAAAAGTAAAGGCTTCTCTTCCTACTTAATAAAACTTTTGAACCAGATTTCATTGAATGACAGCAATTGTAGAGAGAGAGAGCCTGGTCTAGCAGGGTGGAATGAGTCTCAGAGGAGCAGTAGTTATTGCACAAGGCAGGGGAAAAAATGGTGTGGGGACAGCAATGAGGGGCAGGGAAAACACCAAATGTGCCTCTGTCTCCAAGGGATATGGAGGTAAATGAAAATAGTCTGTAGGAAAGAGAGCTGAAGGCTAAGCAATGTCATCAGGGTACAGTCCAGCAGAGCAGGGAGATAAAATGGTCACTCTAAAAATCAGGTGAAGATACGAAACAACGTGCCAATCTCTGACCAGGACTTCTTTAACACACAGTGGCAGTGTTTAGAAAGGGTCAGAATAACAGGAGGTGAGGCTGCAGGGTGCATACAACTGTATAGAGAGATAAGGTAAGTCCACAGAGATGGGAAGGAAGATGAAAATAATCTTGATTATTTCTTAGTTGAGTGTGGGCAAGCTGACACATGGCTGTCATGTCTAAAACTCCTTTAGGATAGCTCTCATGGGATGACTTGTTCTCCAGGGGTTGGGGAAGAGGGTGAGCACATTCCTAGGTGGACTGGCATGGGAGTATCCTAACTTTTCTCACTCTGTAATAGCTTCCTCTAAGATAACAGGGGCTTTGCCCATAAGCAAATAGTGAATAGCAGAACCAATTGTTGCACCTTGGTTTATTCATAGCAGCACAGTCTGCCATACCATGTGCAAGTGCCTTCGATAAAATGTGCTAATGCATGGAATCTTTTTGCACTTAGTTAAACATACAAATTTCTTATAGGGCCTAATTTGCAGAGCCTCACAAAAATTGGCTCCTCACCCCTTTTTTTATTCAGATCTTGTTCAACCAACTCACTCACTTACTGGGTGTGACTTCTGTCACACTGTTGCCAATTATCCTCTTCTTGAAACACTCCAATATTATGTTGGTCTCAGGGCTTTTTACCATGCTGTGTCCTTGGCTTGAAATACTCTGTTTTCAGAGTTTCAAGTGTCTAGACTCTTTCTCATCTGTTGGATTATACTTCGTCTCTTACCTTCTCTGAAAAGACTTTCAGGAAATTACTTAATTTTGTCTTCTCTTATCTTACCGAGTACCTTGCAGTTGTTTTCTTTTCTATTGACCTATTTTATGTTTTTATACCACTTAGGAGGATCTGATAATATGTGTTGTATTTGTTTAGGCATTTGTTAACTGTTTTCTTCTCTTTATCATGAACTTCATGGCTCAAGGATTTCTATTTATATAGAGGAGGGCTGGCTCACAATAGGTGCTCCATAAAATTATGTTGGATGAATGCATAAGCACTTGATAAAGATCACTTTCTTCCTCTCTCTCTATATATATATATTTTTCTTTTTTTCTTTTTTTTGAGACGGAGTCTCACTCTGTCACCCAGACTTGAGTGCAGTGAGCAATCTTGGCTCAGTGCAAGCTCCGCCTCCCGGGTTCAATCCATTCTCCTGCCTCAGCCTCCTGAATAGCTGGGACTACAGGCACCCGCCACTACGCCCAGCTAATTTTTTTTGTATTTTTTAGTAGAGATGGGGTTTCACCGTGTTAGCCAGGATGGTCTCGATCTCCTGACCTCGTGATCTGCCCGCCTTGGCCTCCCAAAGTCCTGGGATTACAGGTGCAAGCCATGGTGCCTGGCCTTCTTCATCTATATTTTAAAGTAAACTACTACTTTTTAAACTATAATTAAATATAGTAGTTGTAATTTTCATGGTTGTTGGGACAAAATATGATTATATATATAAAAAGTCCACACTCCAATTCTTTGCACATAGTAGGCAATTAGTCAGCAATTTTTTTCATTAATTTTATCCATAGATCCCATGGAAACAGCATACCAGATATTGATTAAATGATATAATTCAAATTGAGGTATTATAATCATGGTGAAATTAGATGTCAGATATTATGTATTATATAGCATATATTACATATCACATATTATTGGTTATATATAATAAGATTTATGGCATAAGATATACCATATTTTTGCTATATAGTCATGGTGGGATTACAATAGTTAAGTTTTTTTTGTAAAGCACTACTATTTCATATAAAACCTGAATTTTCTTGTAATATTCTAGACTTCATTAATTATAATTAGAAGAAAATAAAGTTGACTGTTGTCCTAAATTAATGAGAAAATTTCTGTCTTCTAAGAAAAGCAATAATTCTAATGATGAGTTTCATGATTAACTGTTACCTCTTTTCTTCTTTTTCAATGTTTTCAGGAAGAGCCTTATGTCCTTTTTAAGAAGTCTGACAAACCTCTCTATGGTAATGATCGATTTGAAGGCTATTGCATTGATCTCCTCAGAGAGTTATCTACAATCCTTGGCTTTACATATGAAATTAGACTTGTGGAAGATGGGAAATATGGAGCCCAGGATGATGCCAATGGACAATGGAACGGAATGGTTCGTGAACTAATTGATCATGTAAGTCCCTTCCCTCATTATTTATTAGTTTGTTATGTTGCTACAAGGTTTACTCTTTTGTTGATGTATATGAAATAACTACAAAGAGTAGTGATATATTTCAAGCATGTATTTCCTTCAATAATTTTATTTAAGCTAGATAGTATTTGTCACTAAATGTAAAGAATCTAAGAGGGATATATAGCCCTATATATGTAAACAGATTAAATTTTCCACAGAAACTGAGAGATGGAACATTATCTCTCTTGATTATTACATTTCAAAGAGATACTTCCCAGGTCCTTGAGAAAGGCTTTCCTGGGCCATAAAGTTGGCAAGAGGCTTAATTAGCTTTTAAAGGAGTTATATACATTTTTAAACAGAGAGGGAGAAATGACCTATGAGTTTTTAAAGTAAGTATTCTAAGAAAAAGGGGTGAGGAGGGGTGTTTCTTTCCTTATTTTCAGTTGGAACAATCAGGCCTTTTTTTAGAATTTAGTATTTAATTAGTATTTAGTATTTTTAATTAGCTCTTGCAATTGCAAGTCTTTGTTATTTTAGAAATAACATGTTTGTCACCTTCTTATTCTCCATCCCTCCTTCTTAAGAGGACCTTAGGCATACAGGGTTTGGTATGATCTTTCAAATTCATTATGATCTAAACAAGATGGTTCTTGGTGGTACAATATGAAGATGCAACTTCAGATAGACACCTTAACTTTAAAAAGTATAATTTATAAATTTAGAAGAGGAGACTTTGTTTCTTACAAAGGGTTGCAGCATGCACGGTGGCCATTCAGACAGGTTGGGAAGCATAGTCTCTGGTTGGAAGCCAAAAGCAGACACTTTGAGGGAGGGGCAAAAGGAACAGGAATTTATGCTAAGCAAGATGGCTGAATATATATATATTTTTTCCCCAATGGGATATAGGAGAAGTCATGAATATTTATGAGAGGAGAAACTTGTGCATGAACATGAACATGCCTCTCCACGGATCCCATGTATAAAAATGGTGGCATTAGCATGGTCTGAGGGTGGAGTTTCCAGCCCTATGGCATCAAAAAGTGAAGCACAGGACATGAAAAACCTTACTAAGCATTCTCTGAAGATGGCTAGAGCCATTCAATGGTCGTGGTCTAACAGGCAAAATAAGGAAAGGCAGCATCAAGGTTGGTTGATATCACTGGTGAAGTCTTTCGAAAGGGCCGTTTTCTGTTTTCAGTGGTGAAGTCTTCTGAAAGGGCTGTCTTCTTTAGGGAAAAAAGTCTAAAGGGAGTTAGTGAGAGGTTGGTGTATAATGAGGCCTCCTGTCATGGCTGAGAATACAGTTTTCAAGGTTACTCTGGGGTTCCCTGGGCAGGGAAAAGGTCCATTCAGTTGTTTCAGGGACTTTGGATTTATTTTTATTTCTCAGATATTAGGAGAAAGTGAATTTCTGAGGCATTAGGTATTGTTAGTCCTTGAAAAAAGACCTTTTCCCTGAAAACATCATCTGCTCTTCTCCACTTTCCCATACTCGGTAGGGCTCCATAAAATAGTGTGCTCGTGAGCACTTGGTAAGGCAAAGGTGAGTTCAAATCCTAATTCTTCAACTATGCAGTTGCATGCCTTGAAAACACTGCCTTAAACACTTTGAAACTTAACTTTCTGAAACATAAGATAGAGATAAGTTATATCATTTTAATAATTAGGAATGATATATAGGAATTTTCTAACACAGCGTCTGACATATAGTAGATAATAAATAGAGATGTAACTAATAAGCCCAAACTTAGTGTCTTCTTACTTGTTCTGTCTTCTACTATAGTATTTATGAGTGTTTGTGTTGAGGGCTAAAACATAAACATTTAGACGGTATTACAATGAGAAATCTGTAGGGACTATAGCACTACAATTATTAAATTTGAATTTAATCATAGTAAGTGAGATCAGTATTAAGTTTTATTAGTGAAGTTTATTAACTGGATCCTTTGCTGTCACAAATATACCAGTGCTTTCCTACGTAAATGACCTATATGTTGTGAATGGCAGTTTTATATTAAGATTAATTAAACATAGAGAAGCATTAGTAGAGAGTCAAATTCACTGTTCGATCAGCAATAGGCAAGATAAAGAAAAACAAAATAAATAATATTTAGGGTACCAACAAAGCAGGGACACCCTTATTTTTTTTGAAAATTACTCTTAATATTAAAAAAAAACTCAAAGTAGTCATTATAGATAAAATCAAAACATTTTTGGACCTTCTTATAGTTTGATATTTTGTCAAATTTGAATTACACATACAGGGGACAAAGCTCTTGACCCCCTAAAGTTTTGATGAAAATCACTGATAATGAGGCTGATTAATTAATAAGAGAAAATACATAAAAATTTATTTAACTTGTATATACAGGACCCTTCAGAATGAAAACTCCACTTCCCAAAGAAGTACAGAAGCTTGTATTACTATCTTGAGGTTACAATGAGAATGGGGGCTTGGATCCTGGTAAAATAGTTTATGAGAAGGCAAAGAGAATAAATTTTATGGAGGGGCAATAAATGATTACAACGGAACAGAAATTAAGTTGTAAACAGTTTCCTTTTTTTTAGAACTTAAATGATGCTTGAAGACAATGATTATCTTGCAAAAGGGTCTGTTCAGATGTGGTTAGATTTTTTGTTTTCTTTCCTGTAATGGATAATGAGATTACAGGGAGGGAAACAAGAACACTTGTTCTCCTAGGCAGGTAAATTCTGACTTTTTGTAGATAGGAAAAAAAGTCTCTTCTAGTGATCATCGATCCCCAAGAATTTTTAACTTAAAATACTCATTATACCAGGAAGCCATATTTTGGGGTGAAATATTTTGATTTCCTTCACATGTAAGACTGAAAGTGAAGAGATTTATTTTCTTTCTTACATCTTTGAGGATCTTAATCCAGCATTTCTCAAAGACATTTTATTCTCCTTATATTTACATATTTTTAAGAGATGGAATCTTTCTGTGACTTAGACTAGAGTTCAGTGGCATAATCATAGTTCACTGCAGCCCTGAAGCCCTTGGCTCAAGCAGTCCTCCTGCCCCAGCCTTGCGGGTAGACATGCTAACATTCCTAGCTAATTATTTATTATTATTATTATTTTAGATATGTGGTCTTGCTATGTTGCTCATGCTAGTCTCAAACTTTTGGACTCCAGGGATCCTCCTGCCTTAGCCTCTGGAGTAACTGGGATTATTGACATGAGCCACTGTGCCTGGCTTCAAATACACTTGAAAAAATAAATTTTGTGGAAACTCATAGTTTGATACATTTTAAAATGTTAATAATATATGTCCTACTACAGAAAAAATATGGAAGCAAACAATCTATTTTGTTTTTCCTTTATATACTAATAATCTACTCTTTCAGTCCTAACAGATTTTCCATTGGGCTGATCATCTTTTGAGTTTTTATGATGATTGGTGATTGATGACTTGAAATTTTTTGGTTAGCTATAAAAAGTTGATAACTTTTGAAAGTTATCAAACTGATTTGAATCTAAATTAGGATGCTATTTTATCATATCAGTTTGCTGCATTCATAATCTTCTGTATTGTACTGTATATTTGGTATAATTTATCTGCTTCAAATATACTGAAAATAACTAGGAGACATAAATAATAATAGTACAGAAAATGTTCAGCATTCAACAATATTTATTGAAAGAATGACACAAATATTTCACAATGTTTCACAACAAACATGAAACTCAAGCACCATGCTCTTTTGAGAATATGGCCCATACATTCCAAATGCTTTTATTGTTATGTTGCCTTCCAAAATCCCCAGTGAAAGTGTCTGTTCAAGGGCCAAGAAAACAGGGTGATACCTTCTTCTGGAAATTGAAGCATCGTAACCTTTTGTATACTATTTTATAAAATATTTTATCACATTTTTCATTCTTAAAAGCAAGCTTAGCTATTGAGCCTGACATAGTAGAGATGACTACACAGAAACTTGCTAATGCAACCATTTTATTAAGTTGGGTATACATTTTACTTGTAGCTTTGAGTTGTGTTTTTGTTATAGCTAATAACTCATTTGTGGGCTCATGAGACAACTGTGATAAGCATGTTATTCTTAAAGCCAACTAGAATTATTCATTAGTGTAAGGGAAAACACCTAAACTGCAATAAGCTACCACAACATATTATTATGGGACTGCTTAAAGTGACAAGGGCAGTAAAATTACTTTCAAATCTCTGGTGATGTTTGCCTTGGCATTGGAAAACCTCAGAGATTTATGCTTGTAGACATCCATGTGTAAGCTAATAAAGTAATGCGCAAAGTATCTGTAGGGGCAGGTTGAAAATAAATCTCAGATCTGTCCCATCTTTAGTTTTTCACCGCCCATGTAGCTCATATGTTTGCCATTTTATTATGTCTCTATTATATACTTCCTGCCTTTAATATCATCTCCAGGAATGCGTATATACATTTTAGTCAGATTTTCATTTAATCAGCAATGTTATCTCAAAGCTTTCTCACTGAAATCATTGCAGAGATACTGAAAGATTACAGTATATAATTTCAAGTACTCATGTTGGCCTTTAATTTCTTTTTCATAGTCCCCTGACACCTGATGGTTTGCACAGTCCTCAGTTCTTTCCTCTTGTCAACTGTTTAATGTCCATCCCCAGAGTTCTCTGTTGGGGCTCTACTCCAAAAAGCTTTTTGTGCCATTTTATTCTTCTAAAAAGCCTGCTTTCTTCAACACCTGTAAAACTACTACCTCTGGCACTTAATCATAGACATTCCTTATTACTTGAAATTCTTTGTCCTTTCATCTTTCACACAGACTAATCCCAGCTGGAGGCAAAATTTCAGAATATCCTTAAGCCAATGTTCTGCTGGTGAATCTCTGACCTACTGTCATAATGCTGATAAAATGTGTGAGGGAATACTGAGTACTCACATTCAACAGATCTACAGTTACTTCTTAACTGTGCAAATTTGGGCACCGTCTGTCTAACTTTTCTCTTTCTCTTACTCTCCTGTGTAGCTTTGGGAAAGTTCTTTACTCTGTCTTGAGTGACTTATATCATTTATACAATGGGAATAATGATACTCACTTCATTGAATGAAGATGTGGATTAAATGTTAATATCTGAGAATAGAGCAGGACTATAGCCTTCTTTAACTTAGTTAAATACATCAGTGAGACAGCAGAGTTTGGGTGTATTTGGAGGAGACACAACAGAAGGAAAAACGTAATGACAGGAAGTAGGAAAAATTTAAATGCTTCAGGACAGTGATGCAGATCCCTCTGTAGATATTAGGCCCCTCATGCTTCAGTGTATGAGAAGCTCCTGGCACTGATGGATAATCTCATGCCTATAAATACAAATTTTTCCTTTTTAAAACCTGATCCCTAGTCAAAAAACTGCTACTTAACCTGGGTTGCAGCTAAAGAAACAGCATACAAACAGTTCTAAGACTGAGCTACTTAACGGGTTTTCAAATCAGATTTGAGAAGTAAACTCTAATTTGGGACATGAATGCATTGCATAGGCCTTAATGTGCTGAGTGGCAAATAGGAAATACTCAAGAAAAGTAGTTATTATTATTATTACTATTAAAATTATTATTATGGTTAATGTATCCAAAAAGGTGCCAATGTTTTTGAATGTTGCTATATTTTGTCTATTCAACCCCATGAGCTAGTTTACAGGATTACTGTTGAACCATGATTATATTTAAAACAAATAATTGACTAAATGTGTGCTATAATGTTATCAGAGAAAAGGGGCATTTAAAAACAGATTTTTAAAGCCACATTATCCATTCCTTTACCCCATTAGAATTGTGTAGACTATGAGAAGTTATCTAAATAGTAACATTTAAAGTTTAGCTCTTTTATAAGTGCCAAACATCTTTACAACTTCTTTGTCTTCAAAGAGATTTGTGTTTTAATATAATTAACCATTTGATGTAGGTAAAAGAGTGCATCGGGCAATAAATGCTTACTTTTTAAATTATGGTCATTTTTGTAGCTTCAATTGGAAAATTTGAGAAGTAAACAAAACTTGATCATTTGACAGGTTTTCTTAAAAAACCGGAATGAGAAAGAAATTCTGTTTCAGCTTAGAAAACAACTATAGTAAAATGGGAAGTCTGTTGGAATCTAATTCAGTATTTTACATTATTTTTAAGAAGACTCACGATGCCACAGATTTCCAGCTGTCTGAATGCTTCCCAGCTTGCTGCCTTGGCATTGCAATTGGTATTTAATATTATCAAGCCTTTTATGATTCATAAATGAGCCTTGGAGGGCCTCACTACACTTTGCTTTTGCCTCCTGATTGCTCTTTTATTATATGTTGGAAAGGAAATCAAATATTTGTTTTTCAGGGAACTTAAAAAGGCTCCAGGTATTATCACAAACATGGAAACACTAAATCAAAAGCAGTTTATTCTAAATGGGAATTGACTTGCACAGCCATAGCTTTAAATTTTGACAGCACATTGTTTAATTTTGCATCCTAGTTGAGGAACTCTAGTACTTCTTGTGAAAATAAACAAAAAGGCTAGGCGTGGTGACTCACACCTGTAATCCCAGCACTTTGGGTGGCCAAGGTGGGCAGATCACCTGAGGTTAGGAGTTCAAGACCAGCCTGGCCAACATGGTGAAACCCCGTCTCTACTAAAAATACAAAAAAGTTAGCCGGGCATGCTGGTGCACTCCCGTAATCCCAGCTACTTGGGAGGCTGAGGCACAAGAATCACTTGAACCTGGGAGGCAGAGGTTGCAGTGAGCTGAGATCACACCACTGAACTCCAGCCTGGGCAACACAGTGAGACCCCGTCTCAAAAAAAAGAAAAAAAAAAGAAAGAAATACAAATAATAAAAAAAATTACAACCAACAACAACAAATAAAAACTGTTGGGGAGTAGAAACACTATTATTATTGTATTTTTAAAATGTTGGCAAAAACAACTAAAATCACAAGTACAAATTTATAATTTCCTATGACCCCAAAGTGACAACTATTAACATATTTGTTAACTTTGCTTCAAGTGTCTCTTTTAATATAAAAGTTATAAAATATTACAGATAATGTTGAAGTGCCTTCCTCACCATAATTTTTCTTGATTTAGTATTTTCCACATCAGTCATAAAATATAAAACTGCATTTGCCTCATCCCTCTCCAGGTGTAACCAAAATTGTTCAATAGTACCATGTAACAGGATTATATCATTTTTATTTAGTCTTCTACTGATAAACATTCAAAATGCTATAATTGAAGATGCACATCTTATCTTCCATAGCACCTATGCAAAAGCTTTTCCATGATATATGCTTATTTCACATTGCATGCCTGTAGCAAAACATCTCATGTACCCCATAAATATGTGAAATATATGAACAAGGAATTGTTTATCATAGTTCATGTATTTTCTTTCCAATTTTGTTAGCAACCTCATCTGAAAAACAAATTTCATTAGATATTAAAAAGATTTTTCTCCAAAATATTTTTACTAATTTACATTTCTACCAATAGTTTATAAGAATTTCTATTCCTCTGCAAAATCATTAGTACTTGAGATTAGACATTTTGACTAGACTGTTAGAGTACATTAGACTATTTGAATTTGGTCAAATAGTCTGGGGACAAATAGAATCAAACTGCTTTAATTTTCAGATACTCATAACTAGCCATTCTTTTTCTCCATATTTATAGGCTTTTTAATTTCCCCTTCTTTGAATTCCCCATTTACTTCATTCCTTCTTATTAACATATAGTAATTTATTATATTTTCTGAATGCCTATAATGCAAATATTTTCCCCAGCTAAGACTTTATCTTTTAATTTCATTGTGTGTGTGTGTGTGCATGTGTGTGAATGTGTGTGTGTGTGTTTTCATATAGAAGTTTTAAAGTTTTAGTTTGTCACATTTAGTCATTTTTTAAATGGCTTGTGATGTTTGTGATTTGTTGGAAAAATTCTTTTTTAACTGAAGCTCAAAAAGATATTTTCCTATTTTTTAATATTCTTAATGTTTTTGTTTCTCAGATTTAGTTCGTTCATCCACTTGTGGTTTGTTTATTAAGTCCATACTGACTGGACCTCAACTTAAGTGAAAGCCTGAATTCCTTTTACGCCCTTTCTGAAGCAGTACCCCCCCAACACACCAAATTCTGCTACAACATGTATGCCAGTAATTTTCTCTTCTTTGTAAAAAAGCAACTTGAAAAGCAAGTAATTTTTACTTTTAAGGAGACATTCTGTGATTATAATCTCAGATGATAGAGACATTAGGAATTATGAAAAGTATATAACATTTTTTAAAAGGGCTAATATAGTTATTTTTAAACTTTTTTCTCAACGTGAATTTAAACAGTGAGCTGTTGAAGATATAAACAAACTGGTTCAGTGACAAGGATGTTTTGAAATTTAATCCAGAAACATGGGCTATCACTGATCAGTGTAATTCTGATTTATGCTATACTAGATTATGATTCATTAGAAATTATCCCAGGATAGCACCTCAACAACCATTTATTGAATATATATTCTGAGAAACACACAGTAACCACAGCAGTAATAATAGTTCTCAAATATAATGACTATATTTTATTAAAAAACGTATGTTAAGTGTTTAATTTTTCTTTCAGTACTAATATAATAAAGAATGTCTTCTCATGCAGTTCCAAAATTAATATTATGTTTAGAAATATTTATATATTTTTTTAAATTTAAATTTTTTTTTGCTGTGATGTATTCTGAGAATACTTAAAAGAAATTGTTTCCCTAATAACAATCTTCTGCTAATTTGCTATTAATTGCAAAATTATAGCAAAAACCAGAGCTAAGGATTATTTTATTTGGCAATTGTATCGTGAATTATTGAATAAATACCCCCAATGTACACTACTAAGTTCCTTTAAATATGACTTCTGAACTTAAGCTACTTAAAATGTCTGTAAAAAATGTTTTGGACATAAATATTCCCAGAAAAAACATAGCACAGTCATAATTTGAAGATTGAGAGAAAGTAAAATACTAAATTGACATTATAGAGACCTCTATAAATGGAGACTTCTGTACACTCCTATCCATCCTATTAATAATTTTGCCCCTACCAACTGGAAGCAACTAATTTGTTATGCAGTACAGAGCGTTGAAACTTTTCCTTACTGTAGTCAGGAAATGCTTCTTAAAAAAAAAAAAAAGCTTCAATGTCTTCTTAAATAAACAAAGAAAAACAGTTTGGAGTAGAAGAGGCGTGAAATTGGGAATTTCATCGCTCAAACAAAATGTATGTAAAAATGAAAATAGAAATATAAATTAAAGGCAAGGGAATTCTGTGAGGAAGCATTTCCAAAATCTAGTATTATTTATTTAAAGTCAGTAATAAAAATTTTGTATGTAATTTAAATAGTAAATTTACAATGACACTATTGAAGCAGTGGGCCGAAAAATTTGTTTATCTGTGGTATATGGAACATCTGTGTGTTATTAAATAATAAATACTGATTTGAATCTATTACTACCATAACAGCAGAATAAATGTAACTGAAAACAGATATAAAAAAGTGGCTTTTTAAAAGGTGATATTTTCTTTAGAGCATAGAGCAAATCTAAACAGAAAGACAAAAAAGCCCCACAAAACTTTAAAAAATTAACAAAAGGAAAATCATAGCATGAAACTTATTAATGCTATAGAAATTTGTTCAGTGTGACTGGATTTTCCTTTCACATTAAATTGCATAAAGTTTCTTTTCAAAGTAAATTTGAGTAATAGAAATTTCAGAAAAAAATTGCTCAAATAAGATATTCTTCATGATATTCCCATGTGGAAAAAAATTCAGTATTATTCATTTAGCATTTTTGTGCCATTCACATTTTTAGGTGCTGAGAAACATATAAACCCTGGGTGAGATGAACATTAAATACATTTTATATACTTTAGATAGTACAACAATAGAGATATCCTGAAAATATTTTGGGAAACATGAGGGAGTATATCTAATTTTGTCAAGGGAAAGGGTCAGGGAAGTCTTTAAGCTTGAATTACGAAAAAAATGACAGATGCTTTTTCAAATGCACTATTTTTAGTGCTGCAGTTCATTTAATTGAAGCACGTATTCTACCTGAGGGATGTTATCTTATGTAACACCACACGTGACCAAAACGGTGTACTTGGTCAGGTTTATTTAAATATTTTGAAAGCCAATTCAATTTAAAATGAACTGATATGATTCAGACAATTTGCGGAGGGAGAATTAACATAAAGAAAGTTTCCACATCTTTTCTCCTAAGAAGAAAATAGATCTAGTTTTCTCAATTAAGAAGAATTTATTGAAAATGTATTGGTATGCTAATATGTAATTACACTAACATTAACCACTGTTGTTTTGTGCCAAAATCATGTGCCTTCATCCATATAATTTCCTGATCACATCTAATTGCATTTTAAGGTTTTGTGGCTCTTCTAGGAAATTCAGTTTGCAAAAGATATGGCCACTGAACTGGAGTTTATTTTTTACGTATTTTATTATGATAGTCATCTGATCAAGTCTTTTGTATTTTTTAAACATTATCCAATTTGGATCATTGAAAATCAGAAGTAATGTCTGTGGGACCATTATAGAGCAAATAGTCTCACTGTCCAATGTGCACAAAACACTGGCTTTTGGGGAAAAAAGGGCTTTATTTGCCTTTTTTCAAATAGGCAAGTAGTCAGCAAGGAGACAGGAGTGGATTCAAATCTGTCTCCTCAAATTAGGGACCCCTTGCTTCTGAAAGAGTTTTAGTATTCAGGTTCCAGTCATGTCCCAGTCTTACTGGTATAGAGGGGAATATTGATTGGTTTTGGGTGTTGTTAGAGATCAAAGCTTTTTCTATTGTGCATGCCTAGGCTACATGAGCTGCAGATTTTGGTTTTATTATATCTGAAAGGTAACTCAACATTTTGTTACCAACTAAGCAGGCCCAATTTGGGCTAGTCCAGTAGGTACAGGACTTATTCAACTAAAAATTCAATTATGAATTTATGTGACAGTATTTAGTTTTTATATTAAACAGCATTAAACTATCCTTTATGTCCTTATATTTTCACTTCCATGAAAATGAATGATTTTGATACCTTGTAATCTACTAAACTCTCTTTGTTCACTGTAGATTAACTTGCTTTTACCAACATTTTGATTTAAAATATTCTCATTTTACTTTGTGGCTTTCAATACATACATCATTAAGGTCCTTTCCTAGTTAGAATATAAGCTGTGGGAGGGCAGTAACTATATCTCTAGGACTTAGCATGATGCTTAATACACAGTAGAAAATGAGTGTTTGTTAAATGCATAAATCCTGTTTTTCCATCCAGGCCAGTTTGTCCAATTCAATGTATAAAACTACTTATAATCAGGAATATGCCACAAATGGATTTTCCCAAGCATTATATTCTATTGATGTGCATGTTTTGTTTCCTCTGTGTAGTCGTCAATGTCTTGTTTGAGGCAGGAATGATTTGATTTTCTTAGTATCTTTCATAGCACTTGCCACAATGCTTTACACGTAGTCAAGATGGTCAATAAATATCTACCAAAGAAATGAGTAGATATAAATTATCCACCTACCCTTTTTTTCTTTCCACACTAAAGGAGTGCAATTAACTTTACATTGTACGTGTGATTACTTGAAACCATAGCTATAATATTATCACACTTTCCTTCAGAAAAAAAAAATGGGTAAAGTTGGTAAACTTATTAACAGAGTTTTGAAGTAGAGAAATATGTCATAGCTATCGAATAATAGATAAAGGCATTCTGAAACACATAATATTTAAAACATAGACTCATAAAAACTCATTTTCAAGTATTTCTTAAGCAGATGCTGTCAGATATATTGGACAATGAGATAATTTGAGAGCATGTGTTCTGAAAAACAGGGTAAGACACTTGGACAAATAAGTTTTATCTTTAAATCCTGCAAAATAAACATACACAAAAATCAGAATTTTTACCAATTATATTGGCGTACTTCAAATGAGATTTGATTACCTATATACACTATCAAAAATAGCATTTTTGTCAGGCAGGAGCAGAATGGAAATACAGTACATGCTGTAATAGAAGTATAATCAATATAAAAGTAAAGATTTTAGCATCAGCATGTTAAGAAAAAGTCATCCTGGGCAACACATGGTTTATCTTTTAAACATCTTAATAAAATCTTTTTGGATGGATCATTTCTAGAATGTATTACATGTATTTACTCTTTGAAACTGCAGGACAGTGAGAATAAACCAAACTCTAGATGAAAATTTCATGTCTGTTTTGATGCTTTCATAATCATTCTATTTATATATTTATTTTTTTAAAAGTATTTCATGAAGTGTCTTCTTTTTCTAACTTTTATTTTAAATTCAGGGGTTACTTGTGCAGATTTATTAGATGGCTATGTTGTGTGATGCTGAAGTTTGGAGTGTGCATGATCCCATAACCCCGATAGTGAGCATCACACACAGTAGGTAGTTTTTCAACATTTGCCCCCTTTGCCCCAACTCTAGTAATCCCGTGTCTATTGTACTCATCTTTATTTCCATGTGTACCCAATGTTTAGCTCCCATTATAAGTGAGAACGTCTAATATTTGGTTTTCTTTTTTGGCCATTAGTTCGCTTAGGATAATGGCCTCCATCTACACACTTGTTGCCACAAAAGGCATGATTTTGTCCTTTTTTATGGCTATGTAGTGTTCCATAGTGTAAATGTACCACATTTTCTTTATCCAATCCATTGTTGATGAGCACCTGGGTTGATTCCTTGTCTTTGCTATTGTGAATAGTTCTGTGATGAACATACAGGTGAATGTATCTCTTTGGTAGAACAATTTATTTTCCTTTGGGTGTAAATCCAAAGGATTTGGTGAGTCAAATGATAGTTCAACTCAGTTCTTTGAGAAATCTCTAAAATGCTCTTCACAGCAGCTGGACTAACTGACATTCCCACCAACAGTTTATAAGTGTTCCTTTTTCTTCACAGCCTTGCCAATATCAGTTATTTTTTTGTTGTTGTTGACTTTTTAACAATGGCCACTCTGACTGATGTGAGATGGTATCTCAGTGTGGTTTTCATAATAATTGTATACCTCACATTGCAATCACCCAGGAATATAAAATTCGTGTCTATCCAATTTCTTATTCATGGTTTGACCTAGAAATGTGGCCAACATTAACCCAGTAACCATTTACTGTATTAGTCCATTCTCACAGTGCTATAAAGAACTGTTTGAGACTGGGTGATTTATGAAGAAAAGAAGTTTAATCGACTCACAGTTCCACATGGCTGGGGAGGCATCAGGAGACTTACAATCCTAGTGGAGGGGAAGCAAACATGTCCTTCTTCACATGGCAGCAGCAGGGAAAAATGCTGAGCAAAGCAGGGAAAAGTCCCTTATAAAACCATCACATCATGAGAACACACTCACTATCACGAGAATAGCATGAGGGTAACCACCCCCATGATTGAATTACCTACCATCTGGTCCCATTCACCGAACATGGGCATTATAGGAACCACAATTCAAGATTAGATTTGGGTGGGGACACAGCCAAACCATATTACCATCAGTTTTATTCTTTCACCTCTTTGTAGGTTCAAATGAGCACTCATCAATAATTCCCCCTTCCCATCCCCTCTGAATAGCATGTACTCACCTCACATTGTATCTCATCTTCTTCATCTTATTTCCTATTATCATTTACTTACTCCATAATTCCTCACATAAATTATGTTTGTTTTCTACACAAATATTAAATAGATTAAGTAATTTTATGTCTGTTTTCAATGAGAATTTAAATCCTTTGAAAGTCAGAATTTTAAATTATAGGTTGATAATAAGCTGATTTATGAGCCGAGCTTTATGAACTGAGAAAAACATTGAACATATTTAAAGCAGGGTTCACTCCTTAGCAGAGCTGCAAAGGACAGTGATACCATAGTGAAGATTTCTTGATTCTGGTTCTGAATCTTAGTTATATAGGTCCCCAATGCTTATTATGCATTTATTTAGGAAGTATTGAGGTAGTTAAACACAAGTGATTTTTAAACTGGACATTAATTTTTTTTTATTATACATTAAGTTCTAGGGTACATGTGCACAACGTGCAGGTTTGTTACATATGTATACATGTGCCACGTTGGTGTGCTGCACCCATTAACTCCTCATTTACATCAGGTATATCTCCTAATGCTATCCCTCCCCCCTCCCCCCACCCCACAATAGGCCCCAGTGTGTGATGTTCCCCTTCCTGTGTCCAAGTGTTCTCATTGTTCAATTCCCACCTATGAGTGAGAACATGTGGTGTTTGGTTTTTTGTCCTTGTAATAGTTTGCTGAGAATGATGGTTTCTAGCTTCATCCATGTCCCTACAAAGGACATGAACTCATCCTTTTTTATGGCTGCATAGTATTCCATGGTGTATATGTGCCACATTTTCTTAATCCAGTCTATCATTGATGGGCATTTGAGTTGGTTCCAAGCCTTCGCTATTGTGAATAGTGCCACAATAAACATACATGTGCATGTGTCTTTATAGCAGCATGATTTATAATCCTTTGGGTATATACCCAGTAATGGGATGGCTGGGTCAAATGGTATTTCTAGTTCTAGATCCTTGAGGAATCGCCACACTGTCTTCCACAATGGTTGAACTAGTTTACAGTCCCACCAACAGTGTAAAAGTGTTCCTATTTCTCCACATCCTCTCCAGCACCTGTTGTTTCCTGACTTTTTAATGATCACCATTCTAACTGGTGTGAGATGGTATCTCATTGTGGTTTTGATTTGCATTTCTCTGATGGCCAGTGATGATGAGCATTTTTTCATGTGTCTTGTGGCTGCATAAATGTCTTCTTTTGAGAAGTGTCTGTTCATATCCTTTGCCCACTTGTTGATGGGGTTGTTTGTTTTTTTCTTGTCAATTTGTTTGAGTTCATTGTAGATTCTGGATATTAGCCCATTGTCAGATGAGTAGATTGTAAAAATTTTCTCCCATTCTGAAGGTTGCCTGTTCACTCTGATGGTAGTTTCTTTTGCTGTGCAGAAGCTCTTTAGTTTAATTACATCCCATTTGTCAATTTTGGCTTTTGTTGCCATTGCTTTTGGTGTTTTAGACATGAAGTCCTTGCCCATGCCTATGTCCTGAATGGTAATGCCTAGGTTTTCTTCTAGGGTTTTTATGGTTTTAGGTATAACGTTTAAGTCTTTAATCCATCGTGAATTAATTTTTGTATAAGGTGTAAGGAAGGGATCCAGTTTCAGCTTTCTACATGTGGCTAGCCAGTTTTCCCAGCACCATTTATTAAATAGGGAATGCTTTCCCCATTTCTTGTTTTTGTCAGGTTTGTCAAAGATCAAATGGTTGTTGATGTGTGGTATTATTTCTGCGGGCTGTGTTCTGTTCCATTGGTCTATATCTCTGTTTTGGTACCAGTACCATGCTGTTTTGGTTACTGTAGCCTTGTAATATAGTTTGAAGTCAGGTAGCATGATGCCTCCAGCTTTGTTCTTTTGGCTTAGGATTGTCTTGGCAATGCAGGCTCTTTTTTGGTGCCATATGAATTTTAAAGTAGTTTTTTCCAATTCTGTGAAGAAAGTCGTTGGTAGCTTGATGGGGATGGCATTGAATCTATAAATTACCTTGGGCAGTATGGCCATTTTCACGATATTGATTCTTCCTATCCATGGGCATGGAGTGTTCTTCCATTTGTTTGTCTCCTCTTTTATTTCGTTGGGAAGTGGTTTGTAGTTCTCCTGGAAGAGGTCCTTCACATCCCGTGTAAGTTGGATTCCTAGGTATTTTATTCTCTTAGAAGCAATTGTGAATGGGAGTTCACTCATGATTTGGCTCTCTGTTTGTCTGTTATTGGTGTATAAGAATGCTTGTGATTTTTGCATATTGATTTTGTATCCTGAAACTTTGCTGAAGTTGCTTAACAGCTTAAGGAAATTTTGGGCTGAGATGATGGGGTTTTCTAGATATACAATCATGTCACTGCAAACAGGGACAATTTGATTTCCTTTTTTCCCAATTGAATACCTTTATTTCTTTCTCCTGCCTGATTGCCCTGGCCAGAACTTCCAACACTATGTTGAATAGGAGTGGTGAGAGAGGGCATCCCTGCCTTGTGTAAACTGGACATTAATTTTTAATCTGAGTGTAACAAGGATGAGTGTTTCCCATTCCTCTTAATCCTTGTTGATAGGTGCAATTAGAAGCCAATTTACAAATCGCTGGACAAGAAACCAAGGACAAAACCTCAATAAGAGATCTCTTGTCCTGTATTTTGGGGGTATTTCTTTTTAAGTACTATCACTAGTCATTTAGAATCGGAGCATCCTTTCTTAGAGATAATAATCTACACATACTATTTTTTCTTTCATTTTGCTTTGTAGACCATCATATATCTGCTCAGCCAAAACAGAAATGTCTCAAAGATGTTACAGTGCAATTGAGTAGGCGATTTTTTTTTTTACAGAAATAACTACTTTTCCTAACTTAAGAAAGTAGTAACACATTAATTATTTATTTCTGATGAAAATTTAATTTCTATTTTCTAAATTTGCTTTCTTCTTCTTTTTCTCTTTACTTGACTTCTTTTACATTGAATGAGTTTTCTTTTGACTCATTGTTTTTTCCCCTCCATTAATTGGAAGTTATAAGCTTTATTTCTCTTTATTCTTTAGGGGTTTTTATGGAAATTTTAACCAGCAAAATTAACAAGATATTGATAACCAATATTTTACCCTTCTTCCAAACAATACAAGGACCTTAGGAAGCTTAGACTGATCAACCATTCTGCTGACATCTGCTGTTATATTAGTTCTAATCTGATTCTTTCGTGTTTAGATTGAACATATTTTACAAATTTGTTTGCTTTACTTCCCATTTATTATTTATTTCTTCTTATAGACAGTCTTCTGTGGAGTCCTGTTTTCTTCTAGAATTACATATATATTGTGTGTTTATGTGTTTGTGTGTGTGTGTGTGTGTAAAGATCTCTCATCTTGGGATCAACATTACAAATAAAAACTTAATTTGAGTTACACATAAAATCGGAAGCCTGTATTTAGGAAGTCAAAATTTAAGAAGAAAACATGTTTAGGTGAGCCTGTTAATTATGTAAATAGTAAAATTAGTTTGAAACACGAAATTGTCATTTTTGTAGGCTAAAATGAAGTGTTACACATTTCATATAACCTAACCTGTACATTTTTCCTCCTCATAATGTCTTTAAAATGTTTGCAGAAGCTTTTCTTACCTTGGGACCTAAATATACAACATTAAAGATTAATCTAAAAAAGAATCTGGATCCTTTTTTATAAATAATAATTGTGATAGATTCCTTTCTGATATTTCACAAGTTTTCTTAAGAACCCAGATCTAATTAGAAATGAAAACAAGTCTAAATGATTAAAATATGGTTTCCTTAGAAAACAAAAACAGACAGACAGACAGACAGACACACACACACACACACACACACACAAAACCTCATCCCTGCAGCACCATTCAGGGCCCACTTATTCTGAAAGTGCCAGAGGCCTGTCACCATTGTTGGAAGCTTAGCAAAGTTCAAAGAGAGCTTATCAATGCACAGTGAGATTTAATGTGCACTATTCATTATCCTGGTGAGACCCTTTGTTAAAATAGTCAATTGCTATGCTGTTTGTAAGGTTGTGCAGTTGTAATTCCTGGATGACTGACAGAAATAGCCTTAGTAACAAAACACCCAGCATCCTTCTGTTCTCAAATCAATCAGTCATTGTGTAAAGAACTTTTTGATTTATAATGAATCTTGTGGCCAGTATTTTTAGGTTATTTCACTATACTAAGTCAACAGTATGTTACTTCTAGGTATGTTATTATAAATGGACTCATTCCCATACATCTCTATACATAAACTTTTTATGTTATGGTTGGTCATAACAGGTGAAGTTGAATTTGTTAATTAAAAGAGTATGTAATATGCATACAAATAATAATACTAGCATTCTGATATGCTTTTGTATTCCCTCTATACAAATCATGGGCCACTTAAGAAACAAACGAGCTTCATAGTTTTCCTAAAGTAATTGGTGCAATGTTACAACTAAACACAGAAGAACACACACACACATATATATGTTTATGTTTATGTTTTTATACTTCACATATATATGTAGAGTATATATGCATATAGATGTTTATGAATACATACAGTTGGCCAGTTGGCCCTCTTTATCCTTGGGTTCCAGATTCAACCAACTAGGGATTGAAAATACTGGGGCTAGGGAAGGATAGTTGTGTCTGTACTGAACATGCAGACTATTTTTTGCTTTTCATTCCCTAAGCAATTCAGTATAACAACTATTTACATAGCATTTACATTGACTTAATTATTATAAGCAATCTAGAGATGATTTAAAGTATACAGGAGGATGTGCATAGGTTATATGCAAATACTATATACTTCATATAAAGGATTTGAGCACCGATGAATTTTGATATTCGACAGGGGCCCTGAAACCCATTTCCCCTGGATATCAACAGATGACTATACAAATATGACATTTATGTGTGTACATGTACGTTAAAAATAGTTTTAAAAGAATAAAAACATCTGAGTACAAAATAAGTATTTGAATAGACTAAGATTCAGTATTTTGTCAAGGACAACAACTCATGTTTAAATGTCAGTATTAACTTTGATAACTTAGCAAGGTACTGATACATCTTTATTTGCTTTTTTTGTTGAGCTCTATTTTTCAATTCATTGTTCCTTAATACATTTTCATTCTATGTGGAGAGATAAACAGTCCATCAAATGTATTTTGTTTTTTAAAAGGCTTTGTAACTGTAACCTGTAGAATGACTTGGGAATCAGCCAAGTTTTCAAATCTCCCTCCACTCTTTATTTGAAGTGTGATCTTGGGCAACTTGGTTATGTTCTCTGAGCCTCACTTCTCTCACTTAAAAAAGGGCATTGATGAAAGCACACACTTCATAGTAATGATTAAATGACCTAAAATGTATGAAGTGCTTAGAATCGTGCCAGGTATATTATAGTATAGTATAGTATAGTATAGTATAGTATAGTATAGTATAGTATAGTATAGTATAGTATATTAATGTACTAAATAAATGTTAGCTGTCATTTGTATTTTTTTCTTGATGGAAATAATAGCAAAATTTCTGATATAAATGAAAACATAAACTCAGGCATCTCACTTCCTCAACCATTTACCCAATTTCCCATGGAAATTATCAGTAGAGTAAACAAATAAGTAAAAGTTTGCATTCTCAATGGAATCTAGGGATGGAGCCTCCAAAGTGTCAAGTTTTTTTTTTTCTATTTAGTCTAGTGCATATAAAATTAGAGTGAGGGAAGAATAGAAGGTTGGTAACCGATCCCCTTCATAAAATATCAGTGTGTCTGAGAATTACATGGGAGGCCATGAGAAATTGCCATTTGTATTCCCAGTAGTGTTTTGTTTTAAACATTAAAAGATTCTGTGTTAATCTAAACACAATATACCTCACAAATTTATTACTATTAGATATTTTAAACAATTTTGAGACTCTCTGGTCTATTTAACTCTCTCTGTATTTTTATTTCCAGAACACATTGAGCTCTGTTGACTTTGCTCTGACTTATCACGCTTTCTCTTACAAGTCATTCGTTATCGTCTCTGAATTCTCAATGTCCTCCATTATGAGTAATCTCCCTTAATTCCTAATCTTTCTTCATTATTTGCTATCTTGTTTCACTTCTCTTCTATTCAAACTGCTCATTCCGTAGCTCTGCCAGTGCTGGCTGCTCTGTCTCTCACACTCCACTTATTTTAAGAGTCTGGTTCAGATTCTTTTGACTACCTGGATCAAGCAGTATGTACTGATTATTTTACTGTTATAAACTCAAAAATCTTAGTAGTTTATACCTACAGAGATTGTTTCTCATTAACACTACTTATAAAGCATAGGTCAGCTGAAGGCTCTGTTCCATATTTTCTCACTCAAGGACTCAGGCTGATGGAGCCACTACCACGTGGTGTGCTTTTACTTCTGGGAAGCGAAATGAGAGAACATGGTGAACTGCATACTGTCTCTCAAAAGTTTCTTTGCAGAAGTGAAAGTACACAACTTCTGCTTACATTCCTTGATCAAGGTAAACCATATTACTGTGCTCAACTTAAAGGTAAGAAAAGAGTACAATATTCCATGTACACAAAGAAAGACGAAGTGGAATGTAGTTAAATAGCCCTAATGCTTAACCTATTTCCCATTGCTGTTTTAATTCATGATTTCTCTAGAACCCAGAAAAAATACATGCTTCTTTGAGGCTCATTTCTCTGGATATACCATTCCTTTCATTCTTATGTTATCACCTACTCACTTTCTGATCACAATTACATATGCACCATTTATTTTGGGAATGGACTCATAGCCTTTCACTTTAAGAGAGCCAATTTCATAATTTTATTTGAATTCAGTGTCCTTGTGGAAGACTCATCCATTACCCTGGACTCTATGCTTCTTGGGTTCTTGAACCTCTCAGCCACCTAGTCCTAAAGTCACATCATAGTCATTATCATAACCTAAAGGACAGCGACAATTATATCAATAATCTGAAAATTCAAATCATTTCTGCTTGCTTGTTAATTTGGTTGATCTCACTACATTTTTGTTTTTTTACCCCATCCAACCCCTGAATTGGGCAACTGGAAGAAGCTGTATTAGCATGAAAATAAGTAGCCGCAGAACTCCAGAAACTGTGTGCCTTTATGGGCTGATACTCCTATTTCAGGGTAGGTAAACTTGGACCACAGAAGTTCACTTTCAAATGGAAAGTGAGGTCTCACGATTTCAAGCAGTGAAACTCAAAAACTCAGCCAGACAGGCATCAGTGACATTTTGACTTTACAAGAAATTGGAGGAAATTTTGTCCACCAACCCATAGCCTAAAAATAAAACTGCTGACTCAATAGGGCCCTAGATTCATATGGCTTATTTTAAATAACCGACAAGTTGAAACATCATGTTGTCCCTTGGACTACTGTGGCTATCTCCCTTGGACTACTGTGGCTATCTAGTGTCAGAGCCAACTACACAAAAACTAAACTGAATGTGATCATTCTGGTTAGTGGGCAGAACTCAAGGCTATTCTTATGTTTAGCTATGATCCTTGAGTTGTTTCCAGTGACCTGAATATTTGGTTTGCTCATCAGACTAGCAAATTAAATATACCCTTCTTTGAGGTAACCAAATATAGAAAAACATTGTGGCTGCTAATTGGACAGTTTGGGTCACTAATGAGTTCAGAATCTGTGTTTATTAACTGCTATATTGCTCTTTCTCACTCATAAGTTATCTCAAATATTCCATAAATCTTCTCCTAACCACTCCACTGATCTCTTGCTTATATAATTTATTGTGTTCTTATAGTTTCTCTGGGTATTTCTTGCTTCAAAGAGTTGTGTATAAGCTCTGGGAGGGATCATGTTTAAATATCTTGACATTCCTACTCTGCCAAGTCTATCAGTGGATACTGATTAATAGATTCTGTCATATTATTTCACAGTCGAGAAAATAGAAATTTACCGTATTTTACTACGAGATATATTTATATGAACTCTTTTAGCTAGTGAAGGGATGATAATTATCTTCTGAAATTAAGGATATTTAACATTTTTATAATTTTGTCTTTGTTCCAAGTCTTTTATATCTAAACAGAAGAGTAATTTGATTGATTATTACTTCATTTTATTCCTGGAAAAAGTGCATGAACATATGAGAATAATAAGAATTGGTAGCATTCAAACATAGTAGCTAACAACATCCCACAACATATTACTTTATATTTGATATCAGAGATTCCATCTGAATTGTTTCAATTAAAATATATTTATAAAAAGGGAGCTTAGTTTTCCTTGTCCTCAAAATATGCAACATATTGTCTTCATTTCAGCAACTAAAAATAAAGCAAAACAATCATTTAACTATTTACTCATTTCATGTCTTAGTAGTTTATTTTCAGAAAAGAGTTGTATTTGTACTGAAGTCACTCTACAAACTTGGGCCAAATAAAACTTTTTATATATGCATCTCAATCTTCAAAGTCTTAAATTTAATAACCATAAAAAATTTTGTGGACTTACTTTATTGTTTATAATTGTGTTTTATTTGATTAATGTTTTTCAAGTACTTGTTTGATAAATATATATATAACATTACATTTTAAGTAATAGCCTTGTTTTGGTTTTATGTATGTTTAAATATAATAATTATAGAATGTAACACCATATTTTATATATAGGTAATTATCTTTGGCAGAATAACTTTTTTCACTTAAGTTATGATTTCAAAAGATGCTAATTATTTCAGAATCAAGAAACCAGTAATAGCTAAATCAGAAACAGAAAATATTAGAAACATTGTTTAGTGCAGCACTATGCTCATGAACAATAAAAATGACAGACATAGTAATATCTATTATAATAATAGAAATAATACATATTTGGAGTATTGATATGCAAGATCTCAGATTATTTTTAAATAAAAGTTTAGTCTTTTAGGAATTATCACTGTGAAGAAAACAGGAAATTTCTGCATACTGATATTTTTCTAAGGAACAAAAGTAACTTGTCTAGTGCATTAAATGTAAATTCCAGCTAGCCCGTGCAACATTATCAGAACACATCTCTAAAAAAAAAAAAAAAAATAGAAAAATTGGCCAGATGTGGTGGTGCATGGCTATAGTCTGACCTACTCAAGAGGTTGAGGTGGGAGGATCCCTTAAGCCCAGGATTTTAAGGCTGCAATGAGCTATGATTGAGCCACTGCACCCTACCCTGGGTGACAGAGCAAGACCCTGTCCCTAAAAATAAATAAATAAGTAAATAAATTTGTCTTAGTCCATTTTCACGCTGCTGATAAAGACATACCTGAGACTGGGTAATTTATAAAGAAAAAGAAGTTTAATGAATTCAGTTCCATGTGGCTGGGGAGGCCTCACAGTCATGGGGGAAGGCAAAAGGCATGTCTCACATGGTGGCAGACAAGAGAGAATGAGAGCCAAGTGAAAGGGGAAACCCTTTATAAAATCTTCAGATCTCATGAGACTTATTCATTACTATGAGAACAGTATGGGGGAAACCACTCCCATGATTCAGTTATCTTCCACTGGGTCCCTCCCACAACACCTGTATATTACGGGAGCTACAATTAAAAAGAGATTTGGGTGGGGACACAGCCAAACCATATCAACATTTGTTCCGTGGAAATGTTGTAATAATTCTAGTATAGAGAAATATTAATATTTATGAAGCATACAATTGAGAGTGCACAACAAAATCAGATTTGGGTGGGGAATAAAACAAAACTAAACTAAAACAATTAATATCCTCACCCAAAACTCTGAAACATTTTAGACCCATAGTTATTCTGAAGACATCAGTTAAGTTTATTTTTCATTGTCATTAATGGCAAGTTTGATAAGTTTACTCATTATTATTTGAAATTATTAGCAGGCTTATTTCACCATTAGCAAGAAGCAGGTGCTGAAGCAGCAGCTAAATCTATTACTGTTTTTTTTTTTTAAATAATTTCCTATTCATGCCCTACAAGTGTGAGAGAAATCTCTGAATTTTATAATTCAGTTGCCCACTTTACTTTCTTTCTGTTGGGCACTGTGTGGTAACTACTTGGTTTGGTGAAAATGAACTAAATTCATATTTCTAAAACGTAAGTTTATGTTTTTGTAAACTGCAAATACATATTAGATTTTGTATAGTATGGGAAATATACAATTTAAACAAGTTTAATTTTTTCATATTTTAAACTTACGTAGCTTTAATCTCATCAGTTTTTTCTTGAACAACACCTAGTGAGTGCTGACATAACCATATGCGGTAACTTGTTTATGGTAATAACTAAAACAGTTAATCACAGAGATATTTATGAAACATTTTAGCAGTTATTGACTGTTATTTATCATAGCAAAAATTAAAAATCATGCACATAAAAAATCTCATTTTTAAAAATTCTTTTTTATCCTTTTATATGATCCCAGTATTAACCATATAATCCAGCATTTCTCATTCATGCTGCCAGAGATGGAGACCTCAACAGAAACAGTGGGCTGAAGTTGTTGGAGAGATGGGAGTGTTGAAGTACAAGGACGTTTTTATTAAATATCCCTACCTTTACTACTATGCGGTCTTTACAACAAAAATGACCCAACAGCTAATCTAAAAGAAGTATTTGGGTGAAAAAAAATCAATGAAAATACAAACCTCAAGAGTATTCTCTTTGGCAAATAATAATAATAATAATAATAATAATAATATAATAAAGGGGGTCCTGAGGGTAGAATTACCATGTGCAATAGTGATAGTTTTATTCATTCAAAAAATAGTTGTTTAGTGACTACTTTGTGCCAGTCACTGTACTAGACACTGGAGTTACAGAATTGGGCAAAATAGTGAAACTCCTTACTCAAAAGGAACTTACATTCTAATAGAAAAAGACTGACAAGTGACAATGTCTGTTTATGGCACATTTCATGAAGAAAATTAAAGTACTGTATGGAGATAAAGAATGATAGAATGAGTGTTCAGGAAAGACCCCTTTGAGTAATTGTCAGGCAAATGTGATAACCACTATGCTCTGGAAGCCCCATTGTGGAAGTGACATCAAAGCAAGCACATGAATGAAATGAAAGAATAAGCCATTTGTGTGTATAAAGGGACAAGCTTTCCAGGGAGAGGGAATAGCAAGTGTAAGGCCTGGAAAAAGGAATGTGTACACTCACTTGAGGATTAGCAAGGCAGACAGAGTTGTTGAAACAACAGTGAGAAAGACCAGAAGAATGATGGAACTAATGTTGATAAAGCCATATCTTGTAGTGCTTTGTAGGCAAACATGTTCTATAAGTCATTGGAGGATACTGAGCAGAAAGTGGTAATCTGGTATGTGTTTTAGAAAGAACCTTCTGGAGTTTGGATAGAAAAGAGATTCTAGTTGGGCAAGAGTGAAAATAGGGGACCAGTTGGAGTTCATTGTAAGAGTTCAGGCAATGTGACTAGGTTGGTAGTGGCAGAGATGGTGTGCCATGTGTACAGAAGGTGAATTGTGTTTTCTTTCAAGTGTACACAGAGACAAATTATTTGTTCACATTATGCATTGTGGATAGTTTAGGAATGTGCGGTATTACTTACATGTGACATTACATTGAATATGGATAATTAACTAGCTTAAGTGTCTTAGTCAGAATAAATGTTACCAATTTATTCGTATGAACTTACTACTTTAATTATTTTACCCATTTTATTAAGCATTTAACAACATCATGGAAAAGAAAACAACGTTTAGAACTGATTTTCCAGTGTTAAATTGCAATAACCTTTAGAAGTATGCATAAGATGTTTCACTGACGAGATCATGTATTATAAAAATAAGATCATTATGTTCTTTGATTTCTGAAACTTCATAAAGAAGAAAGCTTCACAACATATTCAAATTTGGAGTCATTGTGCCATTCATGAAGATATGCTTTGTTATCTAATTTTTGGTTTAAGTTTCCAGAAATTAGGCCAATAATTTTTACCATTGCTTTATAAGATATAATCAGTAGATTGCTATTAGTTATGTAACTCTGTAAAAAGAATTAATCTGTTCTATCTAGATGGTTAGTTCAATTGGAATTATATTATTGTACAAATAAATTTTATTTCTATAGTAAGACTAGAAAAAAGTTTCAATTAAAAATTCTCTGAGTGGTTTTCTTTGAAAATTTTAGTAAGTTAAATTGAAACTGTATTCAGCAAACATTTACTAAGCAGTTCCTTGGTGTCAAATTTTATCCTATGCCTTAGGGATGTTAGGTTCATTATGATCACAAAGATGAATAAGACAATTTGGAAGAGTTTCACATAGAATGGTAGAATATTAAATTAGTGCTTATTAAGTTAATAAGATAGCTGCTGTGTAGGTGTCTTTGTTAGATTTCCAGGGAGGGAAACTTTACCATTCCCTCAGTTTAGAGTTACATGCTTTGATCGAAGGGTATGCCTGCCGGCTTTCAAGTGTTTTTACTCTCACAGGAACTGAGACAATACAGTTACAATAATATGTGCATTCAAATTTCTCATATCATATTGGTTGACTTATATGTGAAATAACCAGAAATAACACAACATAAATTATTTCTACATGTTAAATTACATGATTCTGTTTATAAATTATATACAAATTCACTGAAGAGAAATTAATGTGGATAGAGTATTCAGGAGGAAAAGAACCAGAGATGTGTCTTATAGAATTCGAATACTAGAGAAAAAAGAATATCATTTTGGGCAGGGAAATAACAAAGCCAGTAAAACAACAGAAATTGATATGATATATTTGAATGGTTGTACAGAAAAATAGTGGGAAATGAGCATTGTTAAGTCATCTTTGGAGCTATACTTTCCTTAAGATCTCAGGTTTCGGGTTAGCTATTCTGGTTTTGTTTTTCATTTGTAAAAAGGAAATCACACTACAAATTTTGTAGGGTTGTAGTGAGTATCAATAGAGGTGAAAATCTTCCAAATAATATAGCACATTTTTGCCTCATAATAGACACATTAATGCTAGCTATTACTATGATATTCATTTTTCTTTCCCCTTCCACCTTCCCAATCCAGGGCTGCAAACACAAGCAAAGTTGTTTTAACACAATACATCTACTAACTGAGGATATGGTAAAAACAACATATTGTTATTTAAAAATATATAATTTATTTTTTAGTGAAATTTTAGGTTTACAGACGAATTGTGCAGAAAGTAGACTTTCCTGGACCCCCTCCCTTTCCATTTCCATACACATTTTCCCCTATTATTAACAACTTCCATTAGTGTAGTACATTTGTCACAGTTGATGATTTATTATTGATACATTTATGATTAAGGTCCATAGTTTACATTAGAGTTCTCTCTTTGTGTTGTACAATTTTAATGAGTTTTGATAAATGCATAATATGTATCCACCATTATAGCATCCTACACAATGGTTTCACCACCCTAAAATCCTTCTGTGCTCCACATATTCAGCACTATCTCAGTTCTTTTGAATCCTTGGCAACCACTGATCTTTTACTGTCTCTATAATTTTGCCTTTTCCTGGATGTCATATAATTGGAATCATAAAGTACATGGCCTTTTCAGAGGCTCTGAACTTGACCCTCTAAATTCTCTGGTGTCTTTCACTTAGCAATATGCATACAAGTTTCCCCCATGCTTTTTCATGGCTTGAAAGCTCATTTATTTTTATAAATGAATAATACTATTCCATTGTATGGATGTAATACAGTCTGTTTGTATATTAAACTTTTAATGAAATGTCTGAATGTGTCTATCTGTATCCTTTTTTTTAAGTGGCTAATATCTTTCATAATTAAAAGTATTATAGTATTACATAATTTCTATTTTTCTCTTTCATATTTGGAATAGAATTTTTATTTTAAGCAATGCTAAATAAATTTTAAAATTTAATATATGACTATTCAATCCTATTAATATATTCCTATATTACAACTTTTTTGGAATAATGTAGCTGTGTTCTTTTAATATGTGTTATTTGAATTTTTTTCTAACATTTTTTGCTGTATATGAATTAGAAATATTTTACCATTTTTCAAGAATGCAATATATTATTACCTGTAATAATCATTTTATACAATAGATCTCTTGAACCTATTTCTCCTATCCAACTGAAGTTTTATTTCCTTTGACCAGCATCTTGACAACCTTTCCCGCTACCCCTATAATCAGCCCATCCCCTAGTAACCACCATTCTTCTTTCTACCTTTTTTTTTTTTTTGAGACAGAGTCTCCCTCTGTCGCCAGGCTGGAGTGCAGTGGTGCGATCTCGGCTGACTGCAACCTCCACCTCCTGGGTTCAAGTGATTCCCCTGCTTCAGCCTCCCGAGTAGCTGGGACTACAGGCGTGTGCCACCACACCCGGCTATTTTTTTTTTTTTTTTTTTGTATTTTAGTAGAGATGGAGTTTCACCATGTTGGCCAGGATGGTCTCGATCTCCTGACCTCATGATCAGCTCACCTCAGCCTCCCAAAGTGTTGGGATTACAGGTGTGAGCCAGCGTGCCTGGCCTCTTCTCTCTACTTCTATGAAATTAATTTTTTAATATTCTATATAAGAAGAGAGTGGATGTAGTATTTTCGCCATAAAAATGATAACTATGTGAGGTAATGCATATGTTAATTAGCTAGACTAGTCATTTCACAATGTATATGTACTTCAAAACATCCTGTTGTGTACGATAAATACATAAAATTTATCTGTCAATTAAAAAATAAAAAGTTACCACTTTATAGCATATTCGCTTATATGGTTTGTATGTGATAAAATTTTGCTTTTCATGTGCCTAAGAGAAAGGAGGTTACAGAATGAAGTAACACATACATAAATTGTGCTGTGTAGTCAACCCTCCAAACACGGACAAACTACTACTTTATGTTGTTCATTTTTTAACCTGAAGTCTATATTTCTTAAAATACCAATGCATTAGTCCATTCTCACACTGCTATAAAGAACTACCTGAGACTGGGTAATTTATGAAGAAAAGAGGTTCAATTGCCTTACAGTTCTGTAGGCTGTATAGGAAGCATGGCTATGGAAGCCTCAGGAAACTTAAAATCCTGGCGGAAGGGAGAGGGGAAGCAAGCACCCTCCTCACGTGGCAGAGCATGGGAGAGGGGGAAGGGGGAAGGGAGAAGTGCTACACACTTCTAAACAACCAGGTCTCCTGAGAACTCTATCAGGAGACAGCAGTAGAGGACTGGTGCTAAACCATCAGAAACCACCTCCATGATGCAATCACCTCCCACCAAGCCCCACCTTCAACACGAGCAGATTAAAATTCAATGTGAGATTTGGGTGAAGACATAGAGCCAAACCATATCAACTACTTTATTTCTGTTAACGAAGTTGTTCACTTTTTCAAACAATTTTTAGTTTCTCCCTTACATCTTAGAGGAAGTGCTGTTTCCTTCCTGCAGAAAATACTCCCTCTGTCTGCACTCTACACCTGAACCTCTAGATTCTGAAAGACTGTAATCTATCAATCACTAGAGTTGTTTCTATATATTTCCCTTTCCATCTGTACAAATTATTGAATGAATGAATGAATGAATGACTCTTCTATGATTCCATTGTTGGTTTTTGAGATGCATGTCATGGTTACACTCTAGGTATAGATTCCCACACCTTGACTTTATACCCTGGTTCCAATGATTAATTAACTCTATGAAAATGAACAAGTTTTCTAACTTCTCAAGGTTTCATTTTCCTTATCTGAAACAGGAAATAATAGTAGGATTATGTAAGTTTTATGGGGAATGTGACAATTCCTGTGAAGTTCTTAACATAGTGCTGTTGTACAGCAGCTACCTAAAGAATATTAGCAATTATTGTTTTAAATTGATATTTTATTTGATTTATGAATATGAAATATGATGATGCTCTCCCCCAGAATTTTTAAAACCTTTTTCCTCCTAGTTTTTAGAGAAATATCTTTCTCCATAGCCCCTCTCAAAGACACTCTTTCCAAGCATTTCAATGTTCTTTCCCTACACACCACCAACACACAAATGCACAAAAACACACACAGAGAATAATATTGTCAACGAACTTAGAAAAGTTTCTTCGTTAAGTCCTTTGACATTGCCTGAGACAAGAAAACATGGAGGGATAATTTCATTTTTTTATGTCTTTCTCTAACTCTTGACGGTGAACGTTTTGTTCTTTACTCTTTGAAAGTTTTTACGTTTATTAATAATGAAATGAATGTAGCAATATAGCTTCTCATCACAGATGCTTTCATTATTTTAAAATATTGTAATTATTTCTTACAATATATTAGAGCTTAAGTTCATCTTTGACAGATGATTATAACCTGGTGAGTGAAAAGCATTACTAATTCAACATATTTAAGCTACCGTGGAAAATTAGCAACTTTGTGAAAATGGAAAAAATCATTTCCTAATGCGATTTAGGCAAGGCTGCAAGGATTTTCATTAAATAATATAAAACAAATTAGTGGGATAGAAACAAAATTCAGAGGTAGTAAACAGAATCACACTGAGAGATGTTTCAAACAATATTTTAACTATTTAAAGACTAAAATCTTTTAACTGTATTCTGTATTTTAAAATCAGAAATGTCTCTTAATTCTCAGCTATATAATTTGATGTAGTTATTATTACTATTATAATTTGACCAATGTATTAAGAAAATAATTAATATTAAATAGATTTTTAAAGTTTAAAATAAAAGCAATTATGAAAAGGCTAGTAGCATAATGCATGTACTGAGTGTACAATAGTTTCTTCAGTTTTTTAATTCTATGAAGTTTTTTTTTCTATATCTACTTCCAATAAATGCTGATTTGCTAATCTAGAAGAACATAGAAATGATTAGCACAATAAATCAGATTCTTTACTTCAGAGTAAGGAATGCTTTAAATTTTAACATAATCGTTACTGAGGCAATTAAGTGTAAAGCCTTTGTTTTATTTAATTTGATTACTGATTTTTTCTTGTGACTGAAAATCAATTTTTTCTCTCTTTCTTTCTTTCTTTCTTTTTTTTTTTTTTTTTTTGTTTGTTTCTGTCTACAGAAAGCTGACCTTGCAGTTGCTCCACTGGCTATTACCTATGTTCGAGAGAAGGTCATCGACTTTTCCAAGCCCTTTATGACACTTGGAATAAGTATTTTGTACCGCAAGCCCAATGGTACAAACCCAGGCGTCTTCTCCTTCCTGAATCCTCTCTCCCCTGATATCTGGATGTATATTCTGCTGGCTTACTTGGGTGTCAGTTGTGTGCTCTTTGTCATAGCCAGGTAACATGCTCACTTTTGTGATTTTTTTGGCAATTGTTACCTCCTTTATCTAACTAATAATTGTCAAAAGTCACAATCAATTTTACTTTTTCTGTTCTTTATTTTCCATGGGGTGCTGAGAAATAATGAAATTTTAAGAATCACATTCATTTATTAAAATGTACTGTCCTGTCTTTGTGGGCAGAGAGCATGCTGGTTGTGTCAGTAAGCTATAAGTGTTATAGGGATTACTGTTTTCTTAACCAGAATATAAAAGCTTTTTAAATCAATATGATAAATGAATCATTGCCTCACTTTGAAGATTTCTGACGAACCAAAACTAAAATAACATGTTTTACTAACTTGAGTTAATAATTCAGTTATATGAAAAACCAAAGTACTAAAATTTAAAAGGAGGCCTTTTTTAAGGAACCAAGACATTTATAATAAACATTCTAACTATAAAAGGACTACCTTAGTATTCTAAGTAATATTTGTGGTTTTTTTCTTGTTTTTTCACAGAATAAATGTCATTACCAAAAGTACCTTATTGTCATTGACATGTAGGGTATGTTTCAAGTCATAGGATCAGAAGATAAAATGCCAAGCTGGCAAGGTGGCTCATGCCTATAATCCAAACACTTTGGGAGCCCAAGATAGGAGGATTGCCTTGAGGTCAGGGGTTTGAGACCAGCCTGGTCAACATAGGGAGACCCTATCTCTATAAATAATAAAAATTAAGAAAAAATGCCTAAATGAAAAATATATAAATTTTATATTTTAATAGTGCCCTTTAAAATCTGTGATACAGATCAATCTATGTTGATGGTATTACTCTATTTTACTCTCGGAGGTGTAAATTTATAATCATGTTTATTTATGCCTACCTCACTATCAAACTTTCAACTGATAGATTGTGTCAATATGATTTAATTTAACTTTTGCTTTAATTAAGAAGATTAGTATTGTGCCTCAGGACTCATGACTCTATTGACATGGAGTTAAGCCACATATTCATTATATTCTTTGAATTTTTATGTTTTTTTAAATATCAAAAAGATAACTCTGAATTAAAAATCAATTAGAATTCTACACATAATTTTTCATGGAGATAAAAATACCTATAAAGTATACATATATATATATATATGTTTTGTGCTGTATAAACAAAATTAAATATGCAGTGCCTTTTCAATTACGTTACATGGATTCTTTTGATAAATTTATCAGTAAGGGTATTTGTAAATAATCGAACTCATTTTTCAATAAGGAATTAAACTTATTTTTTTTCCAATGAAGTAATGTATTTTTTTTCTAGCCATAAAAATCTTTAGTTCATTCAGTTAAAAAATGACTAAAATCAATTAGAAGTAGCATAATATTGGCCAGGTGTGGTTGCTCACGCCTGTAATCCCAGCACTTTGGGAGGCCAAGGCGGGCGGATCACAAAGTCAGGAGATTGAGACCATCCTGGCCAAAATGGTGAAACCTCGTCTTTACTAAAAATAGAAAAATTAACTGGGCATGGTGGTGTGCACCTGTAGTCCCAGAGACTTGGGAGGCTGAGGCAGGAGAATCGCTTGAACCTGGGAGGTGGAGGTTGCAGTAAGCCAAGATTGTGCCACTGCACTCCAGCCTGGGAGATATAGCAGGACTCCATCTCAAAAAAAAAAAAAAAAAAAAAAAAAAAAAAGGTGGATTATATTTTTATATATTTGCACACAGATAATTTTTTACATATTTATATGTAATTATTTTACAAATGCATTATTTTTACCTAATTAGTTAGATATTAAGAATTATGTTCTTCAGATAATTATTATTTGCATTTGCCTAAAACTATGTATTGGAAGCATATTGCCATATAGCATTTGAAGCTGTACAGTAGAGCCTATTAAAATTTTATGTGACTTTTGGGGTTCTCCCCACAGTAATGAGAATTTGAAGTATGAAGGTCCTAAAATTTTAGCTCCAGCTTTTTCTACCTTCTGTGAAAATAAAACAGCCTTCACATTTTTTGTCATCTTTGGACCAACTGCATCTTTCTTATAGTGACAGACACAGCCACTCTATGTTCAGAGAAATAAGTGCAAGAGTTTCAGATTAAGCAATTCAGTGCCTAGAAAACTCTTCAGCCAGCCCACAGGTCAAACAGAAAAATAAATACTCCAAAATATACAAAAAGTCTTCCTTAATGTTTGCATGTACCCTTGTTTTTTCTTAAATTAAGAAATTTCCCAGGAGGATAGAAATAAAGCCTAGAGGAAAGTGTCATGAGACAACTTCGAGGCAACCGTGTGGGCATTAGTCAAGCTAAATTAGGTCTAACAGTACTTTTCTGGAGGTCTTAAACACAGAGTTTTGGGTTACTTCAAATTTGTATTAGGAAATTTAGTTATTCCTAATTTTCCAAGCCCATGGCTTTTGAAGTTAGAGTCAAAGCAAATACTGAAACATCTGGTTTCCTTTCTAGCTTAAAAAAATACATTTGCAAATAGAGGCATATGGATGGATATGCACTTATCTAACTTTTCAAAATATTTCTGTAACTCACTTGATAAACCATCATAGACAGCATCTGTATAATTATGGTAATCTGTACTGATTTTACATGAAAGAAATTCAAGTATGTTATCCTATTTGAGAACATAAAGTCAGCTAATGTACCTTTTTTTTACTGCTACTGCTTTTATATTTTGAAATGTCACTGTTATATTTTGTCATAGTTTTTAAGTGAACAGATAGGAAAATGATACTATTTCAGCTTCTTATTCCACAATTTCAAAACAAATTGCCTCATAAAAAAATAAGTTTAAATCATCATTTATGGGTGAATTAATAGATATTGCATTAAGTAATAATGGTAGACAAACTGTATTAAGCAATATATAATATTAGAGATTCTTGGTAAAGTAATAACACAAGGATAAATATTTTCTGGATTTTCTCAGACTATTTTGTTCAATTTTCAATCTTAAAATAATCTTGTTTAAAATATTTCTAAATTTGAAAAAATAAAACTGAAAAATCAGATTAAAAGCAAAGTCTGAATATGGTCAATTTAAATTTTAAACTCTGAACATCCAAAATCAAATGAATTTGTTTAATTAAAATATACTCTGACATAGTATTGAACTTTTACTATAAAAGAAGTTTGTGACGTGCAAAGGCAAATATAATGTTCAAGTTTAAACTGTATAATTTAATTGCCTTTGTAATTTAAATGGAATCACTATCTGTTAGAATTTAAAATACATTTATTTTAATGCTTCCTTTAGCATTTTTATTTTACCTATCGAAAAAATTATGTCTTATATCATATAGAGGTCACTGATATACTCATTGACATAATTGTTGATATCATAATTAATATGGTATTTTAAGTATATTCTTTGTCTCCATAACAATTATAGATAAAAGAAAGATCATGTTTCAAAAAATTCTTAAGTATGTATTTTATTTTCATTGAAGGTCACAGAAACAAAGGCATAAAATAACTACCACTTTAATAACAGATTTTGTATTTATTAATTATTGGAATCTACATAATATTAACTGTTAGGGAATTATGTAATACTTAGGAATAAAAACGCTTTATCTCAAAACTAAATTATAATGAGTGATTTAAATATTGTCAAAATTTCTCAACATTATTAATTTTACTTTTGTTTTGCTCATTATCTGATGTCGTTTCTGTTATTATTATTACAATTAACCTGCTATATCTTCTTAGCTACCAAACCACAGCTTTGATTGGTTTTGTTCCCTCTTTTGTTTAATTATTCTATCAACTGCTCACTCAATTAGTCAAATATTTGTTGAGCCTCTAGTAAGCACTAATTAGATCCCATAAAATATTAAACGTTTATTTCTCATTTATTCATTTATTTATTCAACAATATCTATTGGCTACCCGTAAGTACTAAGAGTTGTGCCAAATGCTTGAATCCCAGAATGAACCCAACTGAATATGTTATTTTCACTAATAACTCACAATCAGTGCATATATCTGGCAATATATATCTATTACCCTTGAATAAATTTATAATAATACTTAAATCATCTTAAATTCTGTAAGAATGCCATGTATTTTAAATATGCTTTTCTAAAAAATATCTTGTAATATATATTTTGCTGGAGAGAAACATACAACTAGAAAGGAAATATGAGGAAGATTGTTACGTTGTCATTAGACTACTAGATTAGAAGCTTATTGAATATCTGCTCTACTATCATATTAATAATATTAATTTTATTACAAATTAAGATCTAATAATAATTGTTAGAATTTATGTTTTTAAAATTGGATTTAAAAGTAGATTATTTTGTCAATGCCTTTTAAAAATTTCCCCTCACTCACATGTTAAGAAAAAATATCTAAGAATACTTAATAAATGTTTTAAATATATTTAACCAATATTAAGAAGGAGATGTATGATGTTAGTTTTTGTCTCCATATAGTTTTATATTTTATGATCTCCTGTAAGCAGTTATATTATTATTTATAGCATAATGACATAATCAGCATGCTTATCTGAATTAGCTCTGAATGTTAATTAAGAGTAAGGATTAGCCTGGGATAGTGCTTTCTAGACATAGAATGACCTTCTCCCAAAATTCTAATGGTAGCTCTTTGCTGACAGAGAATTAGGAAGAAATCTTGTCCGGGATGGGTTCATGCTTACTCAGATTTTCCCCTAAATGTTTTCCCCTCCTTTTTCTTTCTCTTTTCTTTCACCTGGGCATATGATTATAGAGATGGCAGTTAGTCATATAAAAAGTCTGGTTAGGGCACCCACCCCTTACATTAATAATAAAATATATTTTTCACCTTGCTTCAAATATTTATTTTATTAAACTAAAGCTACTATTGATATAATAGAAAATGTTTATAAAATGACTGAATTAAAATTCCCATATATGTTAGATTTTTTTTTCCTCTTAACCATATATATCTCCAAGAAAATTGAGCTGTTCTGAAATTCATTATTGGTCTAGGGTTCTTAGCAGTTTGATGTACAGAGATGAATAACTGAAGACCAAACCTAAAAGAAAGGAATAATGGTACACACATATCCCTCCAACAGGATTGATGTAACCTTAATAATTATTCACTAAGTCTTTAATAGTGCATATCTTATTTTGAAATTGGCATTTACAAATACAAATAAACTTTGGAGAATAAATTACTATACCAAATTTTGCAATATGAGTACTATTACATAAAAATGCATTAGGCTATTTAAATGAACAAATGATTAGGGTCAAATAGAGGAGAAAGTGTAAAGGAAGGCAAACAGTATTAAGTAACCTGGACTTCTTAGCTAGAAGAGTAAATCAAAGAATATTCAATGTGTTACATGCATAACGTTTTTCTAAGTTAAAAGAATATAGGAATTTTTTGTGCATTTCTGTATATAATTGCCTTTAATTATTTTTAGAGTATTAGAATATTTTCTATTATATTAGTGGGTTAGGCAGCAGGGCATGGACTCCCCAGAATCTACTCAATGGTTTATTATTTACAGTGACCAACGACACTGTCTTAACTTTATATTTTGGCTTAACTGTTTGATGGTTGAACTGACTTTAGAAAACCATATCCAAAGTGCTTACATTAACAGCTTTGATCTCAGCTATGGACTAGCGTGCAATAGCTTTCATATTTTTGTCACAGTGATGGGTGACATTTAATGTATGGTGGAGGACAACATTGAATTATTATGCACTTAAAAATAGATAACTGTTTTGGTGGGATGTTCAGTGTTAAACTAATCCGCTGTCAAAACGACTGTTGTCACATTAAAATGAAATGCCAATTTTGTTGTTTGTCTTTGCCACTAACTTGCCAGCTTTTTACCAAAAAAAACTATTTCAATTTTAACTTTCCATAACATAACTTTAGATATATTTTATTTTTAATGTCCTATTTTTTACTTAAATAAATTGCAGAAAAGCCTATTTGTTATTATTCTTCACACTTAGCAATTTTCCTAAAATTTACTGAAAATTTAGTTTTAAATACGTGCTGTTCTGCTAATATGCCTGTCACATATGAAAGTGATTGCTAAAATTGATTAAATATTGACAAATATTTATCTAAATTATGGACCTAAAAGTAAACATTGATGAAAATTAGATATATTTTCAAACTGTGGATTAAAATATTTCCATAGTAGATGAGGCTACTTCTGCACTAAATAATATTTTTAAAATTATTATTTTTTGTTATAATGTACCTCTTTATTTTAGTGGTTCCAGTGATGTTTATGGTTGCAAGTATATGTGGAGTCACCAACCCAGAAAAAATTCTTAGTTTGTATCTGTGGTAGAACCAAACCAATTGAAACTAAGTTGAATCAATGACTTCTTTTCAGTTGTGATAAATATGGTATTGAGGTAATTGAGGCAATAGAGCTCTTGACTGAAAGTATCCATGTAGGACAAAGAAGATAATTTAATCTTCAGAGGAGAAATCAAACATATTTTCCACCTCTCAATTTTTAAATTATGCCAGACATTTACAGGCGTAAAAGATTTGAGAAAAAATTGAGTAAGACAAAGGCAATTTAAAATTAATGTGCTTTTTCTGTAATTTTCTGTAATCAAATGCTAGTTGGCATTTTTTAAGGATAAACATGCTTATTTATTTTTTAGAAGTATCTACATCAATCTACAAATTATTTTTTTCACATAAATATAATTTATTGTTAGGCCAAAATTAAGTATAAACGCAAGAGCAGAAATTTGATAGCCCATCTTTATTTTTCAAATTCTATGGATAAATTATTGGCCTCTGTATCCTTCTTTGCCTCCATCACCAGAATTGAATGGAAAGACTCCTGGAAGCAAAAAGACTTCCTCTTTCTAGTCATTTTAAGTGTTTCCACTGGAAAAATATCTTGGCCAATGAACTTCTGAGAACTATGGTCATCTGTGATGATTTGTTTCCATTTAGAGGTTTCATAATGTCTAGCTCAGTAAATCACAAAATTAATTATAATAAGTTACAGTTTATGGGGTGATATGAAGAAACTCAGAGTGCTAAAACTTGAAGTACAACGCTTATTAAATTCTTATATTTGCTACCAAAAAATGGCACCTCTGTTCTTAATCAATTCTTTATGGAACATGTCATTGTATTTAACCCCCCCCCCACACACACACACACAGACACACACACATGCACACACATCTGATAAGAGCAGCACACGTATAAAAAATTTTTTTTAAGATTTGGACAATGGAGTGTAGTGGGTTCTTTGGCAGTTACCACTGTGTCTTTTATACATTTCTCACTAGCTAATTCAAGCTGAGAAGCTAATAGGACAAGAATAATACTGGTTTATCTTCCACTTTATTCTTTTTTTCTTTTTCCTTCCTTTTTTTTTGGACCAGAATAAATATTTTTTGAGGTGTCTTTTAAGAACCAACAGGATAAGGAAAAACAATCATTTTTTACCAAGTGATACACTTTTTCTTTTATGTTTTGTTGTTTCTAGATAGCAACATTTTTTCATGGCGGCAGAATACTGTGAATTGCTTGTAAGAATACACCTCTCCAGGCTGGTCTATCTGTGGTAATTCTCAAAACAAAATTTCACTTCTGTTTTCCATAGCCACTGGAAAAATGGTGCCCTTGGTCTTTTTGGAAGCTTTCTCAGTCAACCTAAGAAAGGTCTTCTCAATCTGAAACAACTATTCCAGCAAAATCAGTGGCTTTAAAAAATTTCAATTTTTTTAAATGAAATATTTTAATCCACAATGTCTAGTAAAGACAGGCGACATCTTTTATATGAACATATACCTTTAAAAAGTGCAGTCTGTGCAGGAAGCCAGTGGCATAAAGATAAGAAATAAAGAATTGTTTACTAGGTATTTTTCTTTCATTCTGTATGTCTTAATGATTAACAGTACTGTGCTCATAAAAAGGCAATTGTCTTGAGAAATGTAGAAAAATAGGTCAGTATTTTTTTTCTTTAATGCCAAACATGACACTTAAATTAGTTACAATTTTACTTGGATAAAGCTGTCCTTTTGCTGTAAATTATTTGAGGTAAGAGTCCTTTCAAATGGATGGTTGTCTATGCAGTCTTGTACCAGAGTGGTGGGTCAGGTGAGGGACAATTGAGAGAAAAAAGAAGGAAACTAATACGTATTGCATGTCAACGGTAGCCAGATTATATTTGAGAACTATAAAGAGATTCATTTATTACCTTTTTTTAAAATTAGTAACTGTGTGTTTTTATGATATGATTTAAGGAATAAATACATATATAGCAGCCCCCAGCCCCTCACCCTCACCACAAATGAGATTAGAGATGTTTTCTTTTTGTTTAATGCTGTTATTGTAACACTTTTTAATTTTAACTTATTATGAAGAAGAATGTGACACTAAAGAAAAATAAATTTAGAAGAAAATGGAAAACATATTCAGAAAAGCATTTGTATCACTTGATTTGTTTTGCCTATCATGTTAACTTTACCTTCTAGTTTTTCTTCCCAAAATTTAGAAACTTGGCAGTTTTTTTAATTTAAAGTATGCTCTATTAAATATTTTTACTACATGTTAGTAGTATACGGCTTTACAGTAACAGATAATTCCTTGAAAAAAAAATCCTTAGTTAGCTGTACTTAAGAAGTATGTCTTTTTCTTTAGATTGCAAATAAGAAAGCTTGAAAACTTTCCAATCAACTGGGCACCTGGACAGGAGACATTAGCAACCAAATGTGTAGATTTGCTTTATAAAGCTAGTCTCTGGAAATGCTAACACTTTTTCCCTGAAAATTATTAGCTACGTGTTATAAAGCTAGTCTCTGGAAATGCTAACACTTTTTCCCTGAAAATTATTAGCTACGTGTATTAAAAGAATAAAACAACATTGTGAGTTTTTCTGAAGACTCAAGTGGTATTAGTATTGTTTTGATTTTTTCATAATTCATGGATATGAGAGAAATATCAATGTTAAATAATAATGTACAGACAAAATTTTAGTGATAAATCACACCTTTCTTTATACTAAGTAAAATTATGCACTCTATCCAAATAATTAATGAGTAGGAGATATAGTGTCATCAACCAGTATAACTTCATTCATTAGAGCATGTCACAACACCTTAATTGCTATAATTTTTTACATTCCATTACATAATTACATCATTCAAGTTAAACTGTTTTCATATCAATCCTGTTGGGTATACATATATAGAAAGAGAGAGGTTTCTTTTTGTTGTTTTTGTTTGTTTTTTTTTAAGAAAAAATATCGTGGCTGTCCTAAATAGTAATGGGAATTTCAATATCTTTGGATAGAAATATCTTGGTTGATCTATTTCGTATATAAATATAATTAGTAAAACAAATGACAATGCAAACTATTCTATTAACTTTTAATATGTATAGTTTTTCTAGTTAGCTCTTGCGTAATAAAGCTGACTATGAAAATATAAAGTTATCTCTCTAAGAAACTTGTTGATTTTATACTCATTTTTGAAATTTTGTTTGGAAGCCCAGAAATTCACGTTTCATTCCTGATGACAGAAAACCATATTAATGAAGTTATTATATGTATTTGCATTTCAAGCCTATAGTTATTTTTTCTATTTTATTTAATGAGCATTGATTGAAACAGACTTTCAGTTTTAATACCTTCTAACTTATATAAAGGATGATTTTCCTCTTTCCCTGCCTGGATATAACATAGTTTCCTGCTATTCTTTATGAGAGATGTTAAATCCTAAATTAATTACTTTTAACATTTCGCTTTCTCATGGGCTTCTGACTACACCTGAGATGATAAAATGAGATGAACGCATTTGCAGTAAATTTTCCTATTAAATGGATAAACTTAATATTTGAAGCAAAGGTGAAATTGTAGGTTTTGAATGTTACTGGCATGATAAAGTTATAAACAGAATAGGGCTACAACTGTCATCTAAGTTGGTTCAGAATATGCACCTGAATATTATATTAACATAATAAAATTAGGTAAGTGTTTCCCTGCTTCCCTTACTATTCTTGGTAATGGGGGGTGCTGGGAGGTGTATTTCAGTAGAAGTTCAGCAATTCACTAGACTGAAGATATGTTTTGGAAACTGGTAATAATCTAGTGATTTTACAAAATAAGAAACATTAAAAATAGAGAAAATTTTGCTTGTAGATGGACATGCAAAAATAAGATTCATACTTAGAGAAATGTGTATTTATTTTAAAATGTTGATATTACTACTTCAATTTTCAATTAGAGCTTCAATATTTAGGAAGATATTAAAAATAATGTTTTAAATCATCCACCTAAGAATTTAAACATATTTATTTTGGAGCCAGGCGCCGTGGCTCACGCTTGTAATCCCAGCACTTTGGGAGGCCGAGGTGGGCAGATCACCTGAGGTCAGGAGTTCAAGACCAGCCTGACCAACATAGAGAAACCCCGTCTCCACTAAAAATATAAAATTAGCCGGGCGTGGTGGCACATGCCTGTAATCCCAGCTACTAGGGAGGCTGAGGCAGGAGAATCGCTTGAACCTGGGAGGCAGAGGTAGCGGTGAGCCGAGATCGTGAGCCGAGATCGCGCCATTGCACTCCAGCCTGGGCAACAACAACAACAACAAAATATATATTTATTTTGATATTTTAGTTGAAAACAAAATTAATACATGATTTCCAAACATATTTCTGTTGTTTTAGGTAGTAAACTGTGTATAGAATGCATATATATAATTTTTAAATATTTTATTGATTTGTTTGATACAATAGAGTGTCTATATTTTCAAAAGACATTTCCAATTTATTTAGTGGGGATGTAGAAAACCCACAAGTCATTCAGCTTTGTGAAAGATGTTATAAAAATTATTTTTATAGGTAAAATTTCCTGCAAAAAAGAAAACTTTACGTGCCTTATATCTTGATGGTAGCTGTGGCTATTTTTGTGTCATCCAGATAATTGCATATTAGTTAATTCAATTTAAATGGCCAGATGATTTTATCCTTTCCAATGCTAGCTTCAAGTCCTTGTTGATAACATCATTTACTTACTGAGTGTCCTTGTTTTTTTTTTTTCCTTAAAAAAAGCATAGTTTTATTTTTTATTATTAGAAATCTCTTGACCTTCTGACTTATCTGAGGACAGTCTGCCTGAAGTCTTTTAATTCTGGATTTACTGCTATTAAAATCCTTAGCAAGTTTTTACTGCAAGCTAAACATTTGCTTTTGACCTGTGATTAATTCAAATGTAAATCACTCTCATAGTTCTTTTAAAATAACTACTTTTTAAGTTTGGTATTTTATTTGCAAATAAATAGTTATATTGGTAAGAAATAATTTTTTACAAGACAAACCTATGTTTTTTTACATAATATTATATGTGAGCCATTTTCCTTACTATTCTCAATTTAAAGCCACTCTTAATTTGATTGGACAATTGGGTGTTTTAGAAAAAAAAATGTATATTGATAGCCAGTGAATGGAACTACATGATAGCCATTGTATATTAAAAAATAGACTCCAGTTTTGAATGTATAATTATAGTTTTTATTTTACTTTGACATTTGTAACATTGCCTGAATTCATGGCAAACAATATTATGACTTTTCTTCAGAAATCTTATTATAAAATGATCAATAGATGATTATAATAATAATTTGTAATCCCATAACAATCTCATAAAATAATAATCTCATAACAATAAGGAATAATCTTGGCTACATTAAATAAACTAAAATACAGTATACCATTATAACTTTAAGTAATAAGAATAAGTCATAAGGATCTGTAATCATCTTATTGATGAAGTTAATTTCCTATAACAAATATAAATTTTAAGTGGAAGTTAGAAGTCATAAATTCTAAAGTTGATTATTTTATTGTTTTTAGTTGTCCATTTAAGACTAAATCATATTTATTTTTCATTAAGATTATGTATTTTAAAAAATTGACCACGATTTAAATTTGTTATCACTAACATATTACAAATCAGTAGAACTGATCATTGTTATCATTTCACTAAGCCTTTCAAATTCATTTGGATCTACTAAATAATACATTTAATAGCATATTATTACAATGTTAGGTACAAAAATCCTTCTACTTCACCATGTACATCTGGTAACTTTCTGGTACTAACACTACCAATTAAATAATGTCAAGAGCAATTCATGAATCATCTATAAAATTGGCTTAAAAATTTAATATAAATGATATTTATTGTTCAGTGATGTGATGATAGTTTGATAATTGGCTATGGCAGTGAAAAGGGCTTTCCTTTGTAGCATTTGCCAATTTTCATAGTTTAAATATTCCCACAATAACAAATATCAAACTACCAATGGGAGGGTCACCGAATACAGATTTGGGAAAAGAGATGCAAAATTAGTTATTGCAAGCCAGAATGAGCAGGCCCTAGGATACCACTAATATGCAATATGTTCAAGAGAAGGGAAAAACAGTAAGCTGTAAAAGTTAATAGCAGGTAGTTCGGGTGGAATGTATTGACATACAAATATACACAATGTATGAAGAAGGATATGTGGAAGATAATGACAAGGTTGTAGAGGCTTGAAAGCAAAAGTAAAAAGTTAGGTTGTTATTAAGATAATTACAACCTCGGAAGCAATTCTAAACTTAAAGTAAATGTCAGTTTATCCTCTTGCTCATTTAAATAAGTTTATACCTAAACAATTAGCATAACATTTTTGAGTTAACTGTATATGAACATATCTATGGACAAGAGAAATTATACCAGGAAGACTTTAGCTATATGATGTTTTCAGGGAATGAGTCATTGTGAATATTAATGTTTTCTTAATTATTGAGTTTTCAATACTAAATTACAAAAATTTAACTATTTACATGGAAATTTTTTAACTACAACATATTCTTTCCTGCTTATAATTTTTAACCAAAAGTTCTTAAAGGAATAAAACTCTTTAAGATAATTTAGTTGCAATATTATGAACATCAATTATTTTTACCTGAAAGTTCAGTAATAGCTTCAGAGCCTGTATTAGAAGAAATAGGTTCCCTCGCAGGTAATAGGAAACTTCACCATGTTGTTTGAATTAATAGGGGATGATTGTGTTCATAGTCTCAAATTAGACAAAATTGAAACAGCAGCTGAAAGGTGTTATCAAGGAACCTGACACCTCTATCTACCTGCTACATCATTCTTAGAGACTTTTATCCTCATAGTTACAAGATATCCATTGAAAGGCCAGGCATTTTATCTGTATCCCAGGCTGGGAAGAAGGGAGAAAAGAGAAAGAGCAACCTGCAAAAGTCTTCACCTTTTTATTCAGAAAGGAGATGCTTCCTCTCTGTATATCTTATTAACTAGAATTATTTTGCTTAGATCGCCCTAGCTGCAAGAGAGGCTGCAGAAATGGCTTTCTTTTATCTGAGCTTACTGCCACTTCAGTTCTTTTGTTAGAAAAGTGATATTATTGGGTATGTTATTGGCAGTGGCTGCCCATAGAGATTTATTGAATTGTGAAGTAATGATTCATCATTCATGCAATTCTCTCAAAATTTTTATTTCAAGTGCTCATTTCTGAAATTTTCTTTTTCCTTCATTGTCATCAGTTGTCAGAATGCCTGTCTCTAAGCAGTATAACTGCTCCCTTCTTGTTTGTTATTTTAAACTACATTTTCTTTAAAAAAAGTTAATGAAATGTAAACGACGTATGAATAGTAAGTGCAAGTATTTCATGTCTTAGATTTCTGTTATACTTTCTTTCTGGTTCTGGCTTATATTGTTGAAATTCAAATTTGCCGAACTAGTTTTGTGTAAGAAACATGAATCATTACTCTAATATTTTAAGTGATGCTACCAAAATGTAAATTTTTAATGTTGTAGAAAATAACTCTGATTTATTTTGATGTGGGATATTCAAATACATCAATGTTTTTCCCAACTTCTCTATAGCCATGAAGAAGTTGGAGCAAAAAAAAAAAAAATAGTTGGTAAATTGATACCCTTCATAATGCCCATATAATATAAATGCATCATAGCATATTTTAGGAGAGCTTTTACAAATCATCAGACACTAAGCTGTTTCTAGGGGAAAATATCTCTATGATCAAATAAGGTCAGGAGAACTATGTAGTAGAGTTTTCTTTTAGGAATTCACTATTAACAAATTAAAGGCTCTGAAAATTCTTGCAATAAAGAAATCTGATTAGGTTTGTTGAACTAGCATTGCCCCAACACTTAGCCATGGGACCTTTTTTTTTTTTTTCTCTGTTAATCTATTATCTCTAATTTTATGTTCTCTATTAGTTAACTTTCTGAATCAAAGATGTGAAGCATTGCTTTAACATATAAGTTCACTTCAAGTTTTTATCTTCATCGTACACATTCTAAATTGATTAAATCACTTGTAACAAGACTAAGAATCTAGTCTCCTGATTCCTAATGGAATTATCAGTGCTCATTTTGCTGATGTACATGGAAGCATAAGATCGTGTCACATCTATTTAAGTGAAAGTTTATGACTTCATAGAACTTGTGTATAGATAACAATTTGAAGTTTTTTAAAAAATTACTGAAACAACATCATTGCTTCAATTTTTAATATCTTCTTTTAAGAAAGTACATACAATAAATGTGTATATTTACATTTAGTTATAAAATTTAAGACATTTAATTTTTTTAAAAAATGGCTGGTCTTAGGACAACCTGTTATTATTTATTAGTGAACTTGGTCAGAAATTCAAGTTTTGTTATTAATCAAAAAGATAATCATTGGATACTTAAGAATACATTTTCTAAATGCATAAAAATTTATGAAATCATTAGAAAGTTGGGAAAAATCCTCACAACCTAGCAAACAAATTCCCTTTTTTAATATTGTCAAATCATAATTTGGAAGCAAGCATATGATTAATGTAAATTCCAATTTTGTTAGTATTATTACCTTCTGTGGTAAAGGAGAAAGTATGTTAGAAAACAGTTGATAATTTATTTTGTGTTTATTGCAAGAATGAAATTAGTTATCTATTCTTTATAAATGATCAGTACTCAACGTGGATTAATTATGTAGATTTTAATTTCATCCACAGTTGTGAAACTATACATTTTTTACGGTTGTAATCTTTTTGTTAGAGTCTTATTAGTCTAGCTTATGACAAACACTGTACAAGCAGAACTGAAAGGAGGTCATTGTATTTTAAATCTCATTTACATGTTAGACAAGAAATGACAATTATTAATGTTCTACTTTTGGAATACAAGTATATAGTACAAAAAGCTAAAAGAGAAGTAGTGAATTCAGTTCATATGTGAGTCTAGAGTGTCTAAAACTTGACTGTAGTGATATTAAAATGGTCTGTTTAGAGACAACTAGCAATTTTTATCTTCATGTTTCTAGTTTGCTCATCTTGTGTAGGTTGGACAGGTAGCAATTTTGAATGGCTCATCTTAAAATGAATGCAATTATCAAAGGATTATATGCTCCATCCTACAAGGCATTCACTCATTTTAATCTTTCATTTGCAGCTTTCTGAATCCTTTTATACAATTTCATTTATAGTTAATGGGAAGTGTTATAGCTTAGTTTTAGCTTACTCCAAATAAAGTATGTCGTTAGATAAAAGCTTCATAAATAGCAGTTATTCTTTCTCAAATTTGACCAAGTGTTGTTTGTTTCTTAAAGTTAGTAAAGTTATATTATTTATTTAGTTTGTGATCATAACACACAAAACAGCATGCATCCAAAACATTAAACTGATTATCATAATTTATAGCTAGATTGAGATTATATAAATTCATATTCCATCCTAAACATTAATGCACTTGTTTTTTTATTTAGTGATCTTTTCACCACCTAAAAATTATTACTATTACATCTATCAATCATCTACCTACCTATTTGTATTCATCCATGCATCAATTTATCAATGAGCATTAGCATATAAATCAGTGTGCAAAATTTATTTTTTAATGTCTCTCTCATTCATAATTTCTAATATGTATATATTTGGAATAACCTGCCAGTCACTATACCTACTCTTTCAGAAATAAAAAATGGAATTTTTATTTATTGTTTGATTAAATGGAATAGTACTACATGAGGAAATGATGACTTTATGAATAAATATTCTGGATAATAAAAGTAGTTTTTACTAGAGCAACTAAAGAAAATATGCTGTAGTTTAATACAGCAACTAAAAATGGTTTGATTTTCTTAACTCAAATATTAAAGTGCATTTAGATATTTTATTGTATAATAAATCATATACAAAATATTATTTCAAAAATTCCACTCATTGAGAGAAATTAATGATTAATGTTCTACTTCTTTTGGAATACATGTACAAAAAGCTAGAAAATAACTAGTGAATTCCGCTCCTATGTGAGCCTAGAATATTGAAAGCTTGACTGTAATGATATTAAAATTGCCTGTCTAGAGACAATTAGCAATTTCTCTTTTCATTTTTGACCCAGGCAATTTGAAGGACTTTTGTGTGAAAGAATTTCCTGCAGATTATTAAACTTTCTTGAATCGTAACTATAAAACAAGATCTGTGTGTGTGTGTGTGTGTGTGTGTGTGTGTGTGTGTGTGTGTGTTTAAACCTTGGGATAAAGACTGTAAACTCCAGAGACTCAAAACCATTTACTCCCAAATTTTTGAGCATGCTCTCACTAAGAAGTGTGGAGAAATGCAAATGTAATGCATGTTCTGTCTAAGTGGAGGGATTTAAAATTTATTATTGGGAAAGGACAAATGTACATGGGAAGGCACCAGATGCTATTCAATTAGTCCACCTGAAGATAGCACTGTAAAAGGCATAAAAAGCAGGCTCAAGAAGTAGTTAATAAGAATGGATGGCATTTCAGTGTTGAGAATTGCCTGCAGAGGATGTAATCCTAATGGTATATTTGTCTATAATGTATCTAAAAACAATACACCAGAGTACAACAAGTAGCAATTTTATTTGTAGTTTCTGCCTCTATTAACCACCTGTTGTCTACCAGAGATTTGATTTACTTGACCTCATAAATACTGGTCCGCACTAGAGTGTGGTAGCACAGCAAAGAACAACAAATTGTTGATTGCAATTTTTCCTCATATGTTATTTTACAAACTTATCACTTGTTGCACAGTTGTGAACTTTGTACAAAGGCAAGAAGCATTTTGAATAACATGGTAAAATGACTACAATCGTAAAGATTTTGCTAACAGTTTCTCAGAGATTTGCAGTATAAAGCTAATGAAACTGCTGAATGTAATTCTGAAAATCTTCTGGATATGATATTTTCAAAGCAGAGGTATAAAGAAGTGTATCAACTGTACAACATGTTAAGGAATATATATTAGATATATAACATTTAAATAAGACATTGGCACATAGGTATTTTATTTTCTAATACAAAGTCTTAAGTTCTTGCAAAACTTTTAAATAGACCAAATTAGGTTAGTGGAATAACAAGAATAGTTTATAAACATCATCTGAATGCTTTAAGACATTTAGGGAAACTTAATTGTGTGATTAAAAACGATAAAAGTGCATACAGCATTTCAAATAAACCTATGCAGTTCTAGGCCCCTGTCTGATTTAAAAGAAAAAAAAAAGCTGAGCATATCATTATTGGAACCTCATGCTTGAATGAAGAAGCTGAAACTTAAAGAAATAAGGTGACCTAACAAGAATCCATATTTAATCATAGAACTGGAGCCAGATTGGTGACCGCCTGCAGTGCACCACAGTACGAAAGCAACATTTAGCCACCCAGTGACAGAACTTTACTTTCACAACTGTAAGTAAAGTTCAAAGTTTAAGTCTTGAGCATGCAGGACTTTAACACTCGTAGCTAACATTGGGTTTTGCGGTTTTTAAGAAGAATCTGTTTCTTCATAATATTCAATGTTACTTTAGGTATTAGGTTATTCTTTTTTATCTTTTTTTCTTTCTTCTTTTAGAAGATCTTAAAATGGTTTCAATCCATAAAATATGACTATGGCATAAACTTTAGAGTTCTATCAGCTATGTAGTGTGTAGCAATATGCTACATTTTAGTTTTTCACTTATTTCCTCATTTATCCTTTAAGACATTAAGTAGACGCTAATCTGTGTGCATTCACTCACTGTTTTTCAGGGTCTTTGGAATTTTCTTCCTCCTCTCCCCTTTTATCTTCCTCCTCCTCCTTCATTTTCTGTAAGAATGAAGAGCACATTTCCGAATTTCCCCTTTCTTTCTCTTCCTACTGTTTCAGTAGTTACTGACAGGAGATTTTCAGCATGATTTGGCCACTGTTTTTTCAGTCCTACATCATTCTGTCCGAGCTGTCATTTAGTAAAGATTAAATTTAGAAGACAATTTTATTTATTATATTGTATTTGGTTGTTTTAAAATATAAATAAAAATTTGAAGCTAGACTAGATTTAATAAGAAATTGTTGAGTCGTTTTATTATGTGCAGCTATTAAGTTGGTGCAAAAATAATTACGGTTTTGCCAAAAGTACATTAAAATTAATGGCAAAAACCACAATTACTTTCGCACCAGCCTAATATTTTTACATACTAGTATTTATTGAACTTTTTCCTTATTATCCTTCATGCAGCTTAGATAATATATGAATGTTTATATCTAAGCTAACTTGAAGGAGGAAAGATTTTTGTTGTAGTCAATTTACCTATTCCTTGATTATTATCTCTTTTTAGCACATTACAGATAAATATATTTACCTATAATGCTATATTTATATAAAAATTTTAGGACCTATAAGTTAATGTTACCATAAAAAAGATCCAGGGAAGAGAAAGAGAGTAAATAGATATTAGAACTTACAAGAAATAGTAAATAATTATATAAAATAATGTAGGCTAATTTATTAAACTTGCTGTCTTTCAATTAATAAATTTGCAAAGTGTAATATGTTTAACAAATGAGTGCATACCTTCAAGTAAAAATATTTCTATGAAAAGACAGATAAGATAGGAAGGATAAAAATGGAGATATAATGTTCATAGAAAGCACATTCAGACAAACTAAGGCAAATGAAATATCAATCATATTGAGAACATCATAAAATTCTTTTGGAATGAAAAGGTGTTTTTATGCCCCTCCCTTGTTTTATACATAAGATAACTGAGGCACTGAGTGGTTGAAAGACATACTAGAGGTCACACAGTCAAAGGTACAAGAGGACTGGAAATAGGGCTCTCAACTAGTATAGAAATTAAAGGATTCTCTTCAAAAAAATAATTTTAAACAGTGTTTGAAATTATTAGTAAAACCAAACTTCAAAGTAAAAAACACAAAGGTTATTCTGTAACTTTTATTAAGGTACTACCAGCTGTTACACAGGGATAAAATATTATTAATAAAAATAATTGACCTCATAATCAGTATAAAAGAGATTTTGATGGTAAATATTTGGACAGATTTTACTGAAGTACACCAAATAAGAAAAAAATATATAAACATGATTATTGTTATAATGTCCTATAAATCTCTATAAATAGGAACAGGAAGGAAGAATTTAAATGTCTGCAATGAGGATTTCAGAGTGAGTAAAAAATTTTTGGATGCTGAAGGAAGATAGGGTTTTTTTTTGTTTTTTTTTAAATGATCATTTGGGATTTAGGGAAAAAAGTATCTACTGCTATAAGAAGTTGGAACAGTTCTATTTGTTTAGTGAAGTAGATAGTCAAGCTTGAGATGAAAAAATATTTTGAGAAATTAAATAACTGATAGCTCAAAGAAATGAGTAGTCACAGATGGACTTCTTGGCCTTCTTTCGTGAGCACATTTCCTGTTTTATTGGTTTTGGATAAGTAAAGCTCTTCAAATGAATAAAAAATGAAGAAGAAAAAAGCATCCTTGGGAAATGTATAAAATATGTTCATTGCCTTTTTGAAAAAAATAATGATGTGTGTATGTGTAAGTGTGTGTCTGTATATCTGTGTATATATACACACATACAGATATATATGCATTGTATAATACAGAACACAATGAATAGATATATATAGATTAATTCTCATTAACCAGAATTCATAAACAATTCTCAAAGGCATTAAGAAATAATGCAATCTTTAACATCTACATGTAGAGAATAAAAAATTTTAATTATGTAAAATAATATAATGCAGCACTATCAGAAATAAAAATCTGATAAAATCAGAAATGTTATGAGTTTTGAGAACAGATAAACTGATAGAAGTGTTGTAATGTATAAAATCTCTTATTTAGTAATTGTTTTAAAAATAATGTATTATTAAAAATCTTAGTATATGTAGTTATAGAATTTGAGTATTAAACAGAATCACTTAAATTATTTTAAATATCATTATAAAGAATCAGAGAGAAACATTTAATAAATATTGGCAGTGGTATATGTTTCTACATTAAAAATAGAATGTCTGCTTATAATCAAATGCATAAACATGCTGTATATGCTAAACAGTTTAGTCAGTTTTTGCACTAAAAACTATTATCTGCAAGTTAAAATATTATAATTAAACAGTCATTTTTATGACTATCTAGCAATATGGCCCACGTGACTGGGGGATTTTGTTTGGTTTTTAAAACTTGATTTTAAATTTGAGTCAATTGTTACTAATTTACTATTATTATACTCTCTAATGTTTGCTTTGGCCATAAGTAATAACATAAGAAAAAATATATTCTTCCATTCTTAAAGTGAAAGGAGATAGAAGCCAAATAGTTAAATATGAATGTCATCAGTTCAAATCAAGTGTTAGCAATGTGTAATTTTGTGAGGTTTTTCATTGGTAAATATATAGTACGTATTTATAAGGAAAGAACATAGATCTAATCATATTGTATATTTGAGCATGTTGTACATCTGAATCATATGACTTTCAGGTGTATTCTCTGTTTTTTATTTTATACAAATAAAATAATAGATCTGCCTTTTAAATAGTAGATCTTACCATTTATCTTGAAATTGAAACAAAGAAGATCATTAGAGAGCTACAGAATGCCATAGAAATTACAGGAAAAGAATTAGGTGACTATAACTAAAGGGGGTCACAGTAAAATAATACCAACATACACCACACACACACACACACACACACGCACACATACACAAGCATTGGCTAATAATTTTTCAAGTATCTTTAAGATAAATAATTTTTCAAGTATCTTTATCTAAGATAATTTTTGTTTTACCCTTCAGTGGATTTACTTCACATATATGTATAGTGGCCCCTTAAAGAGAGGCAGCCAAACGAACACTGCATTTGTATTATTGCTTTCTTATTTCTACCATATAAATGTAAGGCTGTTTTATCTTCTGTTGGGAATACAGTAAACAAGGGAGAAATGAGCTGGTAAGGAGAGCATAAACTACATCTGGAAAAGTCAGAGCTAATTTGAGATGGGTAAGCATGTAAAGAGAGGAAGAAAGAAGGAATAATGAATGCCAATCAGGAAGTTGGGGCTATAGCCAAGAATTTTAACTGTAACCTCCCCAGCAATATGAGGTGCCTGTCACAATTACAAAACCATTTGCCTCATTACCTGAATCGGTCAAATGATCAGACCAAATTGGTATTATATTTCATCAATAGATTCTTGATTTTTACTGAATCAAGAATATTATTATATATAGTTTTATAAAATTCAGGAAAATATGTATCCACTCTTGTAAATGTATTTGGGTAGCTTTATTGTATCTGCTACTGGTTCAGAATGTTTTATTTTGGGAGATGCTGACTTAAAGATTATCCTAGACAGCCTTTAAACTTAAAGGTAATCATTATTTGTAACACTTTGATTTATTTTTAATCAACTATTTTAACATTGCCGTTCCTTTACCTCATATTGAATCTTAACTTACTGGAAGCCCCTATTCTCAAAAATTTGCCTTTAATACTATTCAAATAATGGTCCCATCCAAAGTTCTCACAAAACGTTGTTTGTTTTCTACGTAAAACAACATTCAAAGAGTAAAAATAACTTGAGAACATTTGGTCTAATATGATCATTTTTCAGGGAGGAAAAGTGAGGTGAAGTGACTCGTCTTATTACACAATAATACACACACATAATTTAAGTATGTAAGTTGAAAATCATGAGCTTTAATTGCATTATTATTATAAAGGTTTTACAAAATCCTGTCCTGCTTAAGTAATTACCCTTGTAATGTCTACCCTTGTGAGTGAATAGATAATAAGTAAGGATTTATTTTCCAAAAGATAATAAACTTGTGGGTTATCAATTCTAGAAAGAAGCTTTAGTGATTACCAGGGGCAACACACACACACACACACACACACACACACACACACACACACACACACAGACCGAGAGAGAGAAGTCAGCACTATAGACAAGACTATATAATCTGTTGTATCAAGACAACTATCAATTATATTTTTTGTTGGGTATACGGCTAACTTGCACAGACATCCTAAAACATTATTTAAAAAAATGGTTGGCAAATAGAACAAGAAAGTAAACTTATGCTAGTAATCAGAGGAAGACTAGAACCTTTAAAAAACTCGTTTTCAAGGCAGCAAAAAACTCTAACAGACTCTCTTAAGAAGTGTTTTAGCTCCCACTACTTAGCATTAATAAGTGTGAAAGGGATTCCCAGTCTCAGGCCTACATCCCTGTCAGCTCTTAGTATTTACGTGCAGCTCCTTAATTCATGCTCAAAGATTATGTTATCAACAATGATTACCAGTGGTGGGAAAGCCGGGCTTGAAAAGGCTGAATAATGGCTAAGACTCGCTTCTCTTCGTGCACATTTAAAAGCAGTGCTTTCATTGATAGCCAAAATCCTGCTAACAGGGGTGGGTATTATTGTGCCTACTCCTCAGTTTCATGAAGAGATCTGTTGTTTCTTAGAATTTCCACGCCACCTCATCTAGTTTCATGTCGTTTTTCCTTGTGTCATTAAAAAATACCTTGTTCCCACTTTTTCTGAGTGCTGTTTCCACTGAGGCTGGCCATCCAGCAGTGGCCTGAGGTTCTTAATATTTCTCTTTATTTTTTAAAGGAAATGCATCGTATGAGGTAGTGTTTACAAACCAGTCATATTTTAGATCCCACCACTCATTCTGTTGAAGAAACTTGCACTTAAGATGAGAGTAATACAAAGCTCATTTAAAAATTGTTTATCTTTATAGGTTAATAATCATTCTGATATTTTGTTTATTTTTCAGAAAAATATTTTACTCGATAAAATATAGAAATAGTATGATTCTGGATATATTTTATTTTTGAATTTAAAGCAGTAAGATTGATTCCATCAGTAGTTTAAATACAAAATAAATCTGCTCAAGAAGTAGATCACAAAAAAGACAGGTAGACTGGGTAAACAAGGAATTCATACAAATACTCTTTGTCCAAAGTGTCCAAAATTTACTAGCTATCAATATTACTACATTGCTCTCGCTTAATAAAATACACACGGAAGAACAGATAACATTTTAGTGATTGTTTTATTAACTCTATAATACCTCTATTATGCCCAAGGAACTCCTGTGTGCAATTTATTGAAAAGCATTAGTATGATAATTATTCATGGAAAAAGCAACTCTGCTCTGAATCTTCTACATCCACTGGCATCTACATTCTACATAACACTGAACAAAGTGTTAAAGAATTTCATTTTTCTGTGTATATGGACCCAATGAAACAATAGTATTTTTGAGCACTTATTCTATTTTCAGTATTGTTCTAATGCTGTAAGAGATGTAAAATTAAAATGGCATACTTCATTCATTTAATCTATTAGTAAGTGAATTAAGGCTTTAACATATGAAAATGATATCAAATGGACAATAATGAAGTGAGCATTTTAGGTGGAGGAGGCTAAAATAAATATGGAATAGCGTATTTACCTTTCAAGGAGTGTATCATCCAATAAGTAAATTATGCTTTAAAATGTAAGTAGAATATTAATGAGCTGTAATAAAGGAACATTTTTCCTGGGAGGAAGAACATTAACAAAGTAAGGAGATCTTAATATGAATGCTATGTAAGATGTTATATGAGTGTCATGTATGAGATATTTTTTGATCTATTTAAATAAACCATAAGACTCTTGTTAGAGCATAGTAGAAAAAATGATATGACTCAGCTTTCTAAAGCCTTGAATATTGGGCAGAAGAGGTTAGAGTTTATAGAAAAGAAATATTGGTTTCTTGCAGATTCTTGATCAATGAATAAAAAGTATTAAAGCTTGAGAAGATTTACTTAATAGTCATAAATAGAAAAGACAAAAGAGATATAGGTGAGAGAATCAAAACATAGGGAGATCTGTTGGTTTGGAGGTAATTAGAGCCCACCAAAAATTGTAGTAATAAGGGGAGTGTGAAATAAAAATGGAAAGGCAAATTCAGGAATTATTTTGAAAAAAAGAGGCAATAAACTTTGGTGATATACTAGATGTGGATATTTAAGAAAAAGATAGATGATTTTAAGAATTCTAATCTGGATTGTGGGACAATGCTTGGATTACCTGCCACATTGGTTGAATATAGACAGGTTGTCAGTTTGGTATGGAGAGCATGATCAATTTGATATGGGTCATGCTGAGTATGAAGTATAGCATTACCCCCAGTTACATCTATCTGTGGTCAGATGTAATATGGAATGGGTTGAGCACTGGTGAGATACCAGTGAATTCAGCTATATAGATATTCTAGCTAATCCAAAATCGGCAAGGGGCTATTCCAAGAAAAGAGCAAATAGGCTAGCTGTATATTAGTATGGATGATAATGACTATATTAAGAATCTGTCGACATTATAGTCCTTGCAACGTGGGAGTTACTTTGGTTTGGAGTGTGAGTCGTATTACTGATCCTGACGATGTGTTGCCCCCCCACCACACCCAAGTGTTACTCTTTCTAATTGGAAACCTTTTGGCATAGTGCTAACTAGCTAATATACTGCATTCACTTTTATTTACTCTTATCAAATGGGATTATGAGTGTATGATATCAGGTTTCTTGAGCTTTCAGTTATATTCAATTGAACCAAATATATTTACATTCAGTTGTGTTTATTTTATTTAAAACCATCTTCCTAAATTGTAAACTGGTATATTATTTCTTAGCTTACATAAAAGTGTTTTCTAAATGTTTTATTACTTTCATTCCTTTCTTAACCATAGTTTAACTTCATCCAACTTCAAAACATCACCATATCATTTTACATTATGAAGCCTTTTACATCTAAGTATAGAAAACGCAATATAGCCTTAACTAACATCCTGCTCATTAATGATTTGGAAGGTAACTGAAATTAATTATAGCTAGGAAAATCTTTTCCTTAGAAACTAACTCTAAAAGTACTTAAATAGGTACAATTAAAGAAAAAATGATACGGGCTGTGTGACTCAAAACTAATGCACACACAATTACTTTTTAAGTAATATGGATAATTTATTGAACAATAAAAATATTTTGGGATATATGTTATTTATAACTAACAACAGAAGATGTATAATAGCAACTGATAACAGAATAACAACCATTCTTATTTAAAGAAATTGCCATGCAGGTTACATAAACTACGTATTTGAATGATGACTAAAAATTTTCAGGCTAAGAAGATTGTTTATTATTCATTAAGAAAGTAAAAAATTAAAAAAACAAGCAAACAAATAATAAAACCTAAAAGTGAAGTGGTACTTGCTGAATATAAGAAGATCACACAGTTTCACAGGATAATTTGGTATGTTTGCAGAGCATGCCACTGAAAAGAAACCTTTATTTTATTTACTATGGAATAAAACAGTATTTTAGGAAATTATCTCTATTTCTTAGACTTGTAATAACATTATAAAAGATAACTGCACAGACTAAACTTCAGGGTGGCAAGGATATTTTTACAGAAGATTCTTGTAGTGAATCCTTGAGTTTCATATGGATATTATAAAAGAATGTAATGGCAATGTGTTTGATATGGTGCCTTCCCCAAAGTTACATGACATTATGTTTGATAATTGTTTATCGTAGACACATACAATGTTTTAAGCTTACTTCTTAATATTTTATTTTCTGAAATCAATGTCAATGAAAAATTAATGGTTTTGAAAAATAAGCAGTCTATCCTGGAAGGTATTTTTTCCCCCTCTCTTCAAATATGTTTAGTTAAATTCCTTTAATTTGATTTATTTCATTTGAGAGATACTGTGATCTTTCAGAAAAATTGCTGGGGCTCTTGCTTTTAGTATTTCTTCATGGATTTAAAGAGATAACTTTTTCTAACAGTGTAAAAAATAGCAATATTCTATTCCATGTGAAAAATAATTCGAATTCAGGTGGCAATGTTAAAATATAGTACAAACATAATACTGTAAAGTTTAGGCTTCAGGTAAATTTGAACGTCCCTTAAGGACTTCATATCTATGCATATATTATTTAATTTTAACATTTCAAATATTTATATTATTAGGCTTGATATGGCAGTAAATAAAAAATAACATTTATTCCATAATATTTTTAATAGAAATTAGTTAATACACTTATTAACTAAAGCATGATCTTTTCTTGAGCATTTGTGACTTTTTTTGTATTCTGATAATATCACAGACTTTATGACCAAATCTTAATTATTGAATGCTCTCAGTGTACATGATTTGGTTCTACATAGTGAAGGATATAAATATGTTAAAAAGTGATGAAGCAGGAAGTCTTCTATTCTGAGTGAAAATTAAGGAATTACTCATTGATTGGAAAGTAGGAAAAACTAGAAATAGTATTCCTCTATAATTACGAATAAATTAGATCATAGGAATTCCCTTTTCTTGTTTTATGGGAAATGATAAAGATTGAAATGCTGACTGGAATGGATTGCAATAAGAGAGTAGGAACATTTTCACAGGCGATCTCCATTACAGACCTGACTCAAACCTTCTGTGCACTTCAGAGATACCTGATTTATACGAAACTGAATTTTTATACTAATGATAATAGTTTTCTTAAGTCACTTGTTACAGTTCAGAATGAGACAATATAGCTAAATTTGTTTCATAATTGGCAAGTGTGACACAAACATCAGGTGATGTTATTATTAATTATATGTAACATTTTCAATAGTTTATTATTTAAATTTGCCATCTCTGTAATGCCTCACCTTATTCTTTCATGCCTTGTTTTAAACAATTTTAGTCGCAGGCAAGTCTGCTTTACAAAGGCTTGAGATGTTCCCATTTTATGCCTGATCCCACTACAGATGTCATGAAAATGGCATAATTTCAGCAGATTGTACTTAACAGATATGTGCTAAGGTTGTCTATTATCTGATAAGCCTGTAGAGACCTCATTTCCTTTCTTCCTGACATTTAATCTAATTTTCTGCCAAGTATGATAGTTGTTATAACTGGCCCTCCTCAGGCCATTTATGGGTTAAACTAATAGTAATTTCATACCCTAGAAGTAGAGTTACCCTAGCAACTCTCAGTCCATCTAGATCCAATTTCTAAAAATACTCTCTCATTTCTGGCTATTTTCTTTCGTACTGGAGACACAACTTTGAAGTCCATTTCCACGTTCTGCTTCTCAAGAAAATGCCAAACACACCAGTGGATCCATGCTCACTTGTGTTGGCACCAAACTGGCCTGATCACCTATGTTGAAAAAGCACATGGCTCATTTAAATAATGCTGAAAAGTTGAGCATAGCTGAAGTGTAGGATGATTTTAAATCCAGAGTTGAGCCTGAAAACATGGCTTATAGTCATTCTGTGAAAGTTTTTAACGTATATGGGTTTTTAGTGTAGCAATTACCTGTTTTCCATTTCTCTCCTAAATAACCAAGTTAGCATTACCTTGTCACTTGCCTTTTTTTTTTTTTAAGTTTGGATGATGTAACTTCTCTTGTTGAGGACTACTGTATTTTCTTTTGAGAATTTTATATTTTTATTCAACAAAATGTACCACTCCTTAGCAAATAGTAATCATCCTTCAAAATATTCTTTTTTTCCCACAAATACAGAAGTAACAATTGAAAATTTGAATATCAAATTTTGAATTTTTAAATTACTTTGGAAATTAAAGTAAAAAGTAGTAAGAGATCACGTCTTCACATTATTAGTTTAATTATATGCCCATGAAAAGAAAAACAAAGTCACAGTAAATATGAAAATAGTATGTAATGAAAAAAAAACTTTGTATTTCTCGTACTAGAATGTTTGTTTATACTTGATTTTGAAAATGATTGTGTCTATTTTGTTTAAGACAAATTAATGTGAAAAGCTATTTATTTTCCCTATTCCAATCCTTTACTCCCATCTATAAAATAAGTTGGGGAATTAATATGTCAACAAAGCAATTAAGTAGAACAAAAAAAATAGAATATTACCATTAACTGCTGTTAAATTTTTAAACAAGATTTGCTTTGAATTTTTCATAACATGTGAAAGTTGAGGATTGTTATGTAATAATAATGATGAAAAAATAAACAAATATTGAATTTAAATTCTGACATATAAATAGGACACATTCTAGAAAGGCCATTCCAGCTTAAGGAAAAAAAAGTATTCAAATGCGTAAAATATATCACTAATTGGCTTAAAATTATATATGTTATAAAAATCATTTTTGTACTCTTCATTAGTTGTAATGTAGTTTGCCTGTGATATGACAAAGTGTTCAAATTAATGTTGAATTAGCTTTTTTTTCAAAAAATGGTAATGTATTCCCTCAATGAGTAGTAGATTATTTTATATATTTTCTAAATTATTTCTTTGCTCTAAAGGTCTAGAGTAAGAAATCTTTAAACAAGGATTATATACTTTCAGCTAACATTTATGTAGCAATATGTAGTTTGAAAACGGCTTTGCACATATTATCTCTTATGCTGAGTTTTTCCGCCTCCTCTTTAGAAATAAATATTCAGCTCAGAGAGATTTAGTGATCTGTCACCACATACAAAGTATGTATTTGGCTGGAATTCAAACCTTCCAGTCTCAAAACTTGTAGTCATTCTATTATGCCTCTTTTAGGCACTGAAGTAATGCAATAATGAGGAGGAGGAGAATGATTTTTAAAAGTCCATCTCTCAAAGGCCTCATGAAACTCTGGAAATACAAAATTGATACATGAAATCGCATTAGGACAGCAAAAGACAGTAGGTGATAAATAGATATTTGAAACAGATCAACTTTTGGGCAAAAGCAAACACTATGGAATTTCAGAAAGGAGTAGGATAGAAGCCAGTTGGGTGAATTAACTGAAGAGGAAGAGGACTTTTCACTTAGTAGAAACAGCATAAACAAAGGCATAATGAGACAATGGGCCAGTCTACATAATAGTTTGAATAAAGTTAAAAATATTGAGTCATATTATATTGAGCCTTGAAATTCAGAGACAGAGAAAGTTAAACCTAATAATTCAGTAGTTAATAGATATTGATTCTACACAAGGGGAGTTTCATGATGCATAACTTAATATGAGGATAGTTTTACAAGACAAAAATGGAGAAAAGGAGAATCAAGTAGAGACAGTTTTAGAAAGTCCGTGATTAAGAATGGAAACAAAAGTGCAATGAAGTCGGTAAGATGAATCAAAGAGACATTTTTAAAAGGTTGACATGTCTTAAGCATAGTATGTATTTAAGTAAAAATAGTAAAAGAAGACACACTTTAAGTCTCAAGAGCTCAGAGAAGTGACACATCAATTTAGAAAAGGAGAAATTGGGAAACAGAGATAATATGGGGGAAGTTATTTGGTTCAATTTGAAACATTTTAAGCATGAGGTAATGGTGAGCTGCCTAGGTAGGAAGTTACAGAGATGGATGGAAATCCATTGAGGGAGAATTTATGGCTGTAAATTAAGAGAGTTTTGTAATCATCAGTATAGAAGTTAAAGTCATGAGTGTGTTAAGTGATTAAGGAAGAAGGAAAGTTTTGAGAGCTGAAACAGCCATGACAGATTATCTGTTAGTGGGGCAGAGAGTGAGAAACAAGGGTGCATGTCAGAAGTTCAAAGGGAAGGCATCATTCAATAATAATGGTATTAGAAGTTCAAAAATGGTTAAAAAGTAGATTTGAGGAACAAGACAATGGATTTAAAAGCAAGATTTTAAAACAATGGAAGTTTAGGATTAAGGAGAAATTAGGTGTAAAGATATAGGAGAATAATCATTTTAGATGTTTGGCCAGAATTTGAAAAAGAAAGAAGTAAAAGGAACATACAAATAATTCAAATATGTTTCAAATGCTCACTTTTTTAAAAACCTTGTGCTAAAAATTTGAGGAGATGCAAAGATAAATAAAGAACTGTATTGGGATGTATTCAATTACAATATAATGGAAAAGGGAAAAGATGTGCATTAATTTATAGTGAAGAAACCAGGCTGTGATAAGTATGACTTGACCCTCTTCATTTTATAAATGTGGAGAAAAGAAAGATATACTTGGGTTACACAAGTAGTGGTTAAGCGTCTCTAATGAAGACAGCCCAAAATAAAATAGCTTGAATTAGTGGACATTTATTTCTCTCTCATCCCCAATCGAGAGAACAGTCCAGCTCTGGTGGGACAGCTCTGTTTTCCTCAGCAAGGGGCTTCTAATACTTCTCTATTTAGCACCATTTCCTAAAATGAGGAAGATTCCAGGGCAAATGTCTTTAATGAGAATTTTCAGAAAGTTGTGCATATTGCTTCTAATCGTATGTCAGTGGCTCAAATTGGGTTGAATAACAAGAGTAGATGAGAAGTACAGTTTTAGCTGGGCATCAATGTTACTACTAAAACCCAAAGAGGAAAACAAATACTGAGCGATAGTCATCGGTCTCTATTATAGATATCCTCCATGAAGAGAGAATGAGGAAAGTTACTTAATTTTAGTACTGGGTAGTACTGAAGGATGGGTGTAGGATTTGAATATCTATGGAGTGAAGAGTAGGGAATTACAGGATAAATGACAATATGAGCAAAGAAATGAATAAGAATAAATACAGGGCTTTTTTTTTTTGGAAAGGGGGGTCAGAGATCACATTTGCTAAGAAAAGTGGATCATAATCTTGAAATGTTTTTGAAGGAAAGTGTGAAGAATCTTGAATTCCATGTTTAAAGTCTGGATATTTTATATATATATGGACAATGGACACAATTAAAGATTTTTAAAATAGAGATATGATATTATGGGAATTATTCCACATTAAAATCAACTGGGAAGCGGTATATAGAGATTAGAAATTTGAATAAAAAGTGGAAAGTCCAGTTAGGAGACTACTGCTATGGATATGACAGCCTGAACTAGTATAGTGCCAATGGGAATAAATAGAAAATGGGAAGGGCAAGAAATGAAAAAGACATTCTAGAAGTTTACCGACATAATTTGACAACTGCTGGAGTTTTGGGTTATGAGGCAAAGAAATATAAAGAATGGAAGTTGATTCAAAGGATGTTAAGCCTAAATGATTTAAGGGCTAGTGGCAGGGCCACTGCAATTGTTCATTTAAGGATGCTGGCAGGTGATGCTATTAACAGAGATAAGAAATGTAATAAAAAAAGAAAAATTAGGAGTAAAAATTGTGAATTAATATAGGACACTGTGGTATTGGAGAGTCTACTGTCAGGACAGTGGAAATTCACTTTAAGTCAAGGGAGTGAATAGGATTTAATATATATATTTGGGGAAACAAATAATTGTATGAGCAGAAAAATATTAATTTGGAGGCCAATTGATTTAAATTATGATTTAAATTTAAAAAGTGAATCCGAAAGAGTTGGAAGATGAGGACAGATACTGAAGCAAGATCTGGAAACAGGGAAGATAGAATTCAGTGGGACAGTCAATCTTAGAGGGGTGAGATGATTTAGCTTAAAAAAATAAATAATGGAGCTAGAATAAGAGTTGTGTTCACGTTAATGTGAGAGAGATAAGGCAGACCACAGACAAAGCAATGCAAGGCCAGTGAGTAAGAGTGTGTGTGTGTTGGGAGATATTGCTTGAAAGTGGGAATCGGAGATAAAAAGAATTGACTTACCTTTCCTCACTATTAGAGGAATGGTAATGAATCAAATTGAGAAAGAGGAAAAGCTTCCCAAGTATTGCCATAAAGAGCAAATTGGAAATTCATATTGGAGACCATTTTTCTTAGCCTGTATTTGTACCTTTTGGAAGCTTTATCATTTCGGATATCTTCAGTTTAAGAAAAAAAGCAGAGAATGTGAGGTAAAACATGTACATTATTTTAATTTAAATATCAATTTACCAAACATTTATTTTTCTCTCTTTTGAATAAATTATACAAGAGACTTCCTTGAAACCAGTGTCAGTGTTCCCAGATTCTTCCTTCCTACCTTTCTCCATTTCCTTCCTTCCTTCCTTCCTTCCTTCCTTCCTTCCTTCCTTCCTTCCTTC